>NC_135227.1:12521951-12858618 GCF_052324685.1 Brachyhypopomus gauderio
CAGAATTATTACAGTATAATCTGTTATGTTGACTTTTTGGCAGCACTTACTGTGGTCTTTCCTTTGGCCTCCATAGAATTATCTTTATACATAGCTGAGCTTTGTAATTGACATCATAGGAATGTATAATCCCTTTCTTACATTTAGGTTCAGATCATTTGTTGTTAGTCTGTACAGCGATAGCCAGGTGCACTGGGTTGTGGTGGCAGAACTAATCACTTGGTTCCTCAGAATATAGTATTAAAGCAGTTTTTTAGATAAAACTGAAGAGATCAGCCTTAATTAACTGGATCCCTTTGAGTTTTGAGCTTTGCGTTTTCTGTGAGACTCCAAACTGAGAGATGATGTTTTGTGAAGGTTTCAATGTGGTCCACATCATTTCTACTATGTCTTTGCAGAGATATACTAAGAAGTTTATTCTTAGGAAAGCAGTAGAAACATGATCAATAAACAAAAACATCTTCAGTTCTACATGTTCTTCCTTTGCCACTTTGCCAAATGTATATTTTTCCTCTTCCCATATGAATTGTTCTCCAGGTCTCCAACAGTCTACTGTGTGAAAGAGTTAGGATAAATAGGCCAGGCTAAATAAAAAACAGATGTAACCCACCGCCCTTTACCCGTCTGCTTTGCGTTACCTCACACTCACTTGAGGGGGATGCCACGTCCTGTGTCACTTAATTTACACTAGACCATGAACTCTTTCTGGCCTTTTTTTATGTTCCACTTCATAGTTTACCCCCATTTCGATTTTTAGCACAACGACGTTGACCACATAGGTGTAGAGGTGGTCACCAAAGGAGGACGGGATGCTATGGTCCGAAGCATGAAGGGAGAGCTTAAACATAATTTAGTACTTAGCAGCACTGAACCTTACTGACCCTGTGAACACCAATACAAATGCCAGAGCACTGCTTTATACTTTTAGACTTAAACCAGAAGCAAACACATAGATCATACATTTTGTGGCAGTTTGTAAGCTTTGAATTGCTCATTAATATATTGTGTATATAAATTTTTTTTTCATTACATAATATCTGTAATATTATATCTGTAATATATAATGTAAATATCCTAACAAAAAGAACATTTTAAATCCACAACCTATTATGCAAACTGATTCAATACATTTTAGAGTGCTGCTATACATGCTTTGACCAGTGGGAAATTGGGTCATTCCTCAATAAGCAATAGACCAACCCCTCTGTTTACCAGGCGGGAACAGGAAATGTGGTCTGAGGACTTCTATGGGCTTGCACCAAACTTAATACAGTCCAGATGTAGAAAAAGGATTAAAGGTCCAGACTGGATACTCATCACTAGGTTATGCATTGTATTGGTTCTGGTTACTAATGTATTACAAATGGTGGCTCAGTCTTGTAAAGCCTGTTGAGCAAATTTTGGGACTAGTTCAGCAGGATGTTATTGAGTCATGCCAAGTTTAGGGACTAGTTCAGTAGGATATTGAGTCATGCCCATTTTTAGGACTAGTTCAGTAGGATATTATTGACTGTTGCCCATTTTTGGGACTTGTTTGGTAAGATATTATTGAGTCATGCCCATTTTTTAAGTTAGTGTTTCGTGTTTGTCTCTCCATGTTCTTGCCTGTCATAAAGCGTTGATGTGTAGTTCCTGCATATCTGTCTTTCATGTTTTGTTCTTATTTAACAAATGCAATCATGCTATCTCTTGGAAAGGAAAACAAACCTGTTTCTATGACTTACATTCTTGCATATTTATATTACACACACAGGCACACATATACATGAGCGCACATGCATAGTCAAAACTGCAGTAAAGTATGCAAGGTTTTCAAAGAAACTGGGGTGGGTTTCCCGAAACGTTCGTAGCGCTAAGTACTTCGTAACCTTGTATGAAACATATGAGGTTAAGAAGTACTTAGCGCTAAGAACGTTTCGGGAAACTCACCCCTGAACATTTTGGACAGAAGTCCATCGGATCAGTGGTGCAAGTGTAATATGGAATATGATATGGAAGCACCACAAGGTTCCTCTTTCTCATAAATGCAGGAGCAAAGCTTTCTCTCTGTTTTATTCTGTTTTATTACATTTGCAATTCGTATATTTGCATAGTAGAGTTTCATTAAAACATACACATATACATTTCTCAGTAATGCAAATAACAAACTAATAGTCAAGTATACACTTGAATACTACCTTAAATTAAAGAGTAAATTACTGGGCTCTTGCCTCATCTTAATGAAACCTATTTTCCTTAAAAGCTAAAAAATGCCCTCCACTAAAATGCCCTAAAACCATTCCACAAATACATTTCTTGAAAATGTAGTCTATTTTCTTTCTGAATTCTTTTCAATCAACACACAATCATGTTAACAATACCCACAGAACTCTCTCCCATAGTGTATTTAATTCTTTATGACAGTGGGTAAGGTACCTCTGTAGCATAATGAGAAAAATGTGGTGTAAGAGGAGCTGAGAGAGAGAGAGAGAGAGAGAGAGAGAGAGAGAATGTCAGCTTTTTTTGGTGAGATTGTGTAACATATTGGACTAGCAGATGATGTCATATATCAGCTCAGAACCTAATAATATGATTGTGCTGGCCAGTAGATGTAATATTATTTCTAATGATATTCCCACACTGAACTCATCTGGCATTATAAAACACTATACAAGTCAATGGCTTATTGTTATTATTACTATTACAATTATAAAATACTATTTAAAAAAATAGTGAATGAAAAAATGAAATCATTCATAAAAAAAAAGAAAATGGCACATGAAAAATATCTCAAATATCAAAAACTTGACAGCACAGTACTATCAAATTATAATCTCAAGTGCCTACACACTGAAGGGTTTAAAGTCTAACTAATAAAAAAAGTTGAAAAATCTTAGTGAAAATCTAGGATAACTTAAACAGAAGCATGTATTGTTTAATGCTAGAATGTTTTTTTTTTTTACCAATTATTATTGTAATAAAATAATTGCAAATGCAAAGCTAAGCCTGAAAAGATCTGAATGTCACTGCTATTTTGATTGCCTTTCCAAATGTTGTTTAGTTCCCTTTTTCTAGAAATTCACTATTGGTTCTGAAGCAATGTCCTGTTTCTTATGTAGGTTAACTGTTATGAGAAATACTGATGGTGGTAGTGACACTTGACAGGGTTTCCACGTGAAGATTAAGAGCAGATGTGTGTTTTTGACCCGAGAGTAGAACCAGTCACTGTACCTAGATTCCTAAAGTTAAGTGTATTTCACAGCTGACAAGGCAAGGCACACAAAAAACATACTGTTTATACAGAGGTTGTTTGTGCAGAGCTGAACTACTCTAGACTTGAAATATTCAAATTAAATGCAGAATTATATAACTCAGATATACATTTTGTTTTGTAAATAGTGGGCTATTGGGCTATCAAGCAAGAGAATGTCAATTCAATTTTAAAGATTTGAACCAGTCTAACATCCATGTAATTAAATCACTTACACCTGCCTATTTAATCTATAGTGCAACTGATATGTGATAGAAATCCTGTTCCATACAATATATTTTTTGCCTGCTTTATCAAGAAAGCAACTTTCACAAGAACTCCCGCTATGAGTCACTGTTTAAAAATGTTCAGTGTCCTTAAAACACATGACATTCTAGGATCTATCAGTCTGTTGTGTTCTAGCAGAACAATAGCCAACATGACTCAATTCAAACTCGCTTGAGTCATGAGTTCAGACAAAGACATACAGTAAGGTTATTCAAGGACTGAATTAGAGCACCAACCATGAAGAAACATTTCTTGTAAGACTATGACTAATGTCCTACTGGAACTCACAAGATTTACATGATAGATAGGTAACTTTTCTTCTGTTTTGTCAGCGATTCCTGACTAATGGTTACAGTTAGTCTGACTGGTCTTATAATGACTAACATCTACAGTGAGGTTTTATTCAGCTTTTCTATCTCTGAGTATGATTTTTTAATACATTAATTGTCAGTTGAAGCTGGTTTAACTGCCTGCACCAAGTTCTGCCTTGCCCACAGGAGAGCACACATTAGTTGTGTTATTACAAGTGCACACTGTATAGCCTGGAATAGTCATGTAATTCTCTCCAGGCTCTAGTAGGTTTCTGAATCTTCAATTAAATGAAACAAATACAGATATTTCGATTTTGTTTTGAAAATATGAACCCCAATTAAGACAGAAGCTCTAAAAAACACATTATAGTTCCATGAAGATGCTGACTTGATGTAATTTTGCTTGTAATGTATTAGCACAATAATATGTAGTGCTTTAGTTTTCTTTGTCAAAAACATGATTAGACTTATCTATACACGTAGGAATCTCCTGGAACATTTGAAAGGTTTTAACTGAACTGGATCATCTATTTTGATAACCCCTTTCCAGATGAAGTAAGGCCATAACACACAATTACCCCTGAATAATTGGCAGCATACAATGACTCAAAGCATTTTACATGCTGTGAAAATGACTCCTGAAAGTTGTCAGTGCCACATTTTATGGAAGCTATAATGGCTGTGGTAGTGCTGTTTTTTTTTTCTTCTCATTCGTATCGTTTATCATTTCTCGTCGTCGTGTTGAATCATGACTGGAACAGTGTAACACTGAAGGGAACCCTTATGTCAACTTACAATCACCACCCATTGTTCATAGAACTACCTTCATTTCACTTACACTGACTTGTAATCTTGTGCATACTTTATACAGGTCACAGCAGTACCAATAGTATTTTTTTGCTTGCTTATTTGGATTTTTGAGAGTAATCCAGGTGGTAGTGCTCTTTTAGTTATCAGCCAATGCTGTTTTCAGCTGCTCATTGTACATCATATGTTTTAATCCCAAAATTGATCATTAATTTTTGTGTTGATTTGCATTGATAATCAGCATTGTTGAGAAATCTAAGATGGCTAAACATACATTTTTGAAAAGGAGTACAAAGAAATTTTCTTGGAATTTTGATATCACACACAGTTTACAATGTATAGTAGTGATGCATAAGCAAAAAACTACTGCTTTGCTTATTTTCTCTGTGTAAGTTTTCTTAGTATAACAGCCTAATTACAAGTAGCTAAGGAATGATCATCAGACTTCACAGTCCTTGGCTGCACTATGTTCAGAAATTTGATCCCTGCTAATCCAGTCAGGTTATCAGCCCAATATTTCTGATATCCAAATTAGCATATGAAGTGATATCAAACCAATATTGAGTGTACTCACAGTACTACAAGCCAGTACTAAGGATGCCCAAAAAATTGTAAATCACTATCATAATATTGCACTACTGATATCACAGAAGGCTGCAAAAAGAAAATGAAGCATCTCACAAATCACAATTCTTTACTCCATGGAATAAATCCTTACTAATCTTATTTGAACCTTCCAAATTAGTGTTTTGTGAAGGTTTTGCTGTATAATGACATTTATTAGAACCCAAATCTGTGAATAATTTGATAAAAATCATATATATCAAAGGATCCCCGTTGCAATTTAATATATTGCAAGGCATATTGCAATAGCAATATAATTACAAAATGACATATTTGACAATATCCTGCAACCAGGCGCAACCAGGTGTATGTTCACTATTATACATTTTATCTGTATTTATTACAATGCTCATTTTGTCAACCACCATCTACCCTGTTGAGCTCTGTGTATATTCACATGACTGCAGACCCACACTTTTCGTGACAGCCCAATCTTAGCTTAACAGTGACACTCGCGTGGTGGTGGCATAGCAGTGAGTGTTGTGCTGGTATGAATCCATCAGGCACAGCATTGCTGCTTACATTCTTACTCGTCAGTCTCACTACTGCGTTGAAAGTGGGCTGTCACCCTACAGTACACACCCACAGTAGTTCTGTGTTAGGAAACATGATAACTGATAAAGAGCTGGAGGCTGGGTACAGAATGTATACAGGAATAAACAAGCCATTGTCTGTAATCATACCATAATGTTTGTTTTTTATACTAACTTTTCTTTAAATAATATACCATTATTTGGCCAGTGTATTGGTACATCTGTGTAGGATTTAAGCTCATCAGTTGGTCATATAGATGGCGCAACATAGGTCTAACTTAGCGTTTGTATGGATTTTGGCACTTTTAACATAACTGAAAATGATTTTCTAACTTAACTGAGTGTTTATGAACCCCACTGAATTGATGGAGTAAGTCTGGAGTAAGTAGAAACCTACCTAAAAAAGACAGAAAATGCACACCTCATCTGTTAAAGCACTCTTGGGGGGAGGTACGAGGCTTGAAACCCTGGGTGTCACAGACTGTATTTCAGTACACATAACTCTATTGCAGATTTAGTATCAAATTATTTCCTCTTAAAAAGAGCCTGTACTCAAGAAAAGCTAACATCTCTGCAAGACACACTCAAATAACCCTACATGAGTCTACAGGTTTACAGATATTTATGAGAGGTACTCAGATTCAAAACTGGACCAATGTTTTTCTGATCTTGCAGTGGATCTAGGCCAAGAACCTCCAGTCACTCCAGTTCACCAAATTCCCTGTTGTAGGCCCATCAATCTCCCTAAACCATCTTTGCTGCTATAGTCAAAAACCATCTGATCAGACCTTCAGACATATTTATGAGCTGTTCGAGCATGGTCCCAATATCATCAGTATCCTTGATTGATTTGCCTAAGGATCCCAGTCTGCTATAGCATTCACACACAACTTGGCTGTAAGTGTGCACTTCAAGAGCTCGACTGTGTAAGTGTGCACTTCAAGCAAGAATACATAGTTTTGTTAAAGCTATAAGAGTGGAATAAATGAAAACAGCTTTGTGAGTGCACTGGGTAAAGCTTTAGCAAGATGTAACCAAAATTAGCACTGCCCAATTGAAAGTAAACGGGGAAAATTCTGACATGGTAAACTACATGCAGATATTGGAACTTCTCCAATTATTCATATGTTGTACGTGCACATTGTATGCCCATGAGAAACATTACTCTAATTAGGAAGAAATCACAAGTTTTAAGTTCTGTGGGAATAAAAAATAAAAAATGAAGAGTTAGTTGAAATGACCTTCATATGTATTTTTTGTCTTCTTCAGATTGTATATCCATTCAGATGAGTCAAAGTTATTTCCATAATGTTTAATGTAATTATAATCTGTATCACAATTTGTTGCTAGTGGTTCAGTGAGTTTAAGGTGAGTTGTCTTTTACCAAAGACATTAATTTTAACCATAATGTACTCGGTACACTCTGTCTGACTCAACCACACATCATTAGTTCCTACTTTACATTTAGCATTGTAATAAGATTTTATCTTTCGTTTCTTTTATGATTCTTTTTTTTTTTTACAGATATTAAGACTTCATGGTAGTACAGTACCAAATACAGAAAGAGACATTGCATGACGAAAGATTCAACATGAAAAAACAAACAGAGCCTAAGACATCATATTGGCACAACAACAGACCAAAACTAAAATTTTTCACATTCTACTTTAGAAATCTGTAAAAACTAAGTAAAAACTAAGAAGGCAAAATTATATATGCTTACTCACATTTTCATGTAAAATACCAGCATATGCAGATGTCTTTAATTGCTATCAGGCAGTAATTATGCAGTTCTTTTGTAGTGCAAACAAACAAGCATATAAATAAATAAATAGATAGATAGATAGATAAACATTGAATAAACATTGTGACAACAGTGGGTAGGAGATATGAGATATGAGAGAAGAGATGAATAGGATTAGAGGTGAAAAGAAACCAGTCCAACAATTTGACTAACTCAGAAAATATTAACATTTTAATATTAAAAGACATGCAGAGAGGCAGTGAGCTTTGTTTAATGAGACTTTGTTTTTAATTTGTTGTGCATCCTTAGTGTGTAAATATTCACAAGATAAAAGATGTTTTACTAAGCTGTGAACTGGGTGGTCATCCACAGCTCTCGCACTAAAACAACATTCCTGTCGCCACATTCCATACTCAAATGTAGGTGCCACTATTGATCAAAACCTACAGTGCCACCCTGAGGAATTTCAGTAAAGAACAATTCTGGCCCTCTCACAGCTTTTTCTCATCTATTATTTAAAGTATATTCCTGTTCATCTGAGGGTAAATATCCATTAAAGTTATTGTCCTCTACACAGTCAAGCTCTTGTATATTTGACCAATTAATTAATATAGCCCGTTTCATTCATATCATTTTTCTATATTTTTACTTTATTTTTGACAAGTACAATAATTACATATTTAGATTATAAAACAATCTAATAATCTAATAATAGTAGGTTATAGGCCTAACCTATTGACTTTACTTCATTTCTGGCTTACTTGTTATGGTATTATACTAATAAATAGACCAGGAGGACATGCAAGCAGTTAGACTATACCTATGAACTTTTAATATTCACTATATTGTGATATTGGCATAAGCATGCTTTAATCTACATGACAAATCTGTAAGGTTACCAGTGAAAGCAAATATGATAAATAAAAACAGACAATTTTACAATTCCATCTGCCACCATGATTTTGATTGAAAAGGTCCTTGAATAATACAGTGTTCCTGTTCCTGGATATATTTTAAGAGTACAAAATATGCATCCTACTTCAATTATCCTTTTGGTTAATGGTTAAGTGATAGCACCATTTTAATTAACATGTTGCAATGTTCATTAGAGCCAATTAGGATGAAATATCCCAAACACCCCTGCTACTATTTCTGCTTAGCCTCTCCCTGCATGCCTCACTGGGCATTGCCCAATTGGGCACTCAGCAAAAGCTACAAACACACAAGAAAGACATGCTCAGACAACACAAATCAAATATGTTGATTTGGCTTATACAACATTCATTGCTGACCCAATCAATAACCTTTTTTAATCATATTGTTTATTTAATCATATGACAGCAGCCAAGTTGATCAGGAATGGAAAGTTCAAATGTTGCCTAACTTCACAACAAAACCAACTATAAAAGACTATAAAACCGATTAACTGACCTGCCTGCACTTGCTTAAGTATAGAGTTTGGTGAAACCTGAAATGGAAAATCTAGCTAATACCTGGCAACATAAACACAAGTATAAAACACGTATTTGGTTTCAGATTAAAATCTGAGCTAAGTAAAATGGTTCATTTGAATTCAAGTTTTTACTTTGAAAAGGATTCTGAAGAACATGTCTGTATGATTAAATGATACTTGAACAGAAACACCAAGACGAAATTTTAGAACAACAAATCTTTGATCCTGTCACTTGTTGAATGGGTTGGAGTATGATGGTGGTTCACAAAGTTAAGATAACTCCTCTTACATTGAATCTGAACAATGTCACAACAATGTCATTTTTTTGTTGAAAATCACCCAAAGCATAACAGCACTGTGTGTCATAGAACACAAGCAACAATTCTAAATACGTTTCAGACAAACAGCCAAAACCAACAAGAATGGTACACCCTGGAAATACTGTTTAGTTCACCAGTTCTTAAGTCATTCTAACAATGTTACTGCAGTCAGACACCAATGTTATCTTCATAGTACAACTGGACATCAAGTGTTCAAATGACATCTAGGCAAAATGTGTCTATAAATAGCCCAGGTAAACAAGCATGACAACAATATAATAATAATATACACCCACATCTGAAGTAGTGCATGACAGTGCAAGATATTTCTGAGAAGTGGAAAAATACCTCACAGTTTCCAGGTTTGACAGAAGAAAGGGACGTGATCACACATTGGCAGGAAGGATTTGATGCTGAGTGAGCCAACCATAGAACGACATGAGTTCATGTACAAGTGTGGGCAAAACAACATCACCCTGCTTTATCTGTATGCTGGCAAAACATACAAATCTGCATTAGCCCAGCATGTCTACTACATTTGTATACAAAGGATTGGACAGCCTTGGGCAAAGGGTACAGAATCATGTGAGGCCTTTCTAGATTTTTTGCACATATTATAAAAATATTTTTGTATTGTATATTATAGTAAAGCTAGAGTAGAGTTATTTTGGTTCTTTAATAGATTATACATCAGTGTGAAAATGAACTGTGCTAATCTTTATGTGACCTACATATAAACTGCAAAATATATTTGGAGCAGTGGTTTGATTAGTGAATATATACACAGCTATACTGAAAGAGCTCTCACCAACCATTTACTTAGGCATCTTGTCCTTATTACCACACACACGTTAATGGTGGTAAGCTGCAACTGGTTCTCAATTTGACCTGTGCTGATATTTAAAGTTCATTTTAGAGTTATACAATGCAATGAATTATTTATCTGGATGTTATGTTAATGGATCATTTTGAGTGTTATTATCATTAGATAATTGGAATGACCTTCACAGTTACAAGAATACGAGCTCTTGCTATATTTACTATTATAAACAAAGTGCAACCTTTCACAAAAGGTTTGGCTGAACTGACCTGAAAAGGATTGGATAAAGTGGAACAAAAACAGAATGCATAGTGATTACTTACTATTTTCTAATTTAATAATAAATTTCTCCCCACTTTAAAACAGCTATCATGGGTTTTATTTTGCACAGCTCTGAAAATGCTATGGAGGGAGTTTCATGGTGTTTCATCTCATACAATATCATACAACTATGATTATCAAAAACAATGTTCCATGCTCCATGGGCTTTTGAGTAAATAATAAACATTGACCTTAGACACCGTACAAGGTATAGAAGTGATCCTCCCATCATAGTTCCCTTGCAGTGTTAGCCCAGGCAATATCCCACCCTATGTAATTGCCTATGTATAGTTATGCTAGAGACACTACTAACACTACTGTACATGATGAGCACGGTATAAAAGACCAAAACACCAAGGAGAAAAAGATAATACATACTGTATTGCTATGCAGTGACATAAACAGCTATGAGGACCCAAAGGTCCAAACCTTAGTGGTACTGGAGGATGTTTGTTTCAATTAAGAAATTCAGCTCAGATCCAGATGTTCTGATTATCTGGTGGTAGAACACAATCTCTGTGAGAACTGAAGGAATTGGGCTTTTGAAATCCAGCAGTAAAACAAGGCCCACTTTGCTGATAATAAAACAGGATCATATTCCATTAACAGGTCTTATGTGGCCAAATATATCTAAATAGGTAGCTAGTTACAATGCTTCTTGCACTTAAATTATGTTACTTATACTGTTTTGTTTTGCTTTGAGTGCTACACCAGTGCAAACATTTCTTAAATGGCTATCCACGGCACTGTTTACAGTCGTGAAGCATGAGGAGTTAGAACACGAGAGATGGGAAGAATGTTTAACTGAGTGGGAAATGCTTGACTGGATATTGGAGGGAAGGAAAGGTTCTAATATTAAATAAATCATGAAAAAAGTAATAAGTAATAAATGTAGCCTTGTTTTGTTGGTTATGGTTCCATTTGATACACGTAACTTTATCTGGGCTCATTATGAATGTTGTTGTACAGAGGCACAGGCATAGGGAACATGACTTAAATTTTTAAATATCTGTTCATTTTACCTGTGGAGAGTATAACTCGGTCAACATATTCAGCATGCAAAAGAGTACCAGTTGGAACAGTGTGAATGTATGTGGCTCCTAGGAGGTCTGAGGAAACCATTTGATTCTGGCCACATGGACCATAGAAATTGCTATAGATGATAGGTTTCCTTGAAATACAATTGTTTGTTCACTTATATAATAATCTTTGTTTTATATGACTGGGTCTTTGGTCATTGTATTTTGCTTGGTCAGGGAAGGTTTGTGTGTGAAAGGTGCCACAGAATTGAATTTACCTTGGCATAGAAAGAGTCTGTTTTCTTTACATTTTTCTTGGGCCACTTGCTATGTAATTTGCATAGCTGCGGTTTAGAATTGAGTCAGTCATGTGGGTTCTTGCATTCTAGTGCTGTGTCCTTGAAAGCAGTGGTTTAAGGCACACCTGTCAGTTAAACTAAACACAATTGCTGTGTCAATTAAAAGTCTTACATGTGCCACTAGAGGTCACTGCATCTCGGGCTTAACTCATTTAATCATAAACTTGTTAAAGACACGGTTTTACAGAAGTTTAAGACAAGATTTTTGTAGTTATAGCACATTTTCAGCTTCCACATTTTAGTATTCCATTCTTATACACTTTTCATCTTTTTATTTCAGAATGTATTGTTCAGAGAAGTGCCTTTAGGCTATCATTATTAATTATTCAAAGAGAAACTTACAGACTGGCATCTTCATGTGTTTCCATAGGTTTTTAAGGCTTCTTATAGTACTCAGTTGCCTTTTAATCTTGCATTAAAGCTGCTGAAAATGTTCTCACACACAGCTTGCACCAGAGCACATTGGTGGAATATTGATTGGTATCTTTGAGAAGGCTTTCCATCACAAACAAACTAAAAAACAGTGTTCCTTGCTGAAATCATCACTTGCTATGATATACCAAGCAAATTTCTTTAGGCTGTATATTTATAAGGTGTGTGTGTCAATTAGCCTAGTCAGGTCAGAAAACATTATCAGGTGAAATCAATCAGTTTATTTTCATGTTGGCTAGTTGTTTAAAATCTGCCATCGATACCTCTTTGGCTACTTGGTTTTGAGTAATGGAATAAAAAGATGCAGCAGTACTGCACACAGTTAGGCCCAGTGACATGCAGAGACCTGTGAAATGTATCCTGCTGAGTTTAGATTAGACCTGCAATTAAAAATGGTGTTATTGTGTGTTCTGAGTAAAAAATCAACTATAGAAAAACAAATTTAACATGTTTGTCTTTATATTTAAAAATGTGATCTTTTATTTCAATATATGAGTAGAAATCTTAACTGATCTTACGTGTTGACTGACAAATTTGAAAGCTTTTATATAATAAAATATTTTTTAGTTTTAGTCAAGACTGACCATGACATAACTAGTCAGACTGATCAAACAGTACATCCAGTTTAGTGGACATATAGTGGTAGATCACGACTAGTTTTGAAGGAATGATCAACTTTACCATGCTACTGATTTAGCCACATCTATGTTAAAACAAGACTAAACTGCTGTTACACTAATGACAAAGCAATTATCCCTTTGTGTTTTAACAAATCTGACAAGATTGTTTTGATCGCCTGCCACACACAAACCACAAATATTCAATGAACATGGGTGTGGCCACACCCTGGCCACGCCCTTTCCTGTCTGTGTCTTTGAACATTCTGAATGTGGTGCCTGTGTGTAATTGTACATAGTGTATAGTATATCATCAAAATACATGGGTCTAAAGCATGAGTAACATCACTACGAGTTAAGATACACTTATATTCATTTCCAAATGTTACCTCACTCTGAACACTGTACCAGGTGCAAGGAATGTTGGATAATATATAATGATCTTTATATGTTGGATAACATATAATGATCTTTTCTGTGACTCATTGATTGCTGTACTTTGCTGCCTGCCAGCTGCTGCCAGCATGTGTAAACTACAATTGCTGTCAGTAGAAATGAGGATGATGCAAACAGCAGAGCTCGTCTCCCCTCTCACACACAAACTGGACACCAGATATTAAATCTGAACAGAATTACGTATGTGAAACAAAGATTTTTTTTAAGAGTTGCACTTTCTTGTATGGCTACAGGCATACAAGAAAGTACATAAAAGATTGCAGCAACAATCCATTCAAACTTCTGTTGTGGTTTATAACATAATTTTACAGTATTATCAACAAGTATTGCTGTCCTGTTGTTCTAAAGAGCTTGTCTGACTTGATTGATTTGTACTTTATTGATCCCTTTAGGAGGTTTCCTTCAGGGGAATGATGGTTCCAGCAGCAACATCATTATAATACAAACATGAAGAAGGTAATAAAATAGCACTAGAAAAAATAAAATAGGAAATAGGGGATAAGTATAAAATAAAATGACTAAACCAAACACAGAGCTAAGTATAATAAGAAAAATAGCAGTAAATGACTAAACCAAACACAGAGCTAAGTACAAGAAGACAAATAGCAATAATCACAAAAGACGATATCAAACTTACAACATACAATAATCCACAACATGGGAGACAAAGCAAAGGGTATAAACACACAGACCAAAGAAAGCACTAACGAGACACAGGTGAAAACGATTGCATAAGGCGGAGACTGAAACAAGGGGCGTGAAAATAACGCAAACAAGGAAACACAAACAAAAACAGACACCATGGGTTTGACCAAAACAATGCAAACACGGAAACTAAATAAAAAACGAAGACACGAGGGGCCGTGGGAACCGCAACGCTAAGGAGGAGGTGATCGTGACACCAATACAGACCCCACAATGTAGTACTCTGTAAGCCATTTCCAGTATGAAGAGCTTATCACACGAGTACAAAGGTTATATACAAACATGAAGTGAAAACATGCCAGAGCACTTTATCAAGGCAGCCACAAGACAACACTGAAAGTTTACTTTTTGAACTGTGTTGGACTGAAAAAAGGACTGGAAACTTACTTCATACAGAATGACCCCGATGACATTAGAGGAGCGCCACACAGTGGAAAGTATTGAATGGATTGAAAAGGCAGCAGAGAAGTCTCACTCAGTGATATGCTGGCTGTACATGATAATGCTACCAATGTTATAAAGGTTATCAAGATCTTGGAAGAGAAGCATGGAGATGGTTTACACAGATGTGTTGGCCATACATTTCAATTAGTAGCCCTGAAGAAGGATCCTCATATAAGCAAGACACTTGGAAGTGCAAGTGGCATTGTAGCTGAGCATAAATTGATCCAGGACGCAATTGTAAGATACATTATATTGCCAAAAGTATTTGCTCACATTCCTTGAATCTTCTATTAGCTTAAGTGACATCCCATTCCTAATACATAAGATTCAATATGACATTGGTCCACCCTTTGCATCTAGAACAGCTCCAACTCTTCTGGGAAGGCTGTCCAAAAGGTTTAGGAGTGTGTTTATGGGGATTTTTGACCAATTGTGAGGTTGACAAGATGTTGGACAAGAAGGCCTGGCTCTCAGTCTTTGATATAATTCATACCAAAGCTATTATATTGGGTTTAGGTCAGGACTCTGTGCAGGCCAGTCAAGTTCACCTGTAGCTGTGGAATTGATTGGAGCACTTGATTCAAATCATTTGGATGGGTGAGCGAATACTTCTGGCAATATAGTGTATAATCTCTTGAATGACATCTTGGAGCAGCTGTGGCCGGTACCATAACCCTTTCAGTCCCAGAGATCACACAAGGAGGAAAGTACTACATGGATCTTAAAAGTGACAAGTGGTCCCTACTAGAGCAAGTCCTCAAGCCCCTTGAGCATGCTAATTAGCATAGAAGATACCCACTAACTTCCCCTTTGTTGGATTTCATGTTTGAGCTGTGGAAGGCTGTGCAGCAGAAAGCAAAGCAGCAATTTTTAAGTGGCCTGACAGACTCTTCAACTGATTTGAGTGTCAGAATACTGAAGTGGGTTTTTGTCAGGATCCAGGGTTGTAGACAGCCCAAGAACATGCATATTAGTGTCAAGGAGCTCCGAAATTTTACAGCGCCATGGCATTATGCTGTGATGCCTGCTGGTAAGTCTGGCTACTGAATTTGTTGTGTGCTCAGTACAACAGTATACAAGGTGTGTCTATGTCTGTGTATAAGGCAGACATATCCCAGTGAATGGAGAAAGCAGTGGACTCCTTTCTGCCAGAGTTCTCCACCTGTTGAATGCCTAGTACCTGAGCAATGGCTTTGCATTGGCTGACGTGGATGCCATGAAAGACCATGACAGAAAGTGAAAGGAAGTAACGAGGAGGTAATACACCAGCCCATAGACACTGCTATATTGTAAACTAGTACATTAGTAAAATCATGTGCCTGACCAACCAGGGGGACAACATGGCTCCTGCACATGGAGAGAGCACTCGGAGTCATGTTGAGAAACTACTCTGTGTTCTAACCCAAAACAAGGTGAAAACTTGTTAAGCATAATTAGAATCAATGGCTTACAAATAATACATACAATACCATTCATTGTTATAAAATACAATAACATTAATTGTTTGGTGGTTGTTTACATATAATAGATCGGTAAGTGCTGAGGTGACTGGGCAAGCCAAGAAGTGCTTTCAAGTGCTGAAGGACTTTCAAAGCCTGCTCTTCCCTGGGATGATCCATGATGGCATGGACGTTGGTAAGTTTCTATTAAACATCTGTTTGTCGGTTTGTTTTGTTGTATAAGTTTTGGTGTACCTGAAAGTTGGGTCATGTTGTAGTCATGTTGGAGTCTCAAACTGCAAGAATATGGTCTTACCCTGACAAGGCACTGTATGCCTTTGAAACAGCAGTGCTTAGATTAACAGCCATGGAGACAGAGGCGGGGGAGTGTGTTGAAGGCTTCCTAGAAGATACCCAGAGTGGAAATTTTCACATTGTGGAGCTGCTGGTGCAGAGAGAGAGAGCAGAGATGAGCTTGAGAAGGAGATTTGTAAGCAGGATACAAAAGATGTCAGAATAATTTTAACGGGAAAATTTTTTGGAGATTATCTTCCAGCAGTGTGAAGAGGATGCCCCTTTCCAGGGGAGCCTTCAGTATCATGAAGTGCACCAAGACTAAGTGGAGGACCAACCAGAGTGTTCACATTCTGATGAGGTTGACCTTTCAGACATGGAGCCCTTCAACACTGTAACGTATAGAACACGCTGAGAGGGATCCTGATGCGGAATGACACGTTCTTTATTTGAATAACTCTGTACAACAAGCCACACGATGAGCAAAGTGACGTATGGCAGGTGCAGAGCAGTAGCGTGGGAGCGGTGGTCAGTGCGGTCCAGGGTCGAGAGGCGAGGGCAGAGTCCGGGAGGTATCCAGGGATCAGGCAAGAGACGTGGTCTAGGGGACAAGCAGAGTTCGGCACACAGAGAGACAATCAGGAATAACGGCTTGGTATGCAACGACATGAGGCAATACTTCGCAACCAGGAAGTGAAGTCTGGGTGTTTAAGTATGCCCGGAATGTGGGCGTGGTGGTGAGACAGGTGAACGTGATTATGTTATCTGCTATTCCTGACAGTACCCCCCCGCAACGGAGCGTCTCCAGACGCTCCACGCCGCGAAGGCGGCCGGCCACGGCCCCGGGGGGCGGGGAAATGTGGGTGCGCAGCGTGAAAGTCGGCGATGAGCGACGGGCAGAGGACATCGCGAGCGGCTACCCAGGCTCGTTCCTCGGGACCATAACCCTCCCAGTCGACGAGATACTGGAGACCCCCACGCCGTCGACGTGATTCCAGCAGCTCCCGTACTATATACGCAGGCCGGCCGTCAATGTCCAGGGGCTCGGGGGGGCGATCCAGAACCGGGGCTACAGACATGGGACTGTAGTGAACAGGCTTTAGGAGGGATACGTGGAAGACGGGATGGACGCGGTATTGAGGGAGCAGCAGCAGTTCGTAGGAAACAGCGTTTATCCTGCGGGTAATCTTGAACGGCCCGATGTATCTAGACTTGAGCTTATGGCAAGGCTGGCGTAGGTTCAAGTTACGAGTGGAGAGCCATACTCGCTGACCGGGGTGATATATGAGCGCGGGGAGACGACGGCGGTCAGCGTTCATACGACGGGTGTGGAGCGCGCGCCGCAGCTGAACGTGTGCGAGCTCCCAGGTGCGGGCACTGTTCTTTAACCAGTCATCCAGAGCGGGGATGTCAGAGGGGGTTTTATCCCAGGGGAAGAACGGCGGGTGGTAGCCGTACACACACTGGAAAGGAGTCAGTTTGGTGGATGAATGTATGATGGAATTGCGTGCGTATTCAGCCCAGGGGACGTACTTGTGCCAGTCTTTCTGGGAAGAGCAGTATTGGCGGAGAAAGCGACCTAGCTCTTGATTGTAGCGCTCCACTTCTCCGTTGGATTGGGGGTGGTATCCGGAGGTTAGACTGGCGGTTATCCCGAGTAACTTGCAGAATTGGGTCCAGACACGGGAGGTGAATTGCACGCCTCTATCCGATACGATATCCTCGGGTAACCCATATATCCGGAAGACGTAGTGGAACACGTCAGAGGCCGTCTCCATGGCAGTGGGCAGTTTCGAGCGAGGGATCAGACGACACATCTTGGAGAACCTATCCACCATCACGATTATCACCGTGTTACCGCCCGAGACAGGCAGGTCCGTAACAAAGTCGATGGCCAGATGAGACCACGGACGGCGGGGTATCGGCAAGGGGAGGAGCTGACCAGTGGGCAGTGCTCGGGGTGTGCGCGATTGGGCGCATACAACACAGGCGAGTACGTAGTCGCGAATGTCCTCCTCCCAGGACGGCCACCAGTATTTCTGGGCGATCAGGTGTTTGGTGCGAGTTATACCAGGATGACCCGTGCCCGGCGTGTCGTGTGCGAGTTGGAGGAGGCGTCCCCGGAGCGGGACCGGGACGTATTGTTTTCCATCGGGACTATCTGCAGGGCCTGGGTCGGCGCGGAGGGCTTCCTCCAGTTCGTCCTGCACATCCCACCGGATGAGGTCAACGAAACAGGATTCTCCGAGAATATGGTTAGGTATCTCGTCGCTCGGCGTCTTCTCATGAATCCGAGATAACGCATCGGCCTTGGTGTTCTTGGATCCAGGTCGGTAATGTACTGTGAATCTGAAGCGGGTGAAAAACAGCGCCCATCTGGCCTGCCGGGGATTGAGTCGCCTAGCGGACTTGAGATACTCCAGGTTCTTATGGTCTGTATATACCTGGAAAGGGTGCTCTGCTCCCTCTAACCAGTGCCGCCAGTGTTCGAGAGCCAGTTTCATGGCTAGGAGTTCGCGGTCGCCCACGCCATAGTTCGCCTCGGCCGGTTGTAATTTTTTGGAAAGATAGGCACACGGGAACAGTTTGGGTGGATTGCCTTGTCTCTGTGAGAGCACTGCCCCCACGCCAACGTCGGATGCATCGACCTCAACGATGAAAGGTAACGAAGGGTCCGGGAGATGCAATATGGGAGCGCTGGTGAACGCGGTTTTCAGCGCTTTAAACGCCTGTTCCGCTTTGGGTGTCCATATGAAGTGGCGCTTCTTCCCCCCTTTCAGGAGATCGGTAAGGGGGGCCGCCACCGAGCCGAAACCCCTGATGAACCGACGACAGAAGTTGGCGAATCCGAGGAAGCGCTGGAGATCCTTAACGGTACGGGGAACAGGCCAGTTTGTGACTGCGTCTACCTTGTTGTTGTCCATACTGATGCAACCCGGCGATAGGGTACAGCCAAGGAAGGAGATGACAGGTGCATGAAACTCGCATTTCTCCGCCTTCACGTACAAGCCGTTCTCTCGCAGACGCTGGAGGACCGAAGAGACGTGAGTTATGTGTTCCTGGATAGAGGGGGAATAGATCAAGATATCGTCTATGTAAACAAACACGTATTTATCAATCATGTCTCGGAATATGTCGTCCATGAAAGCTTGGAACACTGACGGGCTATTAGACAGCCCGTATGGCATTACTAGGTACTCATAGTGCCCCCTGGCGGTGACGAAGGCTGTCTTCCACTCGTCACCAGCGCGAATTCTAATCAGGTTGTAGGCACTCCTGAGATCAAGCTTCGTGAACACTGCAGCCCCCATTAGTCGCTCTTGTGAGGCAGAGATGAAGGGTAGAGGGTAAGCATATTTAGACGTGACAGCGTTCAGGGCTCGATAATCAATACAGGGACGTAACCCCCCGTCCTTCTTCTCTACGAAGAAAAACCCAGCCGCGACGGGAGATGTCGACGGGCGAATAAACCCCTTCTGTAGGGCCTCACTGACATAAGATTCCATAGCGGCATCTTCTGGGCGGGAGAGCGGGTACGGCTTAGTTCTCTTGGGCAAGGTTACCCCGGGAAGGAGGTCGATGGCACAGTCGCAGGTTCTGTGTGGAGGGAGTAAACTGGCACGCTCCTTACTGAATACGTCAGCGAATTCGCTGTACTGCTCAGGGACCGCATCGGAGAGAGGTGTGTGAGGACTCTCAACCATCGAGGAGCGAAGGGGTAAATGCATACAATCCTGCTGGCAATGCGATCTCCACGCAACTAATTCGCGTCTTTGCCACGAAATGACAGGGTCATGTTCTCTTAGCCAGGGGAAACCGAGGATGACAGAATCGCGAGGAGCGGAGACCAGGAAGAACTGCCTCATCTCGGTATGGAACAGCCCGACACGGAGGAGCAAGGGCTTGGTACGTCGGTCAACTAATCCGGTACCTATGGGTTGTCCGCTTACTGAGTTAACTCGGAAAGGGGGGTTTACCTCCTCAACGGGAATGTTTAACGATCTGGCTAGTTCGCTGTCGAGAAAGTCCCCTCCTGCGCCTGAGTCAACTAACGCTGAGTAGCTGCGAGTTACACCTCCCCAGATGAGCTGTATAGGTAGGTTAAATTGGGAGTTACCACAAAGAGAAAGTAATGGAGGGCTTACTTTTGCTTGAGAGGGGGAATTCCCACGGAGACGAGGTGGTCGTGTGGAACATCGGTCTCGGAAATGACCCTCCTCGCCACAGTAGAGGCAGAGTCCTTCGCGCATGCGACGCGCCCTCTCCCGGGGAGTGAGTGGAGACCGGCCCAGCTGCATCGCTTCGGAGTACTCTCGATTGTCCTCTCCGGGGAAACGAGACGACTGGTGAGAAAGAGTGGAAGTGCGTACACCTGCTGTGTTAGGACGGTGAGTAGTGAGCAGCTTATCTATGTTCACTGCTGCTTGTATGAACTCGGAAAGAGTTAAATCTTCATCTTTACAGGCCAACTCAATCTGCAGATCGGTTCTGAGACCGCGGCGGAACACCGTCTTGAGGGCAGTTCCACTCCAGCCACTGCCAGCAGCCAATGTACGAAATTCTCGGGCATAGTCTGCCGCGCTACGTCTCCCCTGCTTGATTTCGCATAACTGAGTGCCGACATCGCGCCCGGCGGCGGGGTGGTCGAAGACGGATCGGAGCAGTTCGGAGAAGTGGCGCTCCGTATTCAGGGAGTCGTCTCCGCTACTCCAAAGAGCAGTAGCCCAAGCTCCTGCCTCTCCCGTCAGGAATGTCAGCATAAAATCCACCTTTTGACGATCCGTCTGGAACAGGGCCGGGTGATAGGTGAAGTACATGGAGCACTGCATCAGGAAGTTCTTGCAACGCTCCGGAGACCCGTCATATCGTTCAGGTAGGGCAACTGGCATATTGGCGGGATGCATCGCAACGGTCAGGGGGGCAGAGGACACGGGGCTGGCACCTTGGACGTTCTGGCGTGCAGATTCGGTGAGGGCACGGAGCGCAGTTTCTTGGTTACACGCTGTCTCGGTGAGCTGTTGTATACGCTCCGTCAGGGCCGCGATAGTCGCCTCTTGGCGAGCTAGGTGAGCCTGTGTTTCCGCAGGATCCATGGGAAGGGCGAAGTATTCTGTAACGTATAGAACACGCTGAGAGGGATCCTGATGCGGAATGACACGTTCTTTATTTGAATAACTCTGTACAACAAGCCACACGATGAGCAAAGTGACGTATGGCAGGTGCAGAGCAGTAGCGTGGGAGCGGTGGTCAGTGCGGTCCAGGGTCGAGAGGCGAGGGCAGAGTCCGGGAGGTATCCAGGGATCAGGCAAGAGACGTGGTCTAGGGGACAAGCAGAGTTCGGCACACAGAGAGACAATCAGGAATAACGGCTTGGTATGCAACGACATGAGGCAATACTTCGCAACCAGGAAGTGAAGTCTGGGTGTTTAAGTATGCCCGGAATGTGGGCGTGGTGGTGAGACAGGTGAACGTGATTATGTTATCTGCTATTCCTGACAAACACCAAGCTTGCAGTAAAAGATTCACAGTTCTCACCAAATGTGTTAATATGAATGAAATTAAAGATGTATATAAAATTATTTAAAATATTCTAAGAATAAAACGAATAAATAATTTGTAGTTTGGGCAAATGATTACCAAATTAATTAATTAGGTTGAAAAAGGTTTAACAGAAAAGTGTGGGTTTTTTTTTTTTTCTTTTTTTTTTCTGGGCCAGTGCAAATTTACAAGATAAGACTATAAGACTGATCTACTAGCCCAGGATTCCTCAGAGACGATCCACACTACTTTTTAAATTATGTACTGCCCTGGAGTGTTAGTGGGGGGAAATGTTACATGATAGTACTTTATTAATGCCCAAAGTGAAATTGGACACTATTATACTAAGAACTTTGCTAACTCTCTCCTGTCCTTCAGAAACTTTACTGGTTTCCTGTTACTGCTCATATGCAATTCAAAATTCTTTCTGGAATTTTCATTTGTCACACTGATGTTCTGACATTCATTTTCATTCTTTCATAAAACACTCTGTGCTCAGAGCTAGATACTTCAGTACTACTGCTTCCAGACTCTGGAGTGTACATTAGCACCCCCATGACAGCATATGCCCTGTGTTAAGTCAAGTCAATACTAAAGTCATTCAATCCTTTCTCCTCCATACATTAATCTAATTATTATTAGTGCTGTCAATTCCAGGTGCCGCGATTAAAAGTCCTCACCAGGATTTTGCTCAAGCTTGCTAGATTTTCTAATTAGCAATCCAGGTAAAATGAGTGGAATCAACACAATCCAGGAAGCCTGAGCAAAATCCTGGTGAGGACTTTTAATCGTGGCCCCTGGAATTGACAGCACTAATTATTATATGACCCTGTTTCAATTTTCTGTCATTTTGAATTGACATGCAAAATTCATTATGTGTAGAAAAATCTCTCAACCGATATTGTGTGATTTCTGTAAAGGAGGTAAGGATGTACTGTTTCATTATCTGATAAACCTTCTTGAATATCACTTGAAGTTCAATAAACTCAGGCTTATTATTATCAAAAATATTTAAGTATATATGCATGGAATAAAAATATTCCAGAGTTTGCAAGGGCATCTTTATATGTGTTTGCATGGTTGTGTGTTGTAGCAAATGCCTTTCATGCATTACTGAATGTACAAAAAGTTGATGAGAAAAGTTATTCTCTAGAGAGGGCAGCACACAGGACACTTAAGGTGTTACTTATGGAAAAAAAAACCTGAAAGGGATTACAGCAGACAAGTACTTACTAATCTTTTAAAACAAGAGTAATCTTGTTGTCTTGTCGTCATACACAGTTCTCAGTTTTGACTCCTTTCAGCTCAGTAGTAGAGTGCCTCTTTTATATTGCTTCAAGTAAGGAACTTCAGGAAAACAACCAATGACACATTCAGTTCACATTTTAAACCTGGCTGACAAATTTGTGTTTGCTTATTCCAAGCTTATTGTCTGCCGGGTGCAGGGTGCCACATCTACAGGGTGCCTGGTCTTTGAGTGTGTCAGCTGCACATGCATATGATCACACAGATTAAATGCTTGCCTTTCAATTGGATTAAGGCATGTGATGAGCTATAAGCTGATTTTAAGGACAGTTTATGGACTGAAGTTCAGTAGTATCTGAAATCAGGGCTAGTAGACAGAAAATCACCTTACCTATCACAGATCAGCTACTAAATGTATAAATTCAAAGAAGCAACACTGGAGAAATACAACTTTGTATCTTACCCATAAAACTGACTAAAACCCCCAAGTTGACATATCATCTCACTAAAGTCATAAAACAGAACTCATTAATCAGAATAATAAATTTAGTTAGTTTGACTTGTGTTTCCTGACATGTCAACAGCGCATGTGAATAAGGAGAGTAAACCTAAGGAAGGCAGCTGGTCCAGACAACATCCCCAGGCATGGACTGAGGGTTTGCTCATTAGAGCTGGCTGATGTGTTTGCAGACATATTTAACATGTCCCTTGCACAATGCCAGCCTGGTTAATCAGGAGAACCAGGAAGAATCCCGGAGTGCCGCTGGATTGCTGGACCTGTAGGATTCCAGTGATGAAATCAGTAAATGTGATAATTGAGTAAATATAGACCATTGTGTAGACTGGTGTTGCTGCCACTGGCTGTGTATTGTAACTTCTGTTCCTAGCAGCCTCTCACTGTCCCACACTTTGGGTCTGTCTCAAAACCTAGTGAGGCATTGTTTACATAAGCAGCTGTTTAAATAAGTACTTACAGGCTAACCGACATCTATACTCAAATAGCAAACGACTGAGACGCTCAAGTTAGAGAGCAATTTCATTACATCTCGTTCTCGTCCAATGTATGCGACCGGTGTTTATTTACCTCAGTGTAGCCTCGGCGTTTAAGCACGATTAATTCTCCTCTTCCCGTTTTTATTTAAAAAACTAGCACTATCAACACTAGTTGATTTTAATAGAGTACTTACAACTGCATATAGGTTGTGGATCACATATAGGCTGTGAATATCAAGCAAACCACTTTGGTGCTGAAGGTAACAGGTAAAAGTAAGTGTAGTAGAAATACTGTTAGTCAAGTAGTATTACCATCAGTCAGCCACAAACACACAACTCCAGAGAAGACAGGAAGACAAAATTATATTAATGATTAATTGTAAAACAACAACAGAATTAACAAGAATGCTACATGCAGTGTAACAGCAATAATAATCTAAGCTAATCATATAATTAAAAACATATCGTACTGAGCATGCTTGATTTCTCTTAAACCAAGTCGTTGCTGCCAGGACCTAGCCTAATCTTACTAGAACCCCAACATTGGACAGCATAGGTAATAATAATAATCTTTATTTGTAAAGTAATGCACACTGTAGGACTTGTGTCCAATGTAGGACACAAGATATAATTTTTAGTATCATCACATTATAGTAGTAACCTATTGATTTTAGCATTAACTAAAATTTGTAAATTGTAAATGAATTGGATGAAAAGCAGAATAATAAACAAGTTGAAAATAAAAATCAGTGGGTGTGATGGGTGGTCTATATTGAATTGAATGTTATGATGTTGCAACCTGTATAAGTACATCATGCAGATGATTAGAAGGGAATTTAGATATCTGCTCCATATGGACAAAACAGAGATGTTATGATCTACTAACCTATGTAACACATCTAAAATCCTCATGAACAGAGAAATGTTGATCAACTAGCCTATGTATAACATCTAAAATTCTAGAAGCAGCAGAGAGAATTTGAGAATTTGACCACTGTTTGGTAAAGTCTATGATAAGCATTTCTATAAAAAACATTTTGTAAAGAATTTTAATTGCTTCATGAAAAAATAAATTAAACTCAAAATAAACAATAATGTGAACAAGTACATCTTTCAGGAATTATCATGCAATTACAGTACTTACATGTCAAAGCCTGTTTCTCCCAGCTTGAAATGACTAGTGGAGAAAGGGCTCTGTCCATGAATTTGAGTATGTATAATTAGCCGGCATGTGGTTAGCACCAGATTTCATTCCCAGCCCGGCTGCTATCTGTGTGGTGCTTGTACGTTCTGTGTGCCAGTGTGAGTTTCCTCCAGGTACTCTGGTTTCCTCTTACATCCCAAATATATGTATGTTAGGTTAATTATTGGCTCTAAACCGGTCTGGTGTGATTGACTGTGTGTGTGTGTGTGTGTGTGTGGGTGTGTGTGTGTGTGTGTGTGAGCACTAGTCAGGCAATGGATTGGTACCCTGTTCAGGGTTTGTTCCTGCCTTGTGCCCTGGAATGCTAGGATAGGCTTTGACTCCAACTGCGTCATTCTGTTTGTGTTAAGGGAATTTTAAAATTAGAATTCTGCAAACAGAAGCCAATCAGAAGACAAAAAACTCCAAAAAGGGCTGTTAAAAACCTTTAATATATCAGTATGACTTTGGTGTCAATGCAAAATAACCACAAGGTGGTAGCAAAGACCATCCTTTCTATATTTGTTTTACACTTAAGATAAAATAATAATTTTGGAAATAAATAAAGTTGAAGATAAAGGGAAAGACAGCACAGTCTTTGTGAGATTGAATCTAGATCTTAAATGAAGACTCTGGATTTGAAGATGACGATACGTCATAGCTAACATTGAAATGTTTATGGTCCTGATTCCTGACAGGGCTCATACTGTGAAGTATGAAAACTGCAACATAAATAATATGTTTAATTTTCAAAGATGTTTATTCATATAACCTCAAAAGTATACAGCCAGATGTAGTTTTAGCTTATAGGTAACAGGTAGCATATTTAATGATTTATTGGGGAAGAAGAAGGAGTGGCATAAAATAACAAAAAACACGTGGTACACATTGGGTAGTATAACACAGTACTTATCCATTTGGCTGAAAAAAAGTTTTTACAAAACAAAAAAGCTGAAAAGAGTCACTGTGAGACACACAGCTGAAATGGGAATAGTTCAGAATGTACTGCCTCATCTTCTGAGTTTTACTTTAGTAATGAACTTTGGATGTTCCAGGTTGAGCAAATCACCAAAAACCTGTAGTTTCCATGAAAGATGTTTTCTCTTTTGATATCGTTGCCACCACCCATATGTGATAACTGCAGCTGGTAATATTTGAAAAAATGAAGCCTAAATATGTGCTGCTTAGTTGTTTCTGAAATTCTGACAGCAGAAAATAAAGGTTCATATATTGGTTCATATATTAGTATGTGATATACAAACCACTCAAACTAATCAAATTATTGTTATAGCAGAGCTATGATATTAGAACATGTTTTTGCCTCTGGGAAATTACACTGATGACTACATTCACTTCTAACACCACAGCACATGAATAGACAGTTGAGGTGCATTGTTGCTGAGCTGAACAGTATTTTAGTTGCATGTGTTCTTGTTATAATTTTTTTTTACAGTTAAGGTTTAATTTTGGAATTTAAAAACCAAAATACACTAGTATGTGATTGTGAAAATACTGTCACAAACAACATTGCAATGTGTTTTTTCATATACCACTAAACTATTTACTTTTTTTAAATCACCATTTTACTTCAGTATGAATGTGAAATATTCTTAACTAAAGTGTGCTCATCTATCACCTCAAGACTGCTATAATCACACTACTTTGTAGATGCCTCCCTATACGGACCTCCCTATACGGGCTTCCTGCCAAAGTCATGATAGATATTCATTTGCACAGACGTTCTATCTTTTATTCAGTTGAAATATTTTTGTTCCTTTTCATTATGTCTCTGTGATATGGATTTTCAGATATTCTAAAAAGACAGTGGGTGACAGGTCTTTAATCAACCTTTTAGACTAACTCAACAATCCATGTAAGAAACAGAGCATCTGTGCTAACAATCTAATCTTTTCTAAAATGTTCTTGTTCTTTAGTAAGCCCCCACCCTCACTGGTCCCCTTGCCAGCCCTTTTATTTCTCCCTTACACAAATCCTTTAAGCTGCAGTTTGTATGTTCATGTCTAAAACATCTCATCACTTGCTCTATTCTCTTTGTTCTCTACATAGTACGAGGCCTCTTACACTGGGGTTTTTCCCTAGATACATTTATCTAGAAGTTAACCACAGGTTACCTGTACAGTAGGGTGAGGCTGGAAGTCCAAGACAGATGTTCGTCTTAATACTTTCTAACACTACATTGTTACATTGGTTGGCATTCTAAAGTACTGTATTTTGTGCAGTGTATCATTTTAGTTTGCCCTTTTTGTCAGTGATGTCTGACCTGTGCCTCCTGCTCTACAAACACTGACTACCAATGCAAATTATTATTCTGTGTTTGTAATTTCTTTTCAGATGTAGTCTTTTCAGTCTTTACAGTTTGTCAACTGTAGATACCTATTTAGGCAATCTGTGTTTGTGTGTATATATATGTCTTGATTTAAATATATACATACATGATACATACTGTGGTAATTATTGAAGATTCCAACGATGAACAGACCTCACAAATCTAACAGTAACTCATGAAATCCTGCATAAATCTGTCGATCATGTGGGGGATATTTCCTCTTTTCCTCACATTTCTCTAATATATTCAATTACCTCTGGCATGATGAAAATCCTCTGTTCACAAAAAAACAATCAGTGATGATCCTGCTTTATATGGATGTATAATGTTTCCCATAATTGGTCAGCTTAATTTTCTCAGGCAGGATAATGTTGACAGAGTTCTCCTCGCCATTTGCGGTGCTCAGGAGGAAGTCCCTCTGCTGTCGCACCAACTGGCTGTACTTGGCATTCGCCAGCCATGTCTCACAGCGATTAAAGAAGATGATACCTGTGGTTCCCATGACCACTAGGCATGTGAGCAGACCCAGCACAGCAAAGCAGATGACCTGACTGCGGGTGACAAGGGAGCTGGGGGTGTGTACAGTCTCCTTCATGGTGATCTTCAAGAGTTCACGCTCAGGTGGCCTCAGCAGCTTGTGGAAGGCATGGGCTGAGAGGCTGTAGTGCTGGGGAACATGATCGGAGCCTAGAGCTTTTGGCCTGGTCTTTGGTTTCAGCTTGTTGGTGTGACGAACACACGAAGGCCCCGAAAGGCCTGGTGGACAAACACAATGAGTTCCACCATCAGTTTTGTTTAAGCAAGTGCCCCTTTGACCACAGGTGCTGTTTGAGCACAAAGTCAAGTTCACGTTGCAGGTGGTCCCTGAAAGAGCAGGAGGACAAAGGCAGATGAACTCCACACCATGATCCGTGCAGGTGCCCCCGTTCAGACACGGGTTGGGTTCACACTTGTCAACATCGATCTCACAGAAATCTCCAGTAAAACCAGGTGAACAGAGGCAAGATGAGTGACTGTCAAATCCATTATTGTCCATGCATGTGCCTCCATTCTGACATGGCGAGCTATAAGTAAAAACACACATTTCAAAATTACATTCACACAAATGATTTTACAAGTTACAATCTGGTAAGATATGTTTGGAACAATTATCTCCTATGAATATCACCTAAATGGCTTGCCCCAGTTTTTGTGAAATCCAGAAAAAAGCACACTCCTTATCTTTGGAAGATTTTTATGTGATTTCTTTTCAATTATGCGTTCAAAGAAATGGTGTCACATGGGTGGTGTGACAGGGTTAAGTGAGGCTGTTCACCTTAATCAACATTAATCACACAAGTGCATTCAAGTGAGCTTTCTAATTTACAATATCTGTTTTCAGTAATTAATGGGCCATGAGTAAACTAAAAATAATATTGACATGTCCTAGGTATAGGAGCACAACAGATCTGTCAGCCATCATAGAATAGTGCTGGACATAACAGCTATTACCCATTTGTTAGACATGGTCCTTTCTTCAGCTGGCAGCTTTTCCCTGTATATCCGGGAGGACAGATGCAGAGGTATCCACCCTCTCCTGTTTCAATGCATGTTGAATTTCCAGAACAAGGCTTTATTGAACACAGATGGATATCTAAAGGCAAAAAAATAATCATTTTCAGGTTTGCACAATTCATTGCTTCCCTGTAATGTTAATGTTTTTCTTGCTCAGCCAAGGTCTGCCATGACTTTCATAACTGCTGAGAGAAAGTCTCAACAGATGATTTCAATAAAGGGCCTTCACCTTGGTCACACTGGCTGCCCACCCAGCCTTGCTCACAGATACACTGCCAGGCTTTCTCACATCTTCCATGAAGGCAGCCTGGGAACGGAATACACTGCTCACACGCTGCACCTCGCCAGCCAGGTCTGCACCTGCGTAGAGCAGAATGTTTGAATCGTAACATAACTGTAATTATGCTGCATTTGAATAATCACAAGCCATTTAGGATTTAAGTGGGTTAACCTCAGCTCTACAAGATCACAGCAATTTTACTGATGAGAAGTGTCTTCCCTTCAGAACTTATGCATCTTGTATAGGACCCATTTTAATTTATATTATTAGTATTATTATTAAGTCTGTTATTATTAACTCTGTGACATGTAATACAGTAAATATAGACTGAGTCTTGGGGTATTTCCTAGTTGTTTACAGTTACTGAACAGCAAGTTGAAATGTATTAGAAATGCTCTATACAAATTGAGGAAGCAGAAAATAACAGGCTAATATAAGTACAAAAAATGCTCTCAGAGAGCTGGATGCCCTAACGTACCTGCACTCGCCGTTCTTTTCACAAAAGCCATTGTCAAGATTGCACCGCGCTCTGCATTCTGAACCTGTATAAATGCAATACTAGTTAGGAAAGACATTCAAACATTAATTGTAAATGAAAGGCAATGCTTAATTACATTTTAAAGATAATGTTCAGTGACATTACTGCATACTTTGCAATTTAACAAGCTCTTCAAAGAACCTGATCTAAAAAAGAAAATAGATAATTGAAAAAGAATTTTGAAAGTAGAACCTTGACTGAGGGCAGAAAAAGCGAGGAACAGCAAGCACGTTATTGTCAGCCGCAGAAATCCATATAAATTCATCCTTGGACTCAAGTGCTTGCCTTCCCGCGCGTGATCTTAGAAAAGTGAAGCGACTTGGTGTGATAGTCTCTGGAGCACGGGGTTCCGCCGATCTTCACGGCACGCATGGTCCAGTGACTCGCATCTCAATTACAGATTAGTCTTCTAAACTTGTGAACGTAAATCAGTTACAAATATGGCAAACTATGAAGAAAGAAAGTCAAAGAAAGTATACCGTTGCTGTTGTAGCATGTTGCTTTTCGTTTTTCTTGTTATCGTTCCTAATAACAGAACACGCTATGAAAATGTATAACCTTCACCGTTAGTTCGAAAAGCAAATGTTTTTCAGTACTAATATCATTAGCACGCGCAATAAAGGCCATTTGCGGTATTTCACCCAGGCTCATTTCATCCTGCGACTACTTAAATTGTTGCTTTAGCTTCGAAGCAGCAGGAAGCCTTTCGGTTACAACACAGAAGAGGGATTTTATGAGAAGAGCTCGCGCTGGCACTGTGGTAGTCAAAATATGCTCCTCCCACCTCAGGGTAGAATGGAGCTGTCCAGCACGCCAACCTCCTGAAGGACAACAGCGAAGTTGCCTTCGCTTCTTAGGGAGACGTCCAAAAATAAACATTTTAATATTTTCTAGTCCAAACCTCACAGGATTAATTATTCTGTTTTAATCATACGAGGAACATTCATTGTTTTTCAGCGTATTAATTCTGTATGAACAGTTCTATACATGGTCTAGAAATTTGAGACATATAAGGTTTAATTTATTACCGTTCATCTTATGAGAATTTAAAATGAAGCATTCCTTTTATATTACATCTTGGGGAAATCGACATGCAGCGAAATCGATATAGATTCAGTGGTTGTCAGCAATACATTTTCAGATATCAGCAATAAAAGCTGTGTAAGTTGTATAAGTAATTATTAATTTATATCCAGCTATTCACGTGTTTACACAGGTTGTCACTGAGTGGTAAGCAATCTCTCTCTGTACATTCCTTCTTGATAAAAGGATATTTTGGTGTCCAGATGTATTGCTAAACCCCAAGGCCCAATTAAATGTTGCAGCCTCCAGACTCCACTTTCAACAGAATACTCCCTATGCTACCAAGGGAAATTATTTCAAGGCAAGTCACTTTTGCATGGCAGTTTCTCTGTTCCGTAATGACCTGACCTACTTGCACTGCGCTGCCGAGCACCAACTTCTGCCATCCACCATCCACTCTGAATCTGCCAGAATTATATTTACATATATTATTATAATCTAAATCTACTAGATTTAGAAATCTACATTCTACATTTAGAAGCAATCGTGAATATGTATAAACAACTGTCTTGGCAAGCATTCTGTGCATGGAAAGAAATCTCAAATATGAAAAAATATAAAAAGAGTTACAGTGTCAAAAGCAAGATAGCTTCACAACTGCTGAGTCTTTTCTATCTTCTCTATATTATATTCTGTACGGTCTCACTAGAGGCAGAGACAAAAGAAGCAAAGAAAAGCCGTCTGCAATGTTGACTGGTTCGCAGCAGCTGTTATTAAACGTCAGCTTTTTATTTGCCATATTAAAGCAGAGGCATCAGCCATTGATTTGCTGTCCTTTGATCTCATTTGAGATCTGATCTTTTATCCAGCCTCCATCAACCTCAGGCTGCTACAAGCTTGATGAGAAGCCACGAGAGGTTGCTTCATAGCTTTGATTGATGACCAATAGGAGACAGAGAAAATAAGCAAGCAAGTATGGAGCTGGGTTGAGGTTTGTGGGCTGAAGGTTAAGCTTTGCCCTTGTCTCTTCAACTTATGTAATTGCAGTTAAAGCATGCTGAGGCACCCTTTATATTGTTGAAGTATATTATAGGGCAGTTGTTTTATAAATCATCTTCACCTAATTTGAAAAGTAAGTCATGTCGCTCTCTGCAGTTGCTGTCAATCATTTCCAGCTGTGCAGAGCGTGCAAGGAAGCTGATGATAATGAAAACTATTGCGAATCCAAATACACAGGAAAATAAATCTTGGAAAATGGAAGCTTCAATTCAAGTTTCATCCAGTAAGTCACAATTAATGGGAGAACTGCCCATGATTTACTTGTTTTCATATTTTGTTATTTAAAGCCCAGCTGTGCTAAATGGTTTGTTGCTCATTATAGTTTGCCAGTAAGAAACACATTTATACGAAGCATTTGACACATTCCTTTCCACAGATTAATGGGACATATTTACATGTGAATCATATTCACGATCATGCTTGGTATCTGTATTTGGTAAAACTCTTGAGCCTTCCACAGTTTCCCCAATTTCAGGCCTAGGGCTCTACTTTCGCTAGAACTACAGTAGAGAATAGGTCAGATATTTTGTAATGTATTTATTTAAATACATTTATTATTATGATTATTATTATTATTATTATTAAAATGTGTATTTATACAAAATTAAATGAAATCTAATTTCTGTAAGAGACATAATAGGTACATGTGTTTTTAAAGTATTTTATATTTTAAACTATTTAGCATTTGCCCAATTACTTTATTTAGGTTTTTAGGTCAGAATTCAGACATTCAGAAAGTACAACTATCAAGATCAAAGGTCAAAGATTTCGGGTACCTGGGAGAAATAATCAAGGTCATAATTTTCAGCTAAAAACACCATTGCCAAGTCACCATTAAATCACAAAGATGATGCCATCATGTAGTACATATCACATGAAATCATTACACACAGTATACAGTCAGACAGCCTTGTACAGTTCTTTTGGCCCAGGCAGTGTCAGGCTAGTCAGTAAAAACCACAGAAATCATACCCATGGAATATGACTCATTTGCACTTATGGCTATTGCTATCCAATGCAGCTTTAACATCGTATTACAATCCTAAATGGAATACAAGGGAAGTAATACAATGAGTTACGCTTGGATTTGCTCTTGGTGACTACATTAACTGTGGTACTCATGGAACATTTATTGTGTCATAATCTTATCATCGACTTCTAAAGGGAGAATTAATTGCTCACTTAAAATTATTGTACATCATTCTGAACTCCTGTCAGTCTTATTCAGGCTGCAGGTTTAACTGAGGGCTATAACTGAATGTCAGCCCTAATTTGTCTCTAAGATTGTATTGTTTGTATTTCCAGTTTTGTTTTAAATTTTGATCTTAGATTTTAGATCACAGAGTGCTGGTCACAAGAAAGAACAAACCAAGAGAACAGATGGGAGGAAAAAGAAAACCCAAGTGAAGCTGACGCCTTCCAGAAGCAGAAAGCAGAGTGAACAGTACAGTGGATAGTACAGTGGACAGTGCTATTTAGAGTACGATGGACAGTAAAGTGGACAGTATGGTGGACAGTATGGTGGACAGTATGGTGTACAGTACAGTTAAAGCAGCACCCATGTTCAGGGTGCTCCTAATACTGTAAAGAAGAGGAATCCTGAAAAAGCCTTTGAGTCTACAGAGGGCCGCCTGGTGGCAGCTGTAAGCATGACACAAGTAAATATTAATATTAGAATGACGTAAGTTCACATTAGGAAATGATTTACAAAAAAATATTCTTTAGCATTTCAGACAAACAAAATTCTTTCTTCTGCTGGTTATATTCTTTTTGTGCAAAACAGGATATTCTGCATGCCATGCCAATAAACAGGACATTCAGAAGGAAATAAAGAGAATACCGCTCTAAACAATCCACAGACTTTTTAGATGCAAATGATTTTTGCTTTTCAAAGAAATTTAAAAGAAATGCAACTTTAATTGGTGGGGGAGGTTTAACAATGGAAGAAGTTCTAAGACTAATACATGTTTAGATATAAATGTTTGTAGGGTGCCAGGTAGCTTGAACATCATTGTGTCAGAAGTCAGATATACGAATCCTAAAGGTTCAATGTAGCATTCCTGTAAAGGTAAGAATGCAAACCAGAAATTCTTGAACACCATGTGATCACCATGTCTTCTTCCTCTTGAAGCTTCTCTGAAGTGTCATGTGTAACATGTGGGTAAACAGCATAAGAGAGGAAGCGGGATACATATGCAAATGTCCTTATTTTATCCATTTATGAGGCTGGGGAAACTGGGGCAGTAAACAAACAAACAGAATGCAAAACCAGCGAGCCTAGAAATGGGCAAACCAGGGAAAAAGCAACAAATAAAGACTCACACAGTTTACACAGTTAATGGAAACTGTTGACAGCTGGAACAGATTAATTAAGGGAGGCAACAAGAATAAGACAGAGATGGCGAACAGGATATGAAATTATCAGATATGAATTATAATGAAGATGTATTCTAAAGTGCAAAATCAAAATGGAGTCACTAGGCAAAAGTTAGTGCTTATGTTAATCTGTAGAGGATGCTGGCTCCAAATTCAGAACCAAATGACCATGACAGCATGGAGGGAAAAGCCAAGATTTTAATGATAGGACTCTACAGATCCATGGTACCTACTTCACTGGAGAATAAAACCTAGCTGCAAAATCCTTCCTGCCAGTATGAAATTATGAATCATGTCGAGCTGGACTGACATAATTCTGATCTAGCTGTTCAGACTAAGTTGCATTGCCATATTGGCTATATATCAGATTTACCACATATAAAAGGCTATGTTCACACTGTAGGTAAAAATAGCTGAATCACATCTTTTCATGCTTATGTGACACCGATTATTGATTATCATTATCAGAGCTAATGATCTGTACCATAAATAATTCACACATATAATAGTATAATTACAATGAAAAAATGATGTAGTTTATTTAATTAACATGCTACTTTTATGTATCATTTAAATCAAAATGCAACTCTTTCCCCTCTCAAGCCATTTGAGTTTGCATAATACAGCTAATGAGTTAAATATTGGGTATTCATAAATAACAGCCACAAATGAATGTCATGGTGGGTAATGAAACACATGTGTTTAGACCTGACGGTAATTTATGTTTTAAGTTAAATGTTGCATTCTTTAATTATAGTTGTATAATGTTCACCCTAATGCAAAGGACCCAAGTGGAATCTCAGGGGCCCACACACACACACACACACACACACACACACACACACACACACACACACACACACACACACACACACACACACACACACACACACACACACACAAATGCTTTGTGCCCTTATGCAGTTGCTATTAACAGTGCTTATGCCTCCACGACACTCTTCCCTGAAAAAGAAAGCTGACAATTTAACAGTGTAAGCTCTGCAGCAGTCAGCGTGTTTGCAAAGCTTTTGTTAGCTATTTTATCTGTACCACCTTGAGAGGGACATCACTTTCTCTTGCGCAGGAATTTAACTTTTAAAGGTTTTATGGCATGGGATGCATTCAGAGCTCTGTAATCTCATCACTTCATTCACTGACTTCAACCAACCATAAACCGTCTCCAGGTGCCTTTTGTTGTTGCAGATGGTGGCAAGCATGCACAGATGCCACCTCTAGAAAAATCGAATTATAAATCCTGAGAAAGTGACTGCAAACCTCCATCAACAGTTCTTAAAATACAGCCATGCTTTTGCCTCCATACAAAAGACATAATGTCCAACTTTATGTAATGTTCTGAACATCTAATGTGTACAGAACATTGTCATGACATGATAGTCATGACAATCACACATGAAATCCAGTCTGCAAAAACATATCTTTGTTTCTTTATCTAGGTTGTGTTTGTAGACTACTTTAAGTGAAGTTAAAATTCCATCACATGAAACTGAGACTCAGTCCTGATGTTTCTTTCTTGGCACTCAGCACTGATGCCAGCTGAAATGTAGAAGAAAGTGAATATTTGAGTATTTCCAGGGTTTTCCACATACTCCTGTCACACCCAGATTTAAGTAGCGGATGAATGCAATATCAAAAGTCAAGTTGTGGTAGCATAACATGGAAATTAATTGTCAGAACGGAAAGATTGTCTTCAAAAACAACAAGCCCAACTTGATATTTTGTTTAAACAATTTCCTTTGATGAATAAGCAGCCACTTGTGTTATGACCCTGTCTTTTTATGTGTTCGCGTGAAGCATTTTGTTACAGGTTTGTCCAGTCCGTGTTCCACTCCAGGAATCCCTGATGTCCCTGGGAACATGAAGTCTCCGCCCTCGGCTTCCTGATATATAAGGAGGAAATGAGAGGATTCCCGTTGCGATTCAGCCTTGCCGACCTCGTAGAGATTGAGAACTTTGAGATATTGCTATACTGTGTATGACCTTTTGATTTTGGATTTGGATTTGGATTTGCGTGCTCCTTTACTATAACTATATAGAGTTGTGTATAGATATATGTATATTGGTGGTTTGTGTGTGCACACGGTGAGTAGGAAGTGGCTGCCATTTTGTTTGGGTTGTGGGTTCGTATCTGTTTTGGACATAGGGAGTCAGAGTAGTGTTGTCTTTTGTTTCACCCTGTTAGTGTAGTTATGTCTGTTTCTTTCTAGTATGGTTTTTGTTAGTTGTTTTGGCCTGGGTCACTTCTGACGTTTGTACCTGTGTGCACTTTGTCCTGTATATATATTCTGTTTGTGAATACTTGTAAATACACCAATACTTTACATTTTCTTGAATCACTGTCATCCATATTCCACCCCTTCACACCCCTGTTACGGCCTAGAGCCTAGATAGGTCGTAACAGAATTGGGGGCTCGTCCTTCCCTGTTTCTTTCTGTCTCTTCCCCTCTTTTTTGCTTTGTGTATTTTTTTTTTCTGCTGGCATTGCCTTTGGTTCTGGCTTAGGCATTTTTGTGGGTGGGCGTGTTGTGCTGTGTGCACATTGTTGCATTGTTGGGGGTTCCATAATGGCTTCATTTGACCTGTCTGTGTTTGTTCTTAGCCCATCATATGAGCTGTTAGATCGTTGCCGTAAGGTTGATCTGTTGTCTATAGCTGATTTTTTTGATGTGGTTATACCTCGCTCTGCTACCAAGAGGGACATTAGGAAGCTGCTAGAGTCATCTCTAGTAGAACGTGGTGTGCTGCCTGTGGCTGAGGAAGTTCCAGGTATTGCACTTGGTTTGGCCCAGAGCACAGACCCAGCTGGAGCTGAATCAGAAGCTGTGGTTAGTCCTAGGATGGGACCTAGGAGTTCTCCCATGTTTGATCCACGTATGGAGATAAAATTGAAAGAGTTGGAGTTGGAGATCAAGATACAGGAACGCGAGGCAGAGTCGTTACGACTGCGGGCTTTGCAAATAGATGCGGAAAAGGAGGTGACACTTAAAAGGCTGAGTATGGGTCTGGAGAGACCCCTACCACAACCTCGAAAGGCCGCCTCCCCAACGCCGACTAGCCCTGCTCCTCTGGCTACGCCTGTACCTAAGCCCCGTTCCATTCATCTTTCCGGTAACCCAACTGTTCCTGTGTCTGTTGCTGAACGTTTTGACATCAGTAGACAGATTAGCATGGTCCCTACCTTCAGAGAAAATGAGGTTGATGCATATTTTGCAATGTTTGAGCGCATTGCTACCACACTAAGTTGGCCAAGAGCAGTATGGCCTCTACTCCTGCAATGTAAGCTAGTGGGAAAAGCCCAAGATGTGTGTTCATCTCTTTCACTTGAGCAGAGTGTAGACTATGACACTGTGAAAGCTGCTGTACTAAGAGCATATGAACTTGTGCCAGAAGCCTACCGTCAGAACTTTAGACAATTGAAGAAAAAACCCACACAGACACATGTAGAATTTGCCAGAGAAAAGACTGTTTTATTTGACAAATGGTGTTCTGCTAGTGATGTGACTTCCCTGCAACAGCTCAAGGAGCTAGTTCTGATTGAAGAATTTAAAAATTGTTTGCCAGATAGTGTTGTGATGTATTTGAATGAGCATAAAGTTAGTACGTTGTCGAATGCTGCCATCTGTGCTGATGAGTTTGTGTTAACTCATAGAACTGTCTTTACGACACCTGTTCTCCGCAGTGAGTCTACTTCTCACTCCCTTCGCTCAAGGACTTCGGTGAGTCCTGTAGCTACCGAAGCACCTGCCCCTCCGGACTCGCGTGAATGTTTCTATTGCCATGTGCAAGGACACATAATAGCGAACTGTCCAGCTCTTAAGAAGAAAAATGCACGTTCAGCTAAAAAGGTACATTGCACAAATATTAAGGTCCCTTCTTCCAGTGCTGACTCTGTATTTGAGCCCTTTTTATTTGATGGTACAGTTTCCCTATGTGAGTCTGATCCAGCACGCAAAACCATCACAGGTCTGCGTGATACCGGCGCTGCAGTGTCCCTTCTGTTGGATACAGTATTGCCCTTGTCAGAGGACACATACACTGGCCAAGATGTCTTAGTTCAAGGCATTGAATTAGGAGTTCGTAGGCTTCCTTTACACAACATTTACCTCCACATGGAAGGTATCGCTGGCATGATACGTGTAGCTGTTAGTCCTGCCTTACCGGTGAGTGGTGTTTCGTTCATTCTCGGGAATGATATCGCAGGTAGCAGTATATTTCCTTTACCCATAGTGGTTGATCGCCCTTCAGAGAGCATATCTAGTTCCATGGCAAGTGATTCTCCTGCAGTTTATCCTGCTTGTGTTTTGACTCGTGCCCAGGCACGTAAGGCCGGGTCCACAGTGTCATTGGTTGATACCTTTATGTGTGATCCCCCGGTCTCCCAACCTGTTGACTCAGACACTCTTGTTTTGTCTCCTCCGTCCCCTATAACAGATGTGAATAGGGATGCTTTAGTGGCTGCACAGAAGTTGGACAAAACCCTCTTGCAATACTTCAACCTTGCAGAGAAAAAGTCCGGTACCCCAAAACAGCAGCAACGTTACTCCATACGAGATGGGGTATTGATAAGAACTTGGTCTCCGTCTAATGCTACTGATGGGTGGGATGCTATACATCAAATTGTTGTTCCCACATCTTTTCGGTCACACGTGTTGCAGTTGGCCCATGAACATCCACTGTCTGGTCACTTGGGTATTCGTAAAACTGTTAAGCGTATCCTATCGCATTTCTTTTGGCCTTCTCTGAGTAGCGATGTGGCTCGTTTCTGTCACTCTTGTCACACTTGTCAATTGGTAGGAAAACCCAACCAAGTGATCCCTCCTGCCCCGCTGTGCCCAATACCGGTTGTTGGAGAACCATTCGAGAGACTGTTAGTAGACTGTGTAGGACCCCTACCTAAAACTCGTTCAGGTAATTCGTACCTTCTTACCTTAATGTGTGCCACGACTAGATTTCCTGAGGCAATACCCTTGCGTTCCTTGAAATCCAAAGTGATTGTCAAGGCCTTGATAAAATTTTGCACTACTTTTGGCATTCCGAAATGCATACAGTCAGACCAAGGCTCTAACTTCATGTCTAAGCTCTTTGAACAAGTGGTTAAGGAATTGGACATAGAACATAAAGTATCAAGCGCTTATCATCCAGAATCTCAAGGAGCATTGGAAAGGTTTCATCAGACCTTTAAGACAATGCTGAGGACCTTTTGTCATGACTGTGACAAAGACTGGGATGAGGGTGTTCCGTTATTGCTATTTGCTATCCGTGACACTGTGCAGGACTCAACAGGTTATAGTCCTAACACCTTGCTTTTTGGTAGAACAGTCCGTGGTCCCCTTAGACTTCTGTACGAACGATGGCTGGGTGCTCCTCAGTCTACATCAACTCAGCCTGTTTGTGATTTTGTTGAAACCCTCCGTAAACGGTTAAGCACTGTTCGTGAGATTGCCAGCAGGAACTTGAAATCTGTACAAGCCGACATGAAAATTCGTTATGACCAGAAAGCAGTTGAACGTTCATTTAAGGTTGGTGATCGTGTGCTTGTACTTTTGCCCATTCCAGGATCTCCCCTTTGTACCAGATTTTCAGGTCCATATATGGTTAAGGCGAAAACCTCTCCCACTAATTACATTTTGGCTACGCCTGATCGTCGACGAAAGTCACGTCTTTGTCATATAAACCTGTTGAAACCCTACATTGATCGCCACCAGCCAGATAGTTTGACCCAATCTGAGGCCTCTGTGATTTCTACGGTACCTGTCGCTGTGACTGCCAAGGTACCTCCTAGTGAGTATGTACCTGAGCAAGATGACTTGCGGATAGGTCGTAATTGTGTGCCCTGTGCTCGCCTCCCAAACTCCTTAGCCTTACAAACCCTGCCACAGAAAGTAGCGCACCTTCCTACAGAAGCTCAGACTGATGTGATCTCGCTGATCCACACATACCCTAGTTTGTTCTCTGATGTTCCTACTCGCACGTCTGTGCTACAACATGACATACTCATAGATTCTCCTGCCCCTATTAGGCAGCACCCATACAGAGTAAATCCACACAAACGCTCCCTGTTGAGAAAAGAGACTGACTATCTTTTAGAACATGGTTTGGCTGTCCCTAGTATTAGTCCGTGGTGTTCCCCATGTCTGTTGGTGCCCAAGCCCGATGGTACTTTTCGATTGTGCACAGACTACCGTAAGGTTAATGCTGTCACCGTCCCGGACTCTTATCCAATGCCCAGGATGGAGGACTGTATTGACCGCATAGGTTCTGCTCGTTTTGTCTCTAAGCTTGATTTATTGAAGGGGTATTGGCAAGTCCCGTTGACAACTCGTGCTTCAGACATCTCTGCCTTTGCTACGCCTGACCAATTTTTACAGTATACAGTCATGCCTTTTGGTCTTAGAAACGCCCCATCCACGTTTCAACGCTTAATGAATATGGTTTTGGGTGACGTGCAAAACTGTGAAGTATACTTGGATGATGTTGTGATTTACACTTCTTCTTGGGCCCACCACATCCAAGTTTTGGATAATGTCTTTAGGAAATTGCAGGATGCTTCCCTAGTGTTGAATATGGAGAAATGTGACTTTGGTAAAGGGGAAATCATATACTTGGGTAAGGTAGTTGGTAATGGTACCGTGCGTCCTCTGAATGCCAAGGTGGATGCTATATGTGCATTCCCTGCACCAGAAACGAGGCGCCACCTACGGCGGTTCCTAGGAATGGCTGGCTATTACCGCTGTTTCTGTCCAAACTTTTCCGATGTTGTGGCACCCATGTCAAACTTGTTGTGCAAAAATGTTCCTTTTGTCTGGTCCCCTGCCTGTCAGAGATCCTTTGAGGCTGTGAAGTCCTTACTGATAAGTGCACCTGTGCTTGCTGCACCAGATTATGACCGACCATTTAAACTGGAGGTTGATGCTAGTGGTACTGGCATTGGTGCTGTGTTGGTGCAAGAGGACATGTTTGGAGTGGATCATCCTACATGTTACTTTTCTCGTAAGTTCAACAAACACCAACTAGCCTATAGTACCATCGAGAAAGAAGCCCTAGCCCTTCTCTTAGCCCTTCAGCATTTTGAAGTTTATCTCGGTGGCAGTGCTCACCCCATCACTGTGTTTACCGACCATAATCCGTTGGTTTTTCTGCAGCGCATGGCCAATGCAAACCAAAGGCTAATGCGTTGGTCTCTTATTGTCCAAGGTTTTAACATCCACATTGTGCACAAAAGAGGCCTCGATAATGTGGTGGCTGATGCCCTGTCCAGGTGCTGCTGAGTGTGTTATTTGTGAACATTATTTGAAGTTCACACTTATGGGGGGGGGTGTTATGACCCTGTCTTTTTATGTGTTCGCGTGAAGCATTTTGTTACAGGTTTGTCCAGTCCGTGTTCCACTCCAGGAATCCCTGATGTCCCTGGGAACATGAAGTCTCCGCCCTCGGCTTCCTGATATATAAGGAGGAAATGAGAGGATTCCCGTTGCGATTCAGCCTTGCCGACCTCGTAGAGATTGAGAACTTTGAGATATTGCTATACTGTGTATGACCTTTTGATTTTGGATTTGGATTTGGATTTGCGTGCTCCTTTACTATAACTATATAGAGTTGTGTATAGATATATGTATATTGGTGGTTTGTGTGTGCACACGGTGAGTAGGAAGTGGCTGCCATTTTGTTTGGGTTGTGGGTTCGTATCTGTTTTGGACATAGGGAGTCAGAGTAGTGTTGTCTTTTGTTTCACCCTGTTAGTGTAGTTATGTCTGTTTCTTTCTAGTATGGTTTTTGTTAGTTGTTTTGGCCTGGGTCACTTCTGACGTTTGTACCTGTGTGCACTTTGTCCTGTATATATATTCTGTTTGTGAATACTTGTAAATACACCAATACTTTACATTTTCTTGAATCACTGTCATCCATATTCCACCCCTTCACACCCCTGTTACGGCCTAGAGCCTAGATAGGTCGTAACACTTGTAACTAAGGCACCACCAGTCTGGAGTTATTGTTGTGATTTTTATGTTATGATTCTGCTGGCAAACCTATTTGCATATTTGCATATGCTATATATATCAGCTGCATATACCAGTCTGGATGAATATCAAGGTTCTGTTGAGAGGTCAGAAGGTTAGACCTTGTGGGATCGGTCCAGTTTGAAAGCCTTGTGTGGAAGACCAAACATTAGATGTAGGTGGAGGCTCAGCATTGCCCTCTAATGGGTTGTCTAAACTAATGGGAGAGTGATCAGTAGTGGGAGTGTGTATGGGAGATGTCCCTGTCCTTTGTTTATTAGACACAGGTTCTATAGTGACTCTTATGGAGGGGATTTATAAGCAGAATTTTCAGTCATCATCTTGTCACTGGCTTCAGCACAGAGCCGCTAATGACTTAGAAGTTCCTTAACTGGGGTATTTGGAGTTAGATATCCAAGTGCCACATACTACCAGGGATGTTTATTTTGGTGGCCAAAGATTCCATTGATCGCTATGCTAAAGTGAAAAAGAAAAATTCAATGTGCTGGGTTAGTGTGTATGAACGTCATCAGCTGGTGCTATGATGCGTTATTCCAACAAGAGGGTTTTCCACCTAATGGTTGCTTTGGGTCCAGTGAAAGTAGCAAGCTGTGTGTATTCCTGCAGGCTCTGTCAAATTAGATGAAGTGGCTGAAAACCAGCATTTGGACTTTTCTCTGCACCTGGTATTGTTGGAGCCAATGAACAACAGGCAACCGCCTGCTTTCCCTTGATAGGGAACAGGTTTTTGTGCCAGTTCTTAACATACAGACCAGAGATGTGTGGCTACTTCCTCCTGCAATGTTGGGAAGCATATCTTGTGTAGAGCTTTAAACTACAAGTTTCCACTTCAGATGGTTACATTTGAGGAGGGGATAGAACATCAAGAGTGTGTTGCAATCATCCAGTCACGAGGTCAGTTTCTGAATTTCTCTAATCTTTCATGGCCTACATTGTCTGGCTCTGTAATGTAGTATAGTGGAGCTTTTAGTCAGAGTGAGAGTGATTTGGGATATACAGACCTAATAAACCATGACATCCATTTGACTGAAATCCCTATTTGTCAGCATTACCACTTTATTCCACTTTCACAATCTGAACAGGTAAAAAACACATTCAAAAGATGCTGGAGAGAAAGGTTGTGCAGGCGAGTTATAGACTGTATTCCTCGCCAATTGTTGTGGTGCTGAAGAAGGATCCCACTTAGTCTATTTAAATTTAGTCTGATGCCTTTTGGCCTTGGCTATGCACCTCATACTTTCCAATGACACATGGAATGTATTTTTGGAGATGAGCATTTTTAAACTGATGCTGTATTTGGATGATATTATTATGTAATTATTGCTCCCTCCTTTGAATCTCAATTGAGTTACAGCATACTGAGATGCTTCTGGAAGATTGCAGCAATAAGAATTTGAAGTTAAAATGAGAGAAATCTCACTTTTAACATGAGGTTTGCTGTTCAGAACATATGCTCTCTGCTTCTGGCGTGGTGACCATGACATAATTACTGCTTTTTTAGAATGGAAACACGCTCTACTATTTTCAAAGAACTTCAGTATTTCTTTGGGTTTGCATCCTATTATTGTCAGTTTGTTGATCAGTTTGCACAGCTTGCTACTCCACTTCATAAACTGGAGGCCAGTGTTCAGGGGGCATGTCATGTCAAGACTGGGCTGAGCTTGCTGGAAAGTCAGTGGAATGCAGAATCTGAAAGCCTGTTTTGAAACATTGAAAGAAAAGTTGTTTTCTGCACCTGTCCTCACCTATGTTGATTTTACCAAGCTGTTCATTTTGGAAGTCGATGACAGTTTTATGGGGCTTGGGGCAGTAATTTCTCAGGATCAGGAGGGGAAAAAAAATAACCAGTCACATATGTAAGAAGAGGACTTCACCCAATGGAAAGAAAGATGTCAAATTATACTTGTGTGAAGTTTGAGCTTCTAGGGTTGACATGGGCGACACTGAAAAATGCAGAGTACATTTATTGGGGGCTAAATTCATTGTTTATACTGACAATAATTCCCTGAGCCATTTACAAACTGCAGAGCTGGGGCTGTTGAAGAGTGTTGGGACTGACAACTCGCCCTTTTCAATTTTAAAATTAATTACACCCCTTGAAGTATGAATCAAAATGCAGATGCTTCGTCTAGACATGTTGCTCAGTGAGTGCCCTTAGATATTGAGGAAGCTGCCCCTGGCAGTTCCCAAGTTTACTCAAGAGGAATGACTTCATTTTATGACAGAACAAACCTTCTAATGAGAACATGGTAATCTCAATTGGGGTTGTTTGCTCACTGTGCAGAGCGGGCTTGGTGTTCCCAATCTCTATAGGGTTTGGCCATCCATCTCTATAGGGTTGCTCTCCAAGTGCCACCAAATAGGATAGGGGAACCCCCAATGACCAGCAATGAGGCTGGAACTTCCAGGAGGACTGTCTTCTTCACCTACCCACAGATCTTTGATAGGGATTGAGAAAAAAATAATTTCACTGTAAGGATGTATCTAGCCAGGTGATGTGCACTTCCTATTTATATATATATATATTGCCAGACAAAGAACCTGCTGTTCTGCCCAGAGAGTTACATTTTCATCTTATCAGAGTCCTTTACATATCACTGAGCAAGCACCAACCTGGCAGCCTTATTCTCAACAGTGGTTTCCATCTTGCCACTCTGTCTTATTTATTCAGGTCTGCAGATATGGTTGTCTGCCCAATAGGTTTTCATATCTCTGCACAGGACTTGTGGTGATCTTTTAGAGTTACCATTCATAGCTCCCTGACTATCAACTGCACTATAAATTATGGTCCCTTATAAAACTAGATGTGTATATTACCAATCCAAAAAATGCTACAGGTGTATAACAGGTGAGTTCTAAACAGCGCACAACTAAAGTAAACAGGATGCAACTGACCACAAATTGGAGTTCCACAGCAAAAGGTCTGAATACTTTTGTGAATAATTAATTACATTGTACATTACAAATTAATACATTTTCTAAAGTCTCTTAAACATCATTAATGATCATGGGTTTATATGAGTGCAAAGTTGTGGTAAAAAAATAACGTGCATTCAAAATCAAATCCACAATACAGTAAAGAATACTTTCTGAATCCAGTGTTGTCTGAACTTCAGTCCTCACTGTGTGTGGATGGATGGATGGATGGAGGGTTTTCACTCTGAAGAACCCCTTGCCACATTTCAGCTCTGCAAAATACTTCAGTGATATGTTTTATAGTTTTTGATTATTTTAAATCTTAATGTTAATATTTCCTTTGTCACAATCATGATATAATAACATAGCTTTATCAATATAATTTATGTATATCAATCTTTGGATGCATGTTCTTTTTGCAACTAGCAAAATCGAATAAACAGAATTGAATAAATTTAAATGTAAACTACATAAACTCCATCAGATGTCACCTCCATCAGGATTTAGGTCTGATAGAGTTGACAGTTAATACGGCTTCTTTAATAATTATATGAATTATAGTAACATAGTCTTTCAAATAATACAGATATAATAAAATACATGACAGCATATAATGCTTTTATAGATACATTAGCTATTAACTCCAGCATGGTTAATGGTTAGGGGTCGGTTTAGGTTGGAGGTTAAGTGGTCAGGATAATGATATGATTATAGTTGGAGGAACAAAGAGGTTAAGGAACATATGGCTCAGGGAAATAGGTTGAAAGAACACAGACCAACTTCACTGTAGAACAGCATAAGCTATTATGATAAAAGACATTCAGTCATAGATACTGAAAACATATAGGCAGAGCTCTTATTATTTTTGATGTCATTTTGATTTGTAAGCTAGACTACTGCTCTTGTGTGTTTCAGTGCAGTGTGGCTGGACAAAGTCTGTAACTAGAGGAGCACAGGAAGAGAAACGGAGAGTTCCACAGGAAGTGATCACAGAAAACCAGCACACAAGCAGAATTATGAGAGGCATTTCTAGGACAGGAGAGGCATAGATAGAAACAGAGGGTTGAGGAAGGAAAAATAAAACAGATTAATGATTTAAATGAGAGCACTGAGGAAAAAGAGAAGGAACTTAGGCAGAAACAATAAAGTGAGCTACAAAAAACACACAACAAACTATTAGAAAAGTCCCTAGATTGTCTATTGACTTGCATGAGATACCACACAGTCAATTACCCCTCATCGATACCTGCCCCATCATCTACATAAATAAACCTTCAGACTCAACTACCCTACAGTCAGATGTCCCTTGATCAAAATAACCATCCATGTCCAGGTGCCCTTCAACAGCAACTACCCCCATCAGTCAAACAGTCCTAACAAGTATGCTGACAGCTCCTTCAACTGAAACTACCCCACAGCAAACTGAAACAGCCAACTGCCCCTCAACCAAGATACCCATTAACAGCCAAGTGACCTTCAATGACATCTATCAGGCAAATACCCCTCAATAACTATCTCATTAATCTAACAGGCTTTAACAACAGCTACCCTGACAGATAAATGACCCCTCAACCTCAACTACCTCATAACAAATTGCCCCTCCTTCAAAATTACTCCATCAGGACAATAGCCCTCCGGCAATACAACTCCACTGCTAATTTCTCCTCCAGAAAAATTAAACCCCACAGCCAAATACCTCTCAACAGCAAATGCCACCATTTGCCTGATCACCAAAATAACCCTTCTAAATAACCCGTCAGCCTAAACTATCCCAAACCCAATTGCCTCTCAAGCAAAATTCGCCTTCCTAGCCAAATTCTCTTCAACAACTGATGACTATTGACCTTTGATAACAGTAATGATCTTGTCAAAACATCCATTGCTGTCTATGACACACATTTCTATCTTGGATAAAATGTTTATAAAAGCAACATCATCGCTATTTTTGTTTTAAATTTATTTTTATTTTTATTATTTTTGGTTTAATTCATACTAATGATTAAAATTATGTCCATCTACTGTGACGGGCAGGGAGTGCGAACTAAGCGATCACACAAGGGTTTAATGATAACGTGCGCAAACCAAAGACCCGTGACATGATCCGAATTAAGGATATAATAACTAGCAGTCAGCAGGTACAAAGACAAGACATATATAGACTGACAAACGACCTTCAGGTGGTGGCCTGCTAATAGGCCCCGCCCACCTGAGGGGCAAACACAACACAACAATAACAGGACAACTGCCGCTGTGTACCGGGGCGTATTGTGACATCTACGTCACTTTACAAAAAAGTTTTTTTCTGAAAATTAGGAGTTACTACACTTCTTAGTCTAGTATGATGCGTCTTACAATTAAAATGTATTTTTGACTTATGATGGTGTCCACAAAAAATAGGTAACAACAAGCTAAGAAACATACTGTGATAAAAAAAAAAAACATTTTGAGAAGCATAGTCTCCATAGTATAGTATTTATGAAATACTGTATATGCATGCAGGGTGGTTTGTCAGAGCACAAAGTTTCATTTTTTTCAATACTACATCATGTTTCCTCCCCCACCCACTTCTCAAGAATCAGCTGTTGTCATGTTACCATAGGAACAATGCTTAGAAGGCGATGGTATCTGTAAAAAGTGGTGCATTCAAGAGTGACCCGTGTGTTGGAGATATAATAAGGAGAGATGAAGGAGAGCTAAAAATACCCACATGGGTTTGCTGCGTGACTCACCAGGACAAGGTTCTGAGCAGTGATGAGTTTGTTTTGCCATTAGCATTGACATGTCTCATCTGAACCTTTTACCAGTGAAAGTGTCTCACACTAATTTAGAAATGGGAACTTTCAGGGGAAAAAAAACCTGCTGTGACCTGCTGTGAAGCCTTAAACCAGATTTCTATCTAAATAGGTATGCTAATATTTGTCAGCAAGATGCTTTCACTGTTGGCTGCAATAAAGTGACTGGTTTATTTGACCTGCCCAGGACAGGTGAGGAAACAGAGGGTTGACAGCGGTGTAAACAGACACCGCAGTGAAGGCTAACAAGGGAACACAAAAGGCAAAGCGATTTGTCAGAAACTCCAGGGCAGAAAACAGAATCAAAGTCACAGTATGTCCCATCTCTCCTCTACCTCCCAATAACCTTTACAACACACATATATAGCCCAGCCCAGCCACACAGCAAGACTTAACATGCACTTGCCCTTTCTGTCTCGCTCTCTTCACACTGATGTGAATGCCACTCATGCTATTTTTGTGTGAAAGCTGCATTATACTTGTCACTAGGCTGCCAAGTACACACTGACAGCTTTTTGGGGGGGGGGGGGGGAGGTGATGCAGAGAAAGGAATCCTCAGGCAATGCATGTAACTGAATGCAAATCAAGTAAATTAAGTCTACCTAACACTACCAATTTCAGTCATTCTATGAGATTAAATGTTGCTACTTAATGGTACTGTGACAAGTACCAGTAACATAGCCACTGCGACACTGTAGCTACACCATTAATTAACTACAAAAATCAATCTGATTGACAACATATAAAAGCAAAGTGATACACTGAAATCACTCTACACATTGTGCGGACTGATATGATTTCCTTATTATTTGGCCTTTCATTTTATTTAATTACCATAATGTCAGAACATCATTATGGATTTTGCTCTTTATATTAGTTACACCATGCTTGTGTAATGTTGAAGTGTTACCTGAAAATCTTGCTACAGAATTTCTGCGATATAGAACCTTTGTTACCCTCCCTATTGTGTTACATATGCACATACATTTATTTATGTCTCTTATAATTGTTTCTCTGAATGTTATATATTGAGATTGAATTAGGTGTAGCCTGTGCGTGGATTCCTCATCCACTGAGAACTCCAGTAAGAGACTAAAAAAAGAGACAGAATGCAGCTTAGGTATTTTATATGGAGCAGCAGATCACCATGAAGCATGTGTTTTTCTTTTCATGACTCACAAGCTGTACTTTATACATATAGCTTGAGGAGTTTTCTGCTCTGGCTACCACTGTTCACCATATGTGAAGGCCCTCCCTTAACAGCTGCCCTACACCTGCCTGATAGTGACCCCTAAAGGTGCCTGAATCAAACACTCATGGAAGGAATTCTCTACACTGAACAAGCTTACAGATGAGTATAAATTTAACTTTAATCATGCCTTCTTTTAGTAGGCAAATGACAACACTGTTCTAATGACTGATCATTTGAATTAACAAAACCTCTATCTAAAAAATCACTATCTAAAACACAGTTAATTTACAGCAAGTGTCAGCTCCTAACTTACAGGCAGGCTAATGCAAGACCAGCAGGTAAACACAAAATGCTTCCATTAGTATTGGACAGTTTGCACTGTGGTCTCTCCACAGCAGGAAAATTAGACCAGTTTACAAGAGCTGCATGCATAAACTCTACTTTGCATTCTTTGATGGGGCCTCACTAAGCATTTTGCTTTAATAAGCAATGGTAATAAAAGTCCCCTATGCCTGAAGGTCAAAGGATCGAAGGAAGCATGGATTAAAGAGGCAACCAAGTGTGTGTGTGTGTGTGTGTGTGTGTGTGTGTGTGTGTGTGTGTGTGTGTGTGTGTGTGTGTGTGTGAGTGAGAGAGAGAGAGAGAGAGAGAGAGAGAGTGTGTGTGTGTGAGAGAGAGAGAGAGAGAGTGTGTGTGTGTGTGTGTGTGTGTGTGTGTGTCTGTATATGTGTGGGGGGGGGGGGGGGGGGGGCGTTTGGGTTATAGTCTTCGGAACATTCATTTTCCTAGGACAGAACCCACAGTTAGAAGCCTGAACCTGAGCTACTAACTCAAGGTGCAATTTTTCAGATATATCAACCACCACAGATCCCCGGAGACACAGTAACTATTAGTGATAAATTCACAAAGTATATTAAGGGCATAGGGCTACTGTGTTAGTTTTAAAGCTAATAACCAGCTGAAGGAGAAACATTTGAAGATACAATTTTGGGTTTAAAAAAATATCTACTCATTGATACCTGTACTGTGACACCTGTACTCAAAAAGATATGTATAGGAACACAAGACATATTTTCAGGTGTTCTGAAAGAATGGTATTTGATGCCTTGCAGCTAAATGATCAGACTTTCAAAATTATAACAAGACAAAGTTCTGTTTAAATTTCAGAACTTTACATTTTAGAACTTTGAACGTTGGTAAATGCAATGCTTGGGTAACCTCACAAGCTATGGATGTGGGTTGGATTTTAAAATGGTTACACATTACTCTGTAATACATTATTTATTTGTTTGTTTGTTTATCACTTTATTAAGATGCCTGTGGGGATTTAGAAAAAAGGTTCTGCCTGCTGTATCTATAGAAACAAAATTGTATTTGCATACCTCTTCAGAACTAAATTAATGCATCACGTGGTATGTGATATACATACTATAACAATGATTATCTACATAAATTTTATTTACACAGCACCTTTCTAAGCAAGGCTACCAGGTGCCTCACAACAAAAGAGGTAGTAGGCTATATAAGACCTAGAAACAAAATACAGAATGACATAAAATACACAAGCGATATAAAACAACAATTGTTTCAAAAGTCTCTAAGGCCAGGGCATACAGTTATTGGTTTTTTTATATAAACAAGTCATATATATATATATTTTATATAAACAAGTATTTGATGTAGTGAGTTTAAAGTCCAGAGGCAAACTGTTCCACAGTGTAGGAGCACGAACTGCGAATTACAATCCTCCTTTTGCTTTCTCTTAGTTCTTGGGATGACCTTGGCAAGACCTTAGAGTCCTAGCATTAGAATAAGGCACCAAAAATTCAGAAATATACTCAGGAGCATCACCATGCTGGATATGTCAAAAACCATAATGCACTCTAAACTTTACATCCAGCCAATGAGGGTTGAACAGAGGTACACCCTTCTGGTTCACCCGTCTTCTCACTGGCGTACGTATTCGAGCTGCTGCATTTGGAATCAACTGTATCATAGCACCTTGACTCAAGCACACAAATACAATAGTCCAACCATTTATTTAAAAACATGAATAATCCTTTTTGCAATTTTAAACAAAAGCATGTGTCTGATTTTAACAACATTTCTCAGCTGAAATTAACAAGTTCAAACAGGCTTTTTATATGCTCTGAAAAATTCAATTGAGTAATTAAAAAAAATGATGCCTAAATTATGAGGTTAAGAATTTATCCTTGAAGGGGAAAAGCCCTATATTCTTCTTTAAACTGTTAGCAACTTTTTCAGGGCCTAACACATAAACACATAACAGGTTATAACCTGTACACAAGGTTATATGCACAGTGTTTTCTGTAAACATTGCAATATTATTGTAAAAATTACAGTGTTTAATAATGAAATGTGTCTGCTATAATAAAGAGACTCACTTAGATTGTCCCCTTTCACCCATTAATTCCTACAAAATTATTTTTTACACACTGACAAGTATGACTATATCGTCTGATTCACATACTAAAGTGATGTAATTGATTTTTCCCATGAAATGCTTAAATATTTAGCATAAAAACATCTATGTCAGTAAAATTCCTTTTAGGAATTTATGCTTCATATCATTGTATGCTCTGTGTGTACTTACACATTCTGACCTGCGGTGTATATAAATAAATAAAAAAACAAGGAATAAATGAAGTGTGATCTTTAGCAGGAGGGGTGGGTCGTGAACCTCAAAACTGCTATACATTCCATATAGGTTCCCCAAATGGCTCCATGGAGCCCACAGGAAGATCTTGAGGCACTTTTCCATCTGTTCGATTGGATTAGACTAACAGAACCTTCCCACAGTTTCAGCTATAGGTTATACACGCTGTTACACACATAAGTTGTCTATTGCAGTCTATTCAACGTATTCCCTTCAGACTTGACTGAGCATATTCCAAGATGTTGCCAGACAGTGACAGGGCAGTCAATTCAGAGATCAGCTTTAAAAATATCTGCTTCTATTCTGCTGAGACTTGTTCATAACGATTTTAGAAGGTGAACACACCCAGCACTGGCCTTGAAATCACCTTGTACGAACATCAGGAGCAGTACAGGCACAACCAGTGCTGCGCGGGTGTGTATTTTTATGTGCAAGTGCATCACTTTGAAACGGGTAAGATTTACTACAGGCAAAAATGCTAGGTATCAGGTATTCATAGATGTAACATCACACATGAACACATATGATTGTGCCACCTGTGTCACCTGTTAAAGTATCAAAGCATTTAGTTATTTTCATAAAGCATCCGTTATCCGTGTTGTCTGATGTGAATAAAGAGACTAGTCATTCATATGCAAGGGCGACACATTTAGAAAAGAATGGTCTTTAGTCTGCCTTTGAAGCTGCCTGCTTCAGGTGTAATAGTTAATTATTTGACATGGGTTTTAGTATTAGTATTAAATACTACAACAAAGCATAAACATGCATTGCAGTCTCTGGAATTTTTACTACAAATGAAACTTTACTGAACAAATACTTCTGATGAAGTACACCCATAAGATCAAGCACATTTGTAAAAGGTGTGTTGTTCACCTGGAGTGATGTGTGCCATAGTAATTATCACACTCTAAATCTATGCACTAATGTTTCATTTAAGATACTCCATGTATCATTATGTCCTGTGCGAGTCATATCTCTTCCGGCTCACTGGAAAATAATTGGGTCCTCTGTGGTTACATGCCAAATCTCATACATATGCAGGCAGGTGTTGCCATAGCAACAATGCAGCCACACTCTCCAGGTTTATTTTCAGCTTTCAAAAAAGAAGAAAAAAAAACCCATACAGGCACACAAAGACTTAGACCGCACAATCTCACACCTCCTCTGGGTTGTGAGTCATAAGGGACGCTATTCCAAAACAGACGGCTTAAAATACTGCAGCGTGCGACATAGAGTGGGAGAAAGACATCTGCCTGCGTTTTTGACTACAGTCAGAAATCTGCACTGACTTTCCTTCAGATTTGGGCATGGACTTGCAAACTGAACTGAGTCCTGCGAACAAAATGTTATCTTTGTTTTCAAAATGCATAATAACTAACAATGCCGTGTCAATATAACTGCTGTCTTATGATTGAATACTTTTACCATATTTAAAACAACTACCAAAGTCTCATTATTAATATTAATTAAATACAAAATACTACAAAATTTAAATGTCAAATATTAGAACTAATTGCAAAGACATAATAATAGAAATAATTTTGACTTTTTTTTTTTTACGTGCCCTTTGTAGGTGGGAGGAATAAAGGAATGGGAGGTCTAATTTACAAATCAACAAATGGAAGCAACTAGGGGGTGTGGCCTGCTGCTACTTCAACACATCTACATTAAACTACTGGTGCTTTATTTAAAGACACACAGCGACTTGGCCTCTTGCTCCTACCACAGAAACAGTGCATACAAAGCGGCTATAAAACTGCCATATTCAAATGGCATCAGGCTTATGATTGCCTTCCATGCTGGGTCTATGTAGTAGGAGCAGATCTTTTGCATTTTTTATGGCCTGTGATGCTAAGAATATGAGTCACAGTTCACTGTGTGGACAATTCAACATCCGATGTAAGGTCAAAGTCTCAGGATCACATGATGTAGCTGAGGACATTGTGTTTGGTGACTTGGTTGGTGGGTTTCTGGAGGGTGTTTACATGTGTAGAGTTCATTGCATTTTTATATCTGTGTGACGGGAGAAGCATGTTTGTCTATTGTGTTTGCCCACTGGCATTCACAGGCATATAAGAATGAGTGTATGAGGGAACCAGAGTGTGAGGAGAATTAATTAGATGTTATTTACAATGCTCAGTAGGAGAGATCTGAACCGATCAGGTGCAGATAGACAATGGGTCTTGGAAACGTGACAACACAAAGACATGAAATGAGTGAATGGGTGAAATCACACTTTCCATTTTGCACAGAAAGTGAGCTGTCTTGCTGTACTGAATGATTGATCACTTCTACGTTAAACCAGTAAGCAAACATTCAGACAATGGATCAGATCCTAAAGCTGGCATCTTTCAGCATTGCTTGTTTGCTATATGGGAAGTCTTTTGCTGGTAATGGGTAATGATCTTCAAACAAGGACCATCATTAACAGTGTGAACTACTAAACACAGCTCTACTTTCCATGTGTACTATTGCCATTTGGTAAGTATTATTTTTACTTCATGGTAAGTAAAAGCAGTCAAATTGACTAAATGTGTGCACATAAGCACTAGAGGGCACTGCAGTACACACAAACAAAATCTAATTTGAATGAAATGCTTAATGAGAATATACTGCACATCATATGTGAGTTCAGTGCAGTCAGTAAGAAAACATTAATCACACTGAAAATGTATAGCTTCATCAGAACTCCAAGTAAGACTCTAATGGGCAGTTACTGAAGCCTTTGGCACAGCCAGCCATTAAGCACCATTACTTGAATGACTAATTATCCCATCATCCCCAAGACGCAACCTAATTACTTTATGTGTTGAAAACGGTGTTCCCTTTGACCAATTCTGTTGTGTGTAAGTTGTTTTTTGCACATTTTGGCAGTGTACAGATTTCTTACTGAAACTGTGGAATTTATTAAGTGGAAAAGCTATATATTTGTTCTGACAGTTCTGCAAAAAAATTTATGATTGCTATTACATTCCAGTTATTTGTATTTACTATGTAAAAACATGGTTGCATGGTCATACTTGTCCAGTACTGTGTAACAACATATCAGTTACCCATATGGGGTTGTCAAACCATATTGGCCTGATGGACTCATATGGGGGTAAGGCCAAGGGGTATTTATTACAGAAGAAAAGGCTGAATACAAGCATTATCACTGCAGTGAAGTGAGTTCACAAGCTGAATAAGACCAACAAGAAATCTGGCAATTCTAATGGTCTGTTTCATATGCTAAGCGAGGCTTCCATAGTGTTATAATTAAGTATTAAGCACAGATAATTGGCACAGCATTGATTCAGGGGAAGAGAAAGGTAGAGAGAGCAATAGCCCACCTCACACACATTAGAGCTAAAATCTGAGCAATGCTTCCTACGAATATTTAATACTCACAAGTACATTCAAAACAGGATTGTAAGACTACAGAGATTACATACTGTATTTCAAATTCAGCATGCATCGTATTAGTCTTGCATTTTATACTTCTGTGCTGCATCACCACGGCAGCACTACACTCACTATCATGTCACTTCAGTGTCTGTGCTGCATCACCACGGCAGCACTACACCCACTGCCATTTCACTACAGTGTCTGTGCTGCATCACCACGGCAGCACTACACCCACTGCCATGTCACTTCAGTGTCTGTGCTGCATCACCAGAGCAGCACTACCTTGGTTCGATTTACATGTTATGAATACATGTGATGTGTAATACATACAGTATTTATAAGTGTAACATTTTTCAGTGTGACATGTCTCTTAACAGTTTCATCTCAGGTGTGGAACTTTATAACGTTCAAGATACAAATTAAAAGTCCTGAAGGGAGCTGTCAAGCAAATCCATAAGAGCTATTAAAAGGGACTAGGACAATGGATTTCACAGACTGGCCAGTTGTACAGCATCTCTCTCTTTTGCTCCTGGAGTTACCATGGTGATATCAATGTTGATACCAAGGAATCGAAAATACACGATTCATTGTAAAGCATCACTAACATCACAGATCTCGAAGGAAAACATGTCTGTCTGAAGAAAGATGAAGACGAAGGCAGCTGTGCATAAAACCTTTGTTCAACACATGAGGCTGAGGGTGTCAGTGGACGTTACAGTGGCGTGTGGTGTTTGTGACTGGGTAAAGTGCACGTGTCTGCTGTAATGTCACAAAAAGATACAGGCTTCAGAGCAAAGATCCAGAAATGTGATGGAGGATTACGACATGTCCATGTTACTTTTATCTTAGACGTTTGAAGTAACTTGTCTTATGTAAAAATGCAGTTGCGATTAGCTCGATGGGAACCTAGCTGGACCATGACTATTGACTGACAATCTGACTGTTACTACCACTAACCCTCGGATAGTCACGTTTGCTAATCATGATTTTCAGTGTAATAATAATAACAATAGTACAACTAATAATATTAGAAAATTCATACACGTTTAGTTTGAATTATATTTGTACAATATGAGAAAGTTCTGTAGAACTTCACTTATGACCTTGCCTGTTCACACATTAACTTTTGCGACACATTAACCTTTGGCGAACGTTTCCAGACTGTATACTACACTTTTGCAGCCAGTTCAAAAGTGTGCGAGTACATTCACACATCAGTACATAAGAAAGTTTAAATGTGCTATTGTGTGCTGCTTTTCTTACCATAGGGTGCCAGACACGGAGGCAGTCCCTCAACCTGCATTTATGTTTCAGTAACTGACATAATGAGTAGAGAAGATGAACATGCAGTGAAGTGTCTGTTGTAATGAGCCAGAATCATCAGGCAGAGATGGACCCATGTGCAGGTACAGTGACCTCGCCTGTGCCTCTTAAAGCTTGAGAGAAGTGTTCCTACAAGTTGCTATAGTTTCTTACTTGATGATATGAAACAGTACCAAGCATCCTGTAAACTAACACAAGAAAACAACTTACCGTTAGCACACCCACACCCACCCACAAAAACAACATTACATAAGAAAAATGGTGTAGCTAATGAGTTTTTTAATGTGATTGTCTTATTAGCATGAAACTATGAGCACTTTGGTAAGAATTCCAAGATATTCATAACCACCCCTACAAATTCTGATAAAACCCTCATGAGATCAGCCTTGTTTAGGTTTAGTTAGACCCCATATTGTTTGTTTGGATAAACCTGCCTCTAGCAGTTTCAACTATAGCCTGTTGGTCTAAGTGCCTAAACCAGGGGAACTCAACTGGTGGACCGCGGTCCGGATCCGGACCCGAACGCAGTCCTGTCCGGACCCAATCTTATTCCTGATTAACTGGATACGGACAAAAAAAAACCCGGAGCATTTATTTCAGGGCTATTGAAAAAACACTCCGTCACGAGTGTTACGTTTGCCACCCCCGCTCAACAACTTACGTTCGCCAATGCTGTAGTCAGAATTTAGAATCTGACCATTAATGAAAGGTTAGAGGACAGCTAACACAAGTTGTGGATGGCTATATTCTTTAACACGCTCAATGTGTTAAACCCAATATATCACCATGTGTCACGGTACAGAGGCCCCCTACCGGTCGCCTCTGTCCACAGCGGCAGTTGTCGTTGTTGTCGTGGTTGTTGTGTACGTCACTCAGGTGAGCGGAGCCCGCGATCCGTCTCACCTGAGGGTCGTTTGTTTGTCTATATATGTCTTGTCTTTGTACCAGTTGACCGCTGGCCATTATATCCTTCATTTGGACCTAAGTCACGGGTTTTTGGTTTGCGCACTTTTCTATTAAACCATACTTTTTCCCTGAGACTTGGCGTGATCGCTTCCATTTTATTTCACTCACCCTGCCCGTCACACCATGTCAATTTATAATCTTTTTCATCTATAGCCATCTCAGCAGATTACTTCAGATATTGCAGATATCATTAGTAAAAATGTATGCTAAATTAAATGTATGTAAATTATTTAAGAAACTAAACCTTTTAAAATCCATTAACATAGTAGATCAATACCAAAAGGATCCATCACAGCAGATGCAATGTATGGCTACCAGGATAAACCCAATGGATTCCTTCCTCTCAGCCTTCTGATATACAGTATATGTATAGAGCAGAGCATTCAGATATATATGTATAGAGCAGAGCATTCTGGCATTCATTATTCAATACCAGCACCACTGTTTCTCTTCTGGGAGACACTTATTCAGTTTGACATATCAGTCTACTTTTTTCACACATTACTAAAATTGAAGTCTGCAGTGACCAGGTTGAGGAAGAAATTCTGGTGCAGTAAACAAACTTCTCAATCCTTTAATCTAATCTATTATTATTTGCATTCTATATCCGAACAGATGGGTACTTACTTCAATTATTACTTGAGAAACTCGGTATCAGACATATCTAAACATGAATGTTAATTTTACATACCTTTATGCTACCAGGTTTGTAAACGAACCTAAAATACAGTTGTAAACAGGTGGATTTGGCTATATAACTAGTTCAACAGCTTGGAATTATAAAGACATCATCACTGGGCATAACCACTCAAAGAGCATTGCAACATGCCACTCCAAACAACACATTTGCAATGAATGATCGATTTATGACACTCCAACTCTGCATTACCACTAACAACCACTCTGTCACGTGGTATCCAGGATCAATATCATGCACCAAAGAGCAAGCAACCTGGAAAGCTACTGGAACCACTGTTAGACCATATCAATACATATATGAATCAGCAATATGCAACAGAATATATAACAGAATGATCAATGTTTAGTTCTCGGATGAGAAAGAACTGTTTTATATTAACCGCAGGCATGTCCATATAAAATTCCACACAATATATATTATCTTGACAGAAAAGGCCCTTATATATTGGTCTTGACACAACAGGGTACTGGGTATAAAAGTGTGTCAGCCTCACAGTCAGAGCCTTGCTGCAAAGTCCAGCCAACAAATCCATTTGGGGCGACTGACAGAAAGAAGAGGGGTGGGGAAGCACTAAAATCTGTTCAGCCTAGTGCATGCTTCACTTATTCATGCACCCAGTACAGAACAGTGTGGCTTTCCAACGGGGAAAAAGAGGAAAAAAAATGCAGAACGGATCATTAAAAACAAGCCACATTGTCACTGTCCAAGGCTCAGGCTCCACACTGCCACGGCAACCATGGCCTAAACCAGCAGTGAAAAGGCGGGACCGGGGATTTGGCACTGTCACTGCTTCCTGTCCTGTGTTCTCAGCCTGGACGAGCGATCCAGAAGAGGACATGTCCAAACCTTCTCGCACTTTACAGAGTATTCTTACTAACGTGTATGAATCTATGTGCCTCCCCGGTCACAAGAACTCAACCGGTAACCTCAAAAGATCAGTAAGAAGTCTGCAGGACTCACTGTCCAGCGTAGAAGGATCAGGTACCAAACTCAGGACCTTCGCTGCATTTGAGAGCTCTAACGTGAGCCCGGGCAGCTACGTGTCCAGTGTCTGCAGTATTGGCACAAGATGCCCCAGCCCCAGCTCTAGTTTGCAGAGTGGCATCTCCAGTGAGGACGATGGCTGGGACACGAACAGCTGGAGCTCAGGTGCAACGTGTCTGCTGCAAAACTCCATTAAGACCTGCCCAGTGAGCAGGTCTTACGAGTCCCCACCAGCTCCTGCAGTCGACCAGAGTCAGCAAGGGAGTCTAAGGTTGGCTACAAGAACTTGGACAGCTGCCAGGACACTGAAAGGCAACTAAGGAAAACAACACAGAATGCGCATGTAGGATGGCAGGGTCCTGCACAGAGCCAGTCACCAGGAAGCACCATCGCTTCTTCTGCATCAGCAGTCCAGGAGGAGAAAATTGAGGCCAAGCTCAAATTCTCCAGATTTTTGGACGAGGTAACCTGCAGAAAACTGGATCCGGAGGATCTCCAAGCCTTTCCTGCAGTGTGTCCAAAGGTGCCCTCTGTTGCAAGCAGACAGCCCTCACTTGTAAACTGTTCCCTCTCATCTTCTAGCTCCTCCCAAAACTCAATGCCTGCAAGTCCCTGGTTTAGTTTAAATGTGAAGCCTCAACTCACAAATCAGGGATTCAAAGAGAGTAACGTTGCAGCATCTGTTCATCAGTGGAACAAATGCATGCCGAGCTATAAGATTCTGGACAGCACTGAGGCATTGAGGAAGTTAAATGAGGGGCCAGTTTGTATGGAACCAGCAACGTATTTAGAAACGGACATAGAAAGTGTAGAGAGAGAACATGTGCTCAGCTCCACAGACACAGATGGAAGGAAGCAGCAGGACAAAGAAACCTGCATGATTAGTCCCAGCCTCTCCCGAAGAAGCTCTGATGGAGAGAAATGTGTGGTGTCAGACCTTCAGTCACACAGCTGCTACAGAACCCCCTACCCCACCTCTTTACTCAGACCTGCTTGCAGCAATTTGGTGAGTACTTCTTAAGTGTAATCTTGGCCTCCAAGCATTGAAATTCAAACATTGTTCAGTTCACATTTAATACTTTTTCATGACCCTTGAATGTTGATTGCAGTATTCAATGTAGAGACTTTAAACTTGAATTGTATACTTGAATATACTTGTAAACTTGAATTATATATATAATAAAAACATTTTACGTCTGTCCTGTCCCCCACTTTTTTCAAAAAGCTCAAACTATCCATTCGCTTGTGTATCTATTGTGTTGTGCATATTTTATACACCATTCCCTCAAACAACTCAAATACCCACAAACACTAAATGGTTAATGTTCTGTCACTAAAAATTCATTGCCTTTACCAATTACTCTCACCCACCCAAATCAATGTCTGTACTGCAAAGAAGGACGGGGTGTGTTTGCCCCATTCACCTCTCCCATCTGCCAGGGAACAGAGCTATTAATGATTCACACTTGTCTGGACTTTTTGTCTGAAACTGCTCTTTCCTAAATGCCACGCACCAAAGGTGGCCTCTTCTTCAGGGGCAGAACCAACCGACACCTGCCGCTGGTGGCTGGAGCATATTAAAACACCACAATTGAATAGATTCCTGTATTAGAATTCTGTCTATGCCATCTCCTTAGTAACTGCATTGTGTATGTTGATGTGTGCATGTGCATGAGTGTGTATGTGTGTGTGTGTGTGTGTGTGTGTGTGTGCATATCTGTGATGTGTATGTGTGAACTGTTTTCCTTTTTGATTATAAGGATTCATCTCAATTGTATTGTTGAACTGTGGCTCTTCCTTTGAATACCCTTCATGAAAATACAAATGAATGGTACCACTGGCATGTGTGTGTGTGTGTGTGTGTGTGTGTGTGTGTGTGTGTGTGTGTGTGTGTGTGTAACGTTGGGTGCAGGAGGCAGACACCACGACGATTACGGTGCACAATTAACATTTATTGGACACAACACAAAATAGCTTGGTGCGGAGCGCAAGTAGCACACAAACACTCACGCTGACACGTAGCTTTAGACAAAGACGAGCACAAGACACTGCGCGAACGCACATTAAATAGGTGAATAACACAAACCCTCGTGATCTCGAGACAAGGCACAGGTGCGACTACGAACACGCTCACGAACAACCCACACCCACGGAAGTACATACATGGGCATAACGACACGCAGACGACATAGTGGCACGCCCACAGGGAAGGGTCCGGAGCTGTGACCGTGACAGAACCCTCCACCAGGGGCTCGCTACTCCCGGAGCTTCCCGCGTAGCTGGAAAAGCCCCGAACCAATACCAACGGGCAGGTCCGGAGCCGCCGGGTTCACGAGCCTCCGAGAGCCGTCTCCCCCGATGGTGGGAACCGCCGCGAACAGCTCTAGAACACCCTCCCTGGGAAGACAGGGGAGAATACGTTAAACAATGGCACAGTCACAAACATGCACACAGGGACGCTGAACACAAAGGGCACAAACGGGAACAGTGGATTAGGGAGAAACACTGGGACTGACAAAAACACCGGTACACAAACATTCATCATCGGAGCCAAGCTCCCCACCTTAGGCAAAGCCTGCAGCGAAGAGAAAGCTCCGGGGACTGGAGGTGCTGCAGAAGGCGGTACACCTCTCGCCTGTTCCGCCCGTTCACCGCCAGGTGCCGCACGGCTAGCGGATGCGCTGGGTGTAGCGCGACTGGCCGACCGCTTGGGGGACGCACTTCTGGTGGACGCGCGAGGTGCAGCGCGACTGGTCGCCCGCTTAGGGGCAGCACGTCTGGCGGACGCGCGAGGTGCAGCGCGACTGGTCGCCCGCTTGGTGGCAGCACTATCGGTGGGCGCGCGAGGTGCAGCTCGACCTGTTTCCCGCTTGGAGGCGGTGCGACCAGCGTGTCTCGCGGCAACTGTCCTCCCTGGTCCGCGGCTACCTCCTCCGGGAGTGCCGTAGGGGCTTGCCGCCCTATAAGCCTGCTGGCGCTCCTCCACCCTCTCTGGGAACCTCCCGTAGGAAGCCCCTCCTCTGCCAGGCCAGCCTCCCCTGGTTCCGGTATCGGGGGTGGTGTCCATCGCCGGCATCTCCTCCTCGGCCACGCTCCAGTCCATGGACCGTGCGGGGGTCTCACATCGGGAGTGGTCCATGGGCTCCTCCCCACAGGACTCCCCACTCTCCAACCTGGGCGGACTGTCCGGTCCGCTCCCTCCCCCTTTGTAGACTGTCGGGAGCGAACACACTGACGGAAGGCTCTCTCCCTCACTCTCCTCGCTCTCGTCCTCGCTCACAAAGGACGATGAACCAACGGACGGAGGTGGGCTGGCGCTCCCTCTCTCCCCGTAGCACACCGTTGTCTCGGAGTGCAGAGACGGAGGGGGACTAACGTTCTCCCCCTCTCCGTAGTACACCGTCGAGTCGGAGCACACAGATGGGGGAGGACTGACGTTACCCTCCGCCTTCTCGGGGTGCTCGTAGGCATCGGAGCAGACCGATGGCGTGGGGCTGGTTTCCCTCTCCTCGTCCGACGTCAGGGGAGCCGCTGACGTGGGGGAAGGGCAGCTGGCCTCACCCTCACTCTCCTCCTCTCCGGAGTCCTCACTCCCGAACTCATCCTCGGGGGGAGTGAGGGCAAAGGCACCTACCCCCACCATGAACGGTTCACTGGACTCCTCCTCTGGGAAGTCCAAGGGCGGTGCTCTCCTGTCCTCCGATCCGCTGCTGCCCACCGCTCTGGGTGGCCGCCCTAGGGACGCGGGAGGGTGCAACTCTCTCCATATGCGGACCGCGGATTGGCGGATACCGTCTGCCATCTCTTCGTCCTCCGTCTCTCGAGCCGCACACAGCAAGTACGCACACATGGGGTGCTGCTGCATGGTCTGCTCGGTGACAGGGGATTCGCGGCGCCGAACCGGGGAAGAGCCGTGGTGACGTCGGCTTCTCCTCTTCCCCTTTGGGGCACGGGTGGCGTATCCTGGCATACTTCTTATTCGGCTCGTCTTTCTGTAACGTTGGGTGCAGGAGGCAGACACCACGACGATTACGGTGCACAATTAACATTTATTGGACACAACACGAAATAGCTTGGTGCGGAGCGCAAGTAGCACACAAACACTCACGCTGACACGTAGCTTTAGACAAAGACGAGCACAAGACACTGCGCGAACGCACATTAAATAGGTGAATAACACAAACCCTCGTGATCTCGAGACAAGGCACAGGTGCGACTACGAACACGCTCACGAACAACCCACACCCACGGAAGTACATACATGGGCATAACGACACGCAGACGACATAGTGGCACGCCCACAGGGAAGGGTCCGGAGCTGTGACCGTGACAGTGTGTGTATGTGTGGGTGGGGGTGGTTAGACATGTATGTTTTTAAGATGTTCGTTTGTGTTTAAATGGTAGTATGCATGCGTATGTAATTGATTTGACCTGCTTGGCTGGATTCTGGGGTGCATTTCATAGTGGTAAACACGCCACTATGAGAAAGTACATGCATTTGCTGTATGATGCTGAGTAACCATGACTACGTATCCATAGTCCAATAGGTGCTATAACGAGTGCATTGGCCACAAATACAACAAAAGTTGTATACATTCACATAATCATTAAGCAGCACGCAGGCATAATTAAAAAGTTTCTTACTGTTATGACTATATAAATGAAGGACATGCTGACGGTTGCATGCTGATTGTTTTGCAAAGTCTAAACCAATTATTATAAATCATATAAATTATGATGCAGAAAGTAGGCAACAAAAAAACAAGTATCTGTCATTGAAGGTAACAGGACTGTGCACATGTGACTATTATATCACAGAGAAAACAAGTTTTTTTTTTTACTGATTGTTGGCTTACTTCCACATGGCTGAGGGAGGGTTGGATGTCTCTAGTGTGGATGAATGCAGAGAGGTTTTGCTCTGCTTAAGGTGCAGACAGAGTAAATTCACTGCAGCCTTGCAAGGGAGCTCTGTCAGTACGCCAGTGAGTCATCCTACTATGTGTGAGTGTGTGTGTGTGTGTGTGTGTGAGTGTGCGTATATGTCTATCATATCCCAGTGTTTTCCCAGATCTTCATCACCAACCATATGCTCAAGGGCCGTACTGGGTTGAATCTTCAGTGGGATTGCATTCTCCCATTTACATATCATTTCATCTCATTGCATCATTTTCATGTCATCATTCTAATTTCTCTTATCATCATTTGCACTATACTGAAATAAAAATAAATGTAACAAATGTGATGAATGTGATGCGTCATGGTGCAATCCTCAAATTTTATCATATTGTATTCAAATGATCCTTCAAATGACAGATCCTCACATTTATGTTAGTTTCAACACAGAGAAGGAGAAGTCAATACCTGATTGATTACTTGTGTACCAAGACATTCTATCATCTGTACTATATTATCCTCCCCTAACCATTTCCCCTCTCTGAGACAGCCCTTAGCTGCTCATGAGGGCCTACATCGTTTTACTGCCAACACCATTTCTTCTTTTCACAGATAATCCTTAATCTCTTTTCTCCTCTGTTTGGCAGCACAAATGAGGAGTCAGCGTGTGAATGATGGAAGCTTATAAAAACCCCTTGACAAGTAGTGTTTATAAATAATAAAAATCCAATAATTCCAGTGTGGGGCAACATGGAGATGCCAACAAGAAAATGCAGAACCTCTGATTTGTGTTTAAATGCCTGCTTAATGTTTCTCTCAGGCCTCTGATGGAGAGATGCATAGTATGAGGTAGGTCACTTTGTTTCACTTTTCCTATGCGTTTCCCTATCCCTCCCTCCCTCCCTTCCTTTCTCTCTCTCACTCAGTTTCCTCCCTCCCTCTCTCACTCATTCTCTTGCTCCTGCCTCAGTGTGTGCCGTGCTTGCTAAGGCAGCTCTCTGTTGAGCGACTGCGGAAGGCTCATTGTAATGCATGCTGCTAAGAGCTGGGGATACGGGCACATGCACACACTGGTCTGATCCGAAAATGAGACGTAAAGCTCACAGACGGTAAGACAAGGAAGTCTTTGAGAAAACATGCATGCAGGGATGTGTGTGTGCACGAGCGTGTGTGTGTTTGTGTGTGTGTATGTATGTGTGTTTCTAAAGGGCTGTGTGTCACACAGGCTGTTGCACTCAATTATGAACGAGAGAGTTTGTCCTTTATTTTCTTTACTGCTGCAAGTTGGTTCTATTTAATGTTTAATCTTCTCATAATCTTACTTAATGTTGTAATTTTAGATTGGGTATAGGTTTAATTTTACACAGACTAGGTTTACTATTAGAACTGAAAAATAAATTCATTATGTGTTGAACAAGGGAAACACTGATTCTGTGGACAGAGTTGACATTTTGTGTTTTATTTTTATGGATTGTTTTGCATTTGCACTCTTGTGAAACTGGTGCCAATTCAGAGGATGTGTTTATTTAACTCATTTGTCTCATAACTACAGCTAATATTCAGTTTGCCTCTTTGTTAGGAACTAAGAAAAAAGTGATCTTATTCTATTTATCTCAAAAGTAAAATACTACTGAAATGTTACCTAAAATAAAAACAAGTTTTTGTTAACTCCACAAAAATAGCAGATTGTGCAAAACCAAATTTTTTCCATGTTTTTAAATACTATATGTATCTATAAGGGTTCAATAAGGGTTTTTATATCAATATGCATAATTGTCTCATACTGAATAAAATCAACCTAAGAGGAAATGATATTAAAACACAGATAGTCTTAAAATTCAAAATCAGAACATTTCTGTTTTCTTTTTCCCTAATGAGCAGAGTTATTGGCTAACAGGCTACTTAACATGTATCAAACATTTCTGCAAGAACATGTAAAATCTAACAAAACAATTATTCTAGAAAGATTATTATCCATTTATCCATTTATAATATTCCTTTAAATGCTTTTCAACATTTATAAACTTTTGTTTAGTTTTCTTCTTTACTACAAACAAAAAATTCTAGGAAAATACTGGACCTCAACTGAATTATCATTATAATCATTATTATTATTATTATTATCATTATTATTATAAATAATCATCATCATCATCATCATCATAGTTGTTATTTTTCCTGCCTTCAGTAAGAAGAGAATTTCATCCTAAATGATGCACTATTAACCACCCATCCAGTTTTTAATGTGGATTGTCGGTACATATCACAGTGCTAACATCAGCACAAAGTTTCTAGTACAATAAGAAGCAGATTATGTACTCTCTCATTAATTTTGTGGAGGGAAATAAATTGGACACAAGATCCCCATAGAATGATGTGAAATGAAAGCAACCATAGCCTGTAATAAATACAGTGTGTTCACTGGGGAGTGAGGGGTGAGGCTTTGAAGGAGTTTTTATACATCAGTTTATCATTCACATGGAGAAATCTTAGAGAAACCAAGTAGTTGACACAATACTTGGAGACAACACCTATGGAGACAACATCCATGGAGACAACACACAACACCCATGGAAACAACACCCAGCATCACACTGCTGACAAACCTGAGAGAAGTGTGGTTGGGGCAAACATAAACAAACAAATATCTTGTTTTATAAATCTGAATAGTTAAAGTCCATTTTAGGCAACACAAATAATCAGCACAAAATGTTCTGATAGTGTTGCTCTGTTCATGGTGCATTTCTACTGCTATAAAAAAATTGATAACACCAAAAATCAAGTATGCCATTTATCATGCAAACTTTAATTAGCTATAAGTGTTACTAATTGTTTTGACAGATATGGTCTTCTGTTTTCTTTTTGAAATTCCACAAGGTTTATGCAACACCTTCTCCACACTAGACTGAGCCACACCAAACTTCATAAGATTCATTCATCTTAGTGGTAAAGGTGGGTTGGGTTCCTGTACACAAACCTTATAAATGATGACTGTGTGGGCAGTCAAATGATACAAAAACATTGATTTTATATCATTGGACTTGACAAAGCAAAGCAGTTTGAGACAACTGAACTCTTCAAATGGTTTCAGTGCCGCAAAGGAATTTTCATAATTAGTCTGCTAATAACCCACCAAGCTTTTTATTTTTACCCATAGTTCCTCTATCTACATGGCTGAATGGGCCCTTATGTTTAAAGCTCAGGGCTGGGACTGAATTGGAAAGGAGTGTTTTGCCATTCTAGGTTCTAGGTTCCATCCCCTTATTAAGAAAGCAGTTATACATCCTGAGACTTTCCATGTCCCCAAAGGGCAGGTGCAGAAACCTCACCTCAACACGCAGACACCAGAGCTGCCTTAGGCAACAGCACTGTGGGTCCGTGTGTGAGAGTGTACGCTTGTGTGTTTTGGAGTCTGGCAGCAACATGGATTTAGTGGATAAAGGAGGAGACCTAGAGGACAGAGAGTGTGAGCAAGCTGTACAATGCAGAAATCCAAGTTTGTATACAGTTCTGACAACAGTCACTCTAAAGAAAGGTAAAAGGAAGAAAAATATAGAGCTCTAACTGATAGCCATTAGTGCTCCAGCTATAGCCTCAGCCCTAGCCCCTGTAACATTACACATTTACATTTTCTTTTATTTATTGGCACTCATGTTATTTATTCAAAGCCTGGAGGTCCAGCCATAATTCTCTTCCCTTTGGCTAGTTCCTACTTTCTGAACTACATAGAACATGTTATATAAAATGGCAGTAGAACAACATAATTAAGTTATATATTTAAATATATTCTGTACTTAGGATAATAACTAGTGCTAAATTAATCTGACATTCCTTAATTAAGTTCATGTTTAGAAAGGTTTAGAAAGAGCTTATCTACACTCAATCTTTCAACTTTCTATAAAAAAACCTTTTGAAATCTGTCTCCCTGAGCAAGGTGTGAATAATGAGAAACCTACATCTGTAAAGAATCAGTGTGAAACATTTGTACTAGTTAATGTTTTTTTTTTTTAGAATGTACTGCAATATGGTCATATTGGATAGTTTTTAATAGGTTTACATTGTATAATTTTTACTGTGGTTTTACACTGTTGGCTCATTGGACCTGAAACCAAAGTTAGGTGCTTGTTATAGCAAATCACAATATGGCCTCTACATGGCATAAAGTCCTCATTTTTGGTATATGCAAAGAAGAAGCTTTTTAACACCATCACCCTTAACTGAGGTGTGCAGAGAAGAACCTTTCATTTCACAGCCATCCATCTCCTCCACAAAACCAGACGCTGGCTTTGTTGAAAAGCTCTTTAATTAGATGGTTGGTACTAAGCTGATATTCAATTGTATTTGCAGGAGATTGTTAGATAAGCTCTAGAATGGAAATACATTCATTCAGGCTCCCCTAAACTTACAAATCCTATTTAAAGCTATTTCCCTCTTTCACTTCACTACATTGTCACAATTGGGAAATGTTTTTATACTTCTCAATAGCAGCTATTACTGACTGCACAGACACAATTCTAATGCCAGACTTACATAACTTTCTTGCAGTTCAGTACTAATCACTTAGATGCACAACATGTATTTCACAAAATGGAAGCATTGCAATACCCATAATGTGCTCCTGTGAATTGCGAGGAGATATAGAACCACCATGGCTGCCTGCACTTATTCACCAAGTCTATAAACACTTGCCAAATTTGTTGAGTTGGTGCGAGGATTCATCTCTCTACAATGTGTGTACATTTCTTACCCAGAGAGTTGCAGAGACTCAGGAGAGCCATTTGGCAGTTAATGCAGTGCTGGACCTTCTCCTAGTATCACTCTCTCAATACTAGATGAACAAAGGGCTTCAGCACGTTGGCCTCACACTCCAAAGCTGCTTTTTCCATAAAAATACAATGGAGTTCTAAAGTTCTCATTTGGAGAAGAGAATATCAAGGCATCTGTCTGTAGTAGCAAGGGCTATACCTCAGACCTGCTGCTCGCTTCCTATGTTATAGTGTTACATTTGCGTTATGTATTAAAATGGCAATAGGTCAGTTTAAAACCAATGTGTTATTAAACCATGTTATGCATTTTTTTAAATATATAGCATTATATTACATTGCTACACTGTCCAGAGTAACATTATTGTAGTTTACTTTTACTTCACAACTTTATATAAAGTTGTGATGGCATATTGTTGTAAAGATTTATTAATTATTTTAATAATTTATTCAGACTTATTTTGGCAGTTATTGCCTTGTAAACTTGTATACGTCAAATAACACTAATTACACAGAGTGTTTTACTCAGTGTTTCTAACAATGATTAGAATATAGTGAATTCTGCACCTCCCTTTTACTTCATTTGTAACATGTGTTACTGCTGACTTGCAGAACATGAACTGTGAACAGTGCAGAATGTAATTTTTCTACTTTTTCTGAAAAACAGTGGAAAAGGGTGTGATATTATTTTGAATTCATTGTACAGAATTATAAAAAAAACACATTAGGTTTTCAGCAACGTTCCACTGCAATGTTAAATCCTCTATTCAGACAGCACATTACAAAGATCTTGGATAGTGACATGCTTATATATGATGTTTACTTGTTTACTGTGATTGGTATTTCAGTATTTCAAAAGAATAAAGGCCATTTAAGTATAAGCTAGACAAACTTTGGTGAAATGTTCTCTTTGTAAAGATCTGGCCACATAATTCTGAGTAAACACATAATTGTTCCAATGTATAACAAAACAATTACAATATAACAATAACAAACAATATAACAAAATAAGCAAACCCACAAACAAAAATGCAGGCTTCCTCAAGCGGGTGAAGAGACATCAACATGTCACATGTACAGCCTTACAGAGGAGCCAGCTCACATGAAGTGCCATAAATTTTCAGGTGAAATATCATTCATAAATGCTTCATGCACTTTGGCAAAAGTAATGAATATTATATGCTATCTTTTGAGAAGTCCTTGCCTGCAGTGTCATTTATTCCCTGGTATGACAGGATGTACATTTTAAATTATTCATTAGCATAGAATACACTATACATCAGCATGTATAATCCATTACATGTTACATGATACATAAATCACAGTAATGTTACACATTTATGAAGATATTTAATAAACATTTCAGAATGAATATACGGTAGTATTGCAATGTTCCTGAACCATTCATGGGTGCATTATGAATTCTTCATGTGTCATTATAAAGTGTTAGCATAAGTAGCAAACAGAGTTTGCTCCAAGTATACCGAAATAACAGATTCATGCTCATTTAAGCAAATCTCTGTCTCTGGCTAAATTCTATTCCTCAGCTTTTCTGCAAATGTAAGAAAGCAGCATTTCGGTTCCTAATTAGAGAGGCAAATTTATTAAGCTTATATTCCCAGAAATGAGAAACCAGCAAATGGTAAGATCTTCAAAGCAAGCGTCCTTGTTTTAATGGCCAAAAAAGCTGCTGTGGATATATTATACATTCTCCATGGATGTGTCTCCAGGGCATACTGTAATAGGCAGACTCTGATTAATTATCCAAGTATCTCACCCTACCCCTTCTTTGGATGAATGTAGATAAATCCTTTCATATTTTTTCCAAGACTGTCTGAGATAAAGAGTGGATGAAACTTGTGGACATTATTGGATAGTCTTTTCAAATTGTCTGCGTTGTAATGTAGGTCAGGCCAGAAGGTATAGGGTATAGCTCATTTCAAAGCATCCACAAATTTTCCTTAGCAAGGATTCTTGTTTATGTATGCTTTACCACTACAGCACTAAGCCCTAGTAAAATCTCTTAAAAACAACTGCACAGATGCAAGTAAAGGTGGTGCAACCTCAAAAGAAGCTCAAATGTTTGGCAAAGCACAGATTTAACCTGATCTCTATGGGCATTTGCACTCATGTATTTCCTGAGTATCAAGACAAACAAATCTGCAGTCCACTCCAGGCCCATGAAGATCATGGTGCTGGAGAGAAGCTGGCAGCACTGTTGTTTGGAGGCTGCAAACTAGCCTGTTGTGACACTGAAACACCAATTTTAACCTGGCTTTTTACAATATAACTAAATGGTGTCAATTGTCAGTGGAAAAAACTGTGTTGTGAGGTGTCAGTTATGATATTCTGAGTGCACCGATGTGTATACATAAAAAAATGTACTCAAGAGTTAAAGAGCATATTTATAAAACTCAAAGGATTTTTTTCATCTTGTGTGAAAAGTAATTTTAATGCAAACTGCTAGTGAACACTACTTTACTTCCTTCTTGTGCAAGAATCCCCAGGTTGAGGTAAACCAGGCCCAATACTATTGTGCTATATTCAGATAGCATCATGTAATACACATGATGTTATCAAGGATAGCAGTCAATAATGGTATATATATGAATAAACGTTATTAAAGCAAAGATTAAGCTGGTTATGTTAACAGATCTATACAGTCAGTGTGAAACAGATGTCAGTAAGCCTTGCATTTCTTCTACTCCAGCCTTTTAAATCATGGGGATAAATGTATAATTTTATGAAATCCTTTCAATGAAGACTGAGTAGACCAGCTGAGATGGAGTTGAAGTCAGGAGGCCTTCCATCTAGAAATAATATTCACTAGTCTCTCCTTAATAGTATCTGCTAGTCTCTACATGACAGTATGTACTAGTGTCTCCAAGACAGTGAAAATGAAAAAGCCTGGATGTGGAGCTCATACTTTAAGTCAAAATGTTGTGAGTATTCAACAGTTTACATTTACACATATAGGAGTCTGTACTGGAATTAGTTATCTTCTAAAAATGGAAATTATAAATATAAACCATAAAGATACCAATATGCCACATGACACACATCTCATTCAATCACTCAGTCAATCTAGCTAACTGGCCATCAATCCATCCAACGGCCAGAAGAACAGTTAAAGTGAGAATCCATTACACTTCTTTTAAAGTAGCAGTAAATAAATGGATATTTACTCACAAAGGAGTGTATAATGGTGTGTACTTTCTTGGGAGTGGTTTTGATCATGCAAAAGCAGATTACCATCATGTTTCTGAAGGGTATACACTGCAATCTTGTTTGATATTTCCTCAGAGAACCACTAAGCGATATGAGGCAACTACTGCAGGGAAGCTTTGAAGGAAGAAAAAACAGAATGTGTGTCCATGTGCTCATGTGTGTGTGTGTGTCTGAGGTAGTGGCGGTAGAGGGAACACTCCGCTAAAACTGCACTCATCTAATCCAACAGCATCTCCAGCAGAGCTGGTTCACAGTAAAGCAATATTAGCTGCTCCCAGCACCAACCTTCGTTTACCTTGCTGCAATATTAAAACATAAAAAATAATAATAATAAGGTCAGTGCATACAGACAAAGGCAGGTGGCTTGCATGCTCTCTACTACACTGTTATAAATGGAGAAGCCGATGTTTTGCAGCAGCTGATAAAGTGGCAGAGAATTGCTGGCAGATATTTATTCATAGGCTTAGGGCTTCCACAGCAGTGATTATACCACTCTGCCACATGAGAGAGGAAGCAGCTTTTGCATAGGAATTCTGTGCTGCTGTAATGTGGCACAGCATGAATCAATCTAAACGAATATTGTAATGTCAGTGAGAGTTAAGGGATAATTCCAACATGGAGGTCAATAATGAGGTTGAGAGTACAAAGCACGGTTATGTGGAAACCTTTCATTTACCAGTTGAATCCTGCGATTCACACTTATGAGTGGAAATTCATAAGGTGACTATGCTTGTGTTTACTTTGGTCAAGCCAGTTATGCTAAATGCAGTAGGCATTTGTGGGGGGAAAATTGTGCCCTCTTGTCTGTGTCAGGTGTAATCAATAGCCATTTTACAGTCCAGTGTTGCCAAGTTTATCTGACATGCTATGAAGCATTTTTGGAAGAAAAAAAAGTAAAAATCCACCAATAATCTCCACATGCTAGTTCTATAAACTACTGCAGAGGGCTCTCGCCAAGCAGAGAAAGAGCTGGCCAATGACATTTACACACTGTGCCATGAATGCGAGGGTTGTGTGTGGGGGATGTGTGTGTAGGTTGCCAGGTGTGCCCGTTCACATTCAACATGTTGAATTAAGACTCAGAAGTTATGTCACCGATTGTAGGACAATGGATCCGTTTCTTGTCTGTTTTTGTTAGTGGTGATGAAAAGAGGATGAAAAATAATTTATTCAGCATCCCCTTGATGTCACTCAGCTCCTGTAGTGCATAGCTCGATTCTTCCATGTTCCTCAGGGGTTCCCTCATACATCAGAATCAATACTGCTCCAGATTGAGAATGATTCTGTGATACGCCTGCCTCAGACTAAGATATTGTGGAACTGGTTGATTGGGGAATTGCCAGGAATATAATCAATGCTTTACTGAATTTGTGGGCAAAGTAATGTACTAAAGAAAATATATAATGCAATTGTAAAAGATATTCTGAAAGACATAACCCATGCCCCTCCCAGAAAATCATATTGGATAAAATACAAAAAAGAGAGCAGGTCATGTACTGCCCTTAACTGTGAGAGATGATTCATGACAGCGTCTGGTCCCATTGACTACACTTCTGTCCTGACATGGAATATTTCATTGACACATAAAGGGTTACGTTCCCCTTTGAAATATATGAAGTTGGTTATGAATGACAGTTTTCAAACAATTTGAACAAAACAAGTTACTGACTAATGAGTTTCCTTTTGAAACTTTTGGAGACTCCGAAAACACACTGGAACAGGAAGCGAGTTACTAAACATGTCTGGCGAAGAATATAACAAACAAAAATAACCGGCCCAAAATATATTAGAACTTTGATCACCAGACACAGGGGTAAAAAGAGCTCATATTGTTTTAGTTCTGTCAGGGATACAGCTTCCTTACAGGAACTCAATTTTCAACACCTCCATTTTCTTGTAATCATAAGGAGAATTGTCCAGATGATTACAATGTATAGACAACCAAAACAATCTAACAAACATTACTACTACAAACAACAAATTACAATAGCCAATAAAAGCACTCACTAAAGCCCTTCAGTGCAGAAATGTAGATACTGCTTCAGTAGGCATTTATTGTCAATTTCCCTTACAGCATCTGAATTTCTGAAGAAAGTGCTAGTGGTGCTCATTCATTTTTTCAGAGTTGGGTCTTTTTACATTTTGCTCTCCATAGTAGTAAGTTGATTTTTATTGTGGTACTTACATTTTTTTTTGCATTCCACCTTTAAATGCATTCCATCTACACATGCACATCATGATATACTGATTATGTACTACATTTGATATTCATTACTACATTGAACATTGACCACCCACATTTCTCAAAACTAGGCCCTTTTCTTATTCTCATAATCCATTGTCATGCACAGTTTATCAACCAACATCGGCAGCGTTCAGCACTAGTCATCTTTTGTCCACAGGACCACTGCTGTTGAGAGTATAGGGCCATCCTTAACACAGCAGTGATGTTCACATGACAGTGGCATGGTAGTGTATGAGAAGTATCAGTTTGTCTGGCTGAGCATTGTTACAGCTGCACTAGGAGGTTTGCCAGTCAAGAAATATTAAGCCTGCTGTAGTCCTGTGTTCAGAAGCATGGAAGTTAGAGAATGGCTAACTGCATTTAGTCCCCACCATAATTTAGAACTACTTATTCAGATAATCAAGGCCTTTGGTAGTATGAGAGTTCAAGCCAAAAGAATTCTGCATTAGGCCAGTAGATCACCAGGACTCAAGCTCCACCTATGAGCCCTACAAGGAAAATTTCTTGAGTCAAAAATCACATTTTCCAGAGGTGCCATGTTGTCCGAGACCTGTGTGACTGTAAAACTCTTCTCTCTCTACTCTGTCAGCAGGATCAACACTGACAGACAACTACTGTCTGATTCTGCAGGGAAAACTTAGGGTTCCTCACAATCTTTGGGCCCCAACCCCAAGCACACCCCCTACGCACAGGACAAATATAAATAAAACATGAAAAAAATCTATATTGGGAAAACCGCGCTAAAAGCAACTCGAAATGGTTGTAAACACCAAAAGAGAAGGTAAGAGAGATACCACTAAGATCCATCCAAATGTCGTTGTCATCGATCCACTTCAATTTACCAGATCATATCAGTTATCACCCCCATTCACAAGACCGTAAACTAAATGTCAACAGACAGAGACATTACATGATCTTTAAATGGATTTATGCAGGATCGGATGCTATGTCTTTTTTCTCAAGAGCTGGCTATGTGAGGTCTTGTAAAGTGGAAATTGGATTTGGAACATTTGATACTGGCATATAGTGTGTGGTGTGATACTGACCACGTCAAAGGCTATAGTGTATATCCATCAAATAGTAGACACTGTCTGCCCCATATCAGTCAAAGGTGTTTGTTGCTCTACGAACTATACATACTAAAACTTTATTCTCACACACCTCTCTGTTGTGCTATAAATCTGAAAAATAAAAATATAAATCTTACATATAAATCTTTTTTAAACAGGCATTTAAAAACAACAAGAAGACATACCCCAATCATTCAATCACCTCGATTCTGCATGTTAAATTCGCTTGTACTCCAATGTGATTTGGGCATTTGACACTTGTACCGTACTGAGTGCTCCCTGTGTTAAATCACCATGGCCAAACCATCTCACCCTCCTCTCTTACCCTTCAGCTTTCAGACGGCTGTGGTCTGTGCTTTCTTGTCATATCTTTATTTCATTTTTATTTTTGTTTGGCGTGTGTCATTACTCAATGAGATCAGCAACATGGTGCATGAGAACTTGACCCACTGCTGTCACTGACAAAATTGTGTGAATTAACACTAAACATGTAAAAGACTAATTAGCACTAAAACGTTTTGTGATATTTTGTGATATTTATTGCATTCTGACCTCAAAAATACAAATAAATGTTTTATTAGTGCATTATTTAATAGTGTTTGTTGAATATAAGTTACATTTTTGTGGATTTTCGTACATTGTTATGAAGTGTGCTAGCTTTTCATAAATTTACTTTATCACCAAGGCAAAAAAGTAAATTTAAGTAGACTTGATTTCAATATATTTAGTTGAATATATGGTTTTACCATGCAGCCACAGCTGGACCTTTGGGCCCTTAACCCTCTCAGCTCCAGGGCTGCTGTACATTGGCTGAAGATATAATATATACAATGTATACAAGAATCCATATAATAGATAGTATATAATACACAAATATACTCTAAGTTAAAATAAAGTACATTTTTTAAGTATGTAATAAAAAAGTGCTTCTTTAAGTGTCAGAAAATAGTTATCATAATGGCTATATTTAAAAGTTCTAATGAAATAGAATCATCATCATCAATACATAATATGTATATTGAAAATGTCACACTTTACATAAATCATCAGAAGCATTTGTTTTGGTAAGTACACATGTATCACACCAAACATACCTGACACACTGAACCCTTTACATTCATACAACAGCAGTAAAGCAGGACAGTCCAAATAGTTCCACCTTGGATGATGGAGATACTGCGTTTGACTGCTGCAAGCTATGGAACCGCCGCTGAAGGAGTAGAACGTGCGAGTACAAGCATGATTATCTCAACCACTCAGTGGATCAGACAGCAACACTTGTTTTTTCTCCTTTGTTCTAACAGTTTTGTGCAGGAACAGAAGGACGACTTGCGTAAACGTCTCTCTTACACCACCCATAAGTTGGCCATGCTGGACAGCGAGTTTGACTCCACCCGCCAGTACCTGGAGATGGAGCTCCGACGAGCACAGGAGGAACTGGAGAAATTCACAGACAAGCTGCGCAGGTAAACAAACAAACAAACAACTAAATAAATATCAACGTCCCAGCCATTCAAACCAGCTCATGGTTTGCCCCGCCCAGAAGTGATAACATTCTTATGTGTCGTGTAGTCTAGGATGTCTGTGTGTCAACAATGCTTGATATAGGTTAGTGAAAAGTGGTGTTAATATGTAAAATTAGTACGTTCAAGAGATTTTAATTAAGAAATAAGATGTACACCTCAAAAAAGTCGGTACCTGTTAAGAGAAGGACAGGTGGCTGGTATTACTGTGTACACAAAATGATTCAAAGGAAGACACAGGATTTATATTATTTACATTTAAAACATTTGATGCTGCAATGGTTGACAAAACAAAATGTGTTTTGGGAGTACCCCAGGGTTTTGTAGCTGTGTTCTCTGCTGCCACAGACTTTCCTTCTATAATCAGTTTCTCAATGGTTTGGTTTAGTATCACAAAATACAGATGTCTGCACTTAGAGTAGCAATGAGAACTATACTTCAAATACAGAGTGCAGAGTTTTAAACTGAAGAGCAAAATGCGATTTTCCAAGAAATCATGGAAGTGCGTCTTGAAAATCCTCAATTAAACCAGACCTGCAGTGCGAACAGTGACATACTCATTTCATTAAATGAATAACAGAAAACCCCACAAGTCTAAGAGCAAGCAGGCGTTGATATGTCTAAGTAAAGGGGACATTACTAACATGCTGTTCAGCGTGAATACACATTTCATGACATTTTACTGCCAAACGAAGCATTTAAATTGGTACTCAAACCTGCTATTTTAGGAAAACTCTTATGAGACATAAATTGGTCTGGTTTCCATGTTCTAGTACAAAATGTATGAAATTACTTCTACTTTGATGTTTGAGATTTTTTAGCTAATGCAATTAGCCTCTTCAAAAAATAAAGCCTGTCATCAGTTAAGCAGTGCTAAAGCAGATAGCACCATATCGATTCTTACCATATCGATTCTTCAGACAACTAACTGTTGTCATATTGTCAGTATTAATTTATCTAAAGTGTAATTGAGAGAGCAATGTCGGTGTATCTAAACAGTTTACATAACAGAATGTAAACAGCTTTACTGTAATAGACAAATGCTCCAGTTTCAATGTTCTGCTGCAGCCAATAACAATTCCAATCACACATGAGCCACATTTAGCCAAATCTGAGTGCAGGTGTTTCCTAATTTGGACTCCATTGTTCTGGGCCTAAAATGATTCTCTCTCAACAAGGAGGGCCTTTTCAGGTACAAACAAGAGAACTTGCATAAAGATCTGCCCTGGCCACCTTCAACTCAAGCCCCCCAAATGTGTGTTTGATTTGCTGCTGGTTGCAAAACAGATGGATTGTACAGTGCCATTTGGTTCACACTCATTAATCACAGCTAAGCTCAAGTTCTCTCTGCTTGAGATGGAGGTGCTTGGCTCCAAAGAGCTCTGAACAGCCTTCCATTGCATTAGGGGGTCTATTGACACTACCGGTGATGAGAGACATAAGCTGTGCCCACTGGGAGGTGGACCGTCAGGACACTGTGATTTAATTATGATGCTGAGCACCACCCAGCTTCATAGAAATATGCTGCACGCTCTTTGGCTGACCTTCCCTTTCCAACAGTGAGGATCCAGGCGCTAAGGCTGTGTGGCAAACCGCTGCTCAAATCTGTGTGCACTGCCAATGACTGCACAATGACAGCATTTCTGCTTGCCCAGATCTGAGCTCATTGTGCAGGAAAAAATGAAAACGAATGGCCTAGCTAGGTCACAGAAACCAGTTCCACTGGAATTATCTTTGCACTTTGCACTGTATTCATAATGAACTGGGAGTACAGGATATATGAGTATACCATGGGCCTCATACACTTGTAGATCCCAATACACTGGATTACAAGCTGAATTCTGCTTCATTACTAAGCTAACTGCTTTGAGGCAAATCAAAACTACACTTAAGGATGTTCTCCTTTCAAGGAATCATGAGGGACCCTACAGTCCTATAGTCTAGATGCTATGATGCACTACATATTTGGCATACAGGAACTCCCATCTCATGAAGAGGAACTGAATTCCTCTTTGTGAAATTCAGACAGTACGGTGAGACCACTGGAAAGGCATTCAGGGTCAGAGGGACCTCCCCTGCTGTGAGCTTACCTGGTGTAAGTCCTTGTGAAGTGACCCAGGTTGACAGCCCTTGAAGCAGAGGGCAGTTTGACAAAGAATGTTGTCTCTTAAAGGAGAGAACACTGTAGGAAACACTGTCAACAAGGGTATGGCTGTGCACTGGATGGGTTTGTTTATTTGTTCATTTATTTACTGGATTAAATCAAAGATGTTTAATTTGGTTTGTATATCCCATAACAGCACAAAACACAACCATTACAGCCAGTTTGTTCTGAAATGGCACAGAATATGAGAAGACCAAAATGATCAAAATGATAGATAACAGACAGTGATAGAAGATGCATGTTTTGGATTGCCAAGTTGTTTAGCAGTTCCATGCCAAATATTTTGTGCTGTTTTTTTTTTTTTTACTGGTGTGGTTTTCAGGCTGATCGATGTAGAGAAGGTGGAACAGGTGGAGATGTTTTCAAAGTTGTTTTTGTACTATGCCAATAACACTGGGGTCCATCATTTTGACCACTTATCGCTACATGCCAAAACTGGTACTAATGTGAGGTGCCAAGATTGGCACTAATTCATAGTCTAACCAATCCATTGATGTACATAGATAACAACACATTGCCTTACCCAAGCCTATTTTAAAATAGGTAATTGCATTTTTTAAAAGTTTAAATCAAGTTGGTTTATTTTTGTCAGCTATATTGCTAGTGGACTTAACCTGTGGGTTTAAGTAGCCGGAGAATGGTGCAGGTATGAAGGGCATGTCACAAGAAGAGAACCTGGGAATGAGGGAGAGAGTTTAGGGTGCCTGTGGGAGTGGTTTAGGGTGTATATGTGGTGGGGGGGGGGGGGGGGTGGGCCTGTTGGGAGTGGTTTAGGGTGTATGTGTGGTGGGGGGGTGCCTGTGGGAGTGGTTTAGGGTGTATGTGTGGTTGGGGGGGTGTGCCTGTAGGAGTGGTTTAGGGTGTATGCGTGGTTGGGGGGTGTGCCTGTAGGAGTGGTTGAGGGTGTATGTGTAGTTGGGGGGTGTGCCTGTAGGAGTGGTTTAGGGTGTGTGTGTGGTTGGGGGGTGTGCCTGTAGGAGTGATTTAGGGTGTATGTGTAGTTGGGGGGTGTGCCTGTAGGAGTGGTTGAGTGTGTGTGTGTGGTTGGGGGTGTGCCTGTAGGAGTGGTTTAGGGTGTATGTGTAGTTGGGGGGTGTGCCTGTAGGAGTGGTTGAGGGTGGGTGTGTGGTTGGGGGGTGTGCCTGTGGGAGTGGTTTAGGGTGCGTATGTGGTTGGGGGGGTGTGCCTGTGGGAGTGGTTTAGGCTGTATGTGGTGGGGGGGTGTGCCTGTGGGAGTGGTTTAGGGTGTATGTGTGGTTGGGGGGGTGTACCTGTAGGAGTGGTTGAGGGTGTATGCGTGGTTGGGGGTGTGCCTGTAGGAGTGGTTTAGGGTGTGTGTGTAGTTTGGGAGGGGGGGGGGGGTGTGCCTGTAGGAGTGGTTTCGGGTGTGTGTGTGGTTGGGAGGGGTGTGCCTGTAGGAGTGGTTGAGGGTGTATGTGTAGTTGGGGGGTGTGCCTGTAGAAGTGGTTGAGGGTGTGTGTGTAGTTGGGGTGTGTGCCTGTAGGAGTGGTTTAGGGTGTATGTGTAGTTGGGGGGTGTGCCTGTAGGAGTGGTTTCGGGTGTGTGTGGTTGGGGGGGGTGCCTGTAGGAGTGGTTGAGGGTGTATGTGTAGTTGGGGGGTGTGCCTGTAGGAGTGGTTTATGGTGTATGTGTAGTTGGGGGGTGTGCCTGTAGAAGTGGTTTCGGGTGTATGTGTAGTTGGGGGGTGTGCCTGTAGGAGTGGTTTCGGGTGTGTGTGTGGTTGGGGGGGTGTGCCTGTAGGAGTGGTTGAGGGTGTATGTGTAGTTGGGGGGTGTGCCTGTAGGAGTGGTTTATGGTGTATGTGCAGTTGGGGGGTGTGCCTGTAGAAGTGGTTAAGGGTGTGTGTGTAGTTGGGGGGTGTGCCTGTAGGAGTGGTTTAGGGTGTATGTGTAGTTGGGGGGTGTGCCTGTAGGAGTGGTTGAGGGTGTGTGTGTGGTTGGGGGTGTGTGCCTGTAGGAGTGGTTTAGGGTGTATGTGTAGTTGGGGGGTGTGCCTGTAGAAGTGGTTTCGGGTGTATGTGTAGTTGGGGGGTGTGCCTGTAGGAGTGGTTTCGGGTGTGTGTGGTTGGGGGGGGGTGCCTGTAGGAGTGGTTGAGGGTGTATGTGTAGTTGGGGGGTGTGCCTGTAGGAGTGGTTTATGGTGTATGTGTAGTTGGGGGGTGTGCCTGTAGAAGTGGTTTCGGGTGTATGTGTAGTTGGGGGGTGTGCCTGTAGGAGTGGTTTCGGGTGTGTGTGTGGTTGGGGGGGTGTGCCTGTAGGAGTGGTTGAGGGTGTATGTGTAGTTGGGGGGTGTGCCTGTAGGAGTGGTTTATGGTGTATGTGCAGTTGGGGGGTGTGCCTGTAGAAGTGGTTAAGGGTGTGTGTGTAGTTGGGGGGTGTGCCTGTAGGAGTGGTTTAGGGTGTATGTGTAGTTGGGGGGTGTGCCTGTAGGAGTGGTTGAGGGTGTGTGTGTGGTTGGGGTGGTGTGCCTGTAGGAGTGGTTTAGGGTGTATGTGTAGTTGGGGGGTGTGCCTGTAGGAGTGGTTGAGGGTGTGTGTGTGGTTGGGGGTGTGCCTGTAGGAGTGGTTCAGGGTGTGTGTAGTTGGGGGGTGTGCCTGTAGGAGTGGTTTAGGGTTTGTGTGTGTTTGTGTGTGTGGTTGGGGGGCTGTGCCTGTAGGAGTGGTTGAGGGTGTGTGTGTGGTTGGGGGGGTGTGCCTGTCGGAGAGGTTGAGAGTGTGTGTGTGGTTGGAGGAGTGTGCCTGTAGGAGAGGTTGAGAGTGTGTGTGTGGTTGGAGGAGTGTGCCTATAGGAGAGGTTGAGTATGTGTGTGGTTGGGGGGGTGGTGGAGTCTCCCCTGGCTGTTGGGACCGGCTCACTGTGACATCAACCATCACACATATATACAAATATACCAAGCTTTAAAAATGTGAAGGAGGAAAGGTCAACAAAGGTGAATAACCCATTTGACAAAAGAGTGCTTAGTCAAGCAAAACATACTTTTGTTATTACTATCTTGACTCTTGAATTCTAGGCCTAAGAGAGAAAGAATATTCTGCATTTCAAATTTAGGTTTCATCTTTTTTTCTGGGTCATATGCTCTGGGCAATGTGCAATACAACTTTCACAGACTGAAGCAGCCCAACACATTGCATTTAAAATTCTTTTTCAGCTATGACTTATACATTCAGCTCATAAGAAATGGCTGATGTTTAGAAATCTATTTTGGTCACAAGGTAACTGATATAGCCAGAAGACAAAATGTATGTTTTCAACACTTGGTATGACCAATAGGTCAGCATAATCTTACCCTACAGGATCACTGATCTCCTCAAAGATAATGAAAACGGTATCCCATACGTGACAAATACTGGATCAGTGGGAAGCCTATGTTCAACATGTGGGATTCTCCTTTTTTCTCTTTGCCAGATCATATTTTGAAGTTGCTTTATTTTATTTTATTTTTTTTATGAGATCATCATTTCTTGATTGTCAAAGCAGATAGCCTGCAAGAAGAGAAAGATGTAAATATAAATGGCAATAACAGTGATTTCCCATGCTGAGAAACAGAGCAGTTTCATTAACAATAACAAAATGTGTTGCAATCCCACTAGGAGGGGTATTCACTTGTGTTTTAATTACATTTAACTTGCTGCATGAAAACCCTGAAATCACCCAGGCCATGAGTCACCAAAACATCAGATTTCTATTTTTAGCATTAAGTAAGTAAAATAACCACCAACAAGAACAAATATTATTATTATTATAAATATAATATGTATATCTATAATATGTATATTATGTGATCTATATTATGTGACTGCTTACACTGTGACACTGAAACATCGATTCATGTGTTCAAGTGAATCTAGGCAGTGAGTGGCTCTTCACTTCTGTTCTTTTGACTGCTCCTGCAGAACTGTTAGAAAAGACATTTCACAGTACAGCAGCAGATTCTGAATCATCTGCTTTCACTTTCCAATAGGATACAGAGCAGCTACGCAGCACTGCAGAGGATAAACCAAGACCTGGAGGATAAGATTCACCGCACAGTAAGAGACACAGCACTGCACATACTGCCAGTCACCTAGTCCACATGAAGAAAAACACTCCGACGATACAGCTACCCAATGTTGGGACACTACGTGTAGCACAATGGAAATCTGAACACACGGGCATATGCAAAAGAACCTGGTAACAACTGCTGTTTAAAGTTTATTCATAAAATATCACAGCCCTTAAGGGACAGGTGGAAGTCTTAAAATCTTAGCAAACAGGAAATTAAATTTCAAATGTAATATGAATATGTGCTCAATTATAGGGTTGTACGATTAACATTTATGACATTTGTTGTTTTTTTAACCACACCACACCCAGATATTTTTTAGTAACTAATATCTTAACTTTATAACCAATATCTTTAGTGGTAAAAAAAAATACATAAATGTGTGTATTTATCTGGCTGGCTATCTATCTCCGAGTGAAGGCCCCTCAAATGTGCCTCAAATCTGCAAATGCATGTGTTTGTACTTCAACATGATTCTATATAGGAACAGAATTTGTGAATGTCATAACAATCTGCTACTTTATGTAGCATTACAGCAACAGCATTTGTCACTATAGTACCTACATATGGTACCAATCCTGTATACCACAGTTTGAAACAGACGCTAACATTATTCATTCTGGATGAGGCAGGTAAGCAGGTTTGCTTTGCCTCAGGATAGCTTGTACCATATTATCAGAAAAGATTTGCCCATGTCCAAATCTGTCCAAAGCCATTTTAACAAAAAAGACGAAAACACATTGATTCCACATTAATTTACCATTGATCTTAACTACCAAAGCAGGTACAACCTACTCCTCATATTGGATATTTATGACTGTTGGAAAGATAACTCCATGTGGGGCACTAAAAATGTGATTTTGAAATTTATATCATGAAATTAAGGTCATGAACACAGCACACTTACACTTGACAGTGTTGCGTCTGAGTAATGATTTTTTTTTTGCGCCATGATAACATGACACTCACAATACTACGCCACACCACCGCAACACACTAGAAACCAGGCTAAAAATAGAATGCAAAAAAAAGCAGAGGAATAAAATTGTACACTCCCAAGAGTCCACACACCATTAGACGTATTCCCTAGATCCCTTCAAATCGATATTGTGCTGCATAGGTCAGAGGCATCCAACACCCAGCCTGACCCTCCAGTCAGACTATCATGAGGCATCTTGTTTTCTTAAGCAGTCTGGCAAGAACAACGTATTGCTGTTTTAAAAAAAAAAAAAACAGACAGATTATAGCTTCAGAAAAAAAAGTGGTTGATGGTGAAATTCTATTTTGTTTTTAATTGAATTTTGAACCGTCCTTCATATCAACCTGATAAATACTGTATAAGACACATTTGTAACAGATTGTAAGAGTAACATTACTCAAGGAATCAGGTTTATTGATGAGCAATTTGTCAAAAAAGAATTGAGTGGACAGAGTATTCAAAGACTACAAAAACAGCAAGGACTAACAATGAAGGGTTCACAAATTTCCATAAATGCTCCAAAATCAGTTTCACTTTCAAACACAGAATATCTGAATTCTAAAATTTCCAAGTTTTTATTCAAGCATGATGAAAACAGAAGGAGATGGCTGGTGAGACACGCTGATTAAGATTCACTGTTGCCTGAACTGGAGATCTTTCTCTGGCAGCCCTTAATTGGATATGGGCCAAATACAGACCACTTGGGGGTGGGGGGTGGGTGAGGAAGAAAACTACAGCATACCAGATGGAGGACGGGTGGAACTATCCTGTAACGTCTATTGCATTCTATCTATAAAGTCACTGTAACAATAATATAACCAAAATAGCTACAAAACACTATCACTATAATTATTGAAATAACACCACATTATCAGAATGGATATACTCGCTTATCTCTAATGCTTCTGAAGACCAGTGTGAAGCAGAACAGCTAGACATGAACTTATTGACATAGAAGGACCAACCATAAGACAGTAACCTCTCGTCTGTGCCAAGGAGGCAATGCTATGATCAATAGTGAGACCATGTTCCACTGTCTGGGGTGTCTTATCACTCTCAAAGCAATTACATGATAAAAGATGGAACAGCGTCATTGGCTAAAGCGATAGGCCTGTGATGAAACCTTGTTAGTGAGCCATTCCTCTCGGGCATGTGTGACTACAGCATCAGTCTTGCTTTCTGACAACTGGTAATACTGTTCATGCTTCACTGTCTGGTTAGGTTAAATCAGAATCAGTTATGTTGAATGATTAGATCTGTGAGACTCTAGTCATCCCCAATAAATCATTTAAATATTAGATGACTGCCTGTAAAATCAGAATATCAACTTTTTATCAAGGGCAGTCAGAGGAACTGAATGGCCTCAAGTAGACTCACATAAGATATTAGTATGCAAATAACATTTTCTACAAGTCTAGTTTCAGTATTCAAAGGCCAACTTTTAGTCTTTTAGGTATTATTGATTTTACATGTTTAGCATTGATCCACTAAACGTATCAGTTTCAATAAATACAGTACAGATAGAAGATATGTGCCATCATTATATTTTTATCTGCACATTAATATAAGCAAATGTTAGAGCAGACAGCAGAAAAAATCCATATAATGAGAAACTCTCAGGATCCAAAAAGTTTTTCTTTTAACCTCCTATGTGAACGGTCCTGTTTCTGCAGAATTTTATCAAAAATTCTCAACATATGAAATCCCTATTTATCCATTTTTAAGGGCAAGACTTGCAGCGTACGGCTCTCCACATTACTGTTCATGGTAAGGAGCAATAAGAAGCTGCTTTAGAAGCATATCTCACTGCGTCTGCAAATTCTTTTACTGCTGTGTTAAGGTAGCTCAAGAGGAAAACCCCTGCTGTGCACACCAAAACGTGGACAAATGGGATGTGAATAAAAAAAAACTGCCTTTGACATGTCATTTAAAATAAATATGCCCAATGAAAGAGACAGCAACAGCAAGGTCAATTTTGTGAGAAAGCGACTGCTGACCTGCTGATACTGTGCAAGCGGAATATTTCCAAAATAAAAAAAAGCTATGATGGAATATAATTTTAGAAGGACAAAAGAAGCAAGTCTGTAGAAGCTACTTAGTAGAGAACGCTTAGAGAGGTAACTAGGCTCTCTCTGGGGTGCTGAGGCATGTCCTTGAAAACATGCAGTCTTCTTTTCAGACACCATAAGTTCCACAGAGATGTCGGGCGATACAGCAATGCCGTGGAGGAATGCAAAAGTGAGTGAGACTGACTTAATACAACTCGTAGCTAAAAACGTTTGAGTGACAGTCCCATAGCCTATGCCTGTGAGGTTTTTAGATTCACTAGAATAAAATGACAGCCTACCTCTTTAAAATATTGAAAATATCCGAGTTGCTTCTCCATAAGGGAAATACTGTATTCCACTGAAAGCAAAAGACAGCTTCAGCTTACATTTAATTCACAGACTGCTTAAACATGTCATATGGGACCATAATGAGAGAGCTTTGAGAAACATGATGTATGTATATTAATGTTGCTGGTAATTAACTGGCATTTACTTAAATCACATATTTAAAATTCAGTTCCATAAAATAATGGTTCAATACGATTTTCATATGTTGCATCATTGCAGTTTAGAAGAGTAGGCACTGACATTAAGATCACCTGATCTAGTGAAATGAGCTATTACAGCACATACACATCATACTGTTATAATTCACACACTTTGAATGTTTTAAACAAATCAGCAGGGAACTGAAATGCATGGACATTAGCAGCCTCAGCCATGGTTTCACTTGTTAATTAGTGTTTAATGTTAGACGTCTTAAATGTCTAACTTAATGTCCACATCATATATCCTAATGTAGCTTAGATTTAAATAAGTAAGCAGTCCAAGACGCCATCTACCAATTCCAGACAGCCACCTGCTGACTTTATGGCTGGCAACAGAGACTGAAATTCCCAGGACACTTTGGACTCATCATATTTTCACCATCCCCTTCACACAGCTGTCAGCAGAGTATTGAAAAGGTCTCGTTTTAAGCATCAGTAGTATTTAAGTCTGAACGTGTGCATTTCTATGTGAGGTATGGCCCACATCCATCTGTTGTTTACTGAGCGTTTTCTGCCTGAATTAGTTATGTTGTGTATGACCCAGTTAATGTTTGCACCCTGTCTTTGATTTCTTCCTTCTCTTGTTTGCCTATTACCTATTGCCTAGTTTTCTTCTCTGGATTTGGGTCTTGGACTGTTGATTATGGCTTTTGGAATAGCCCATTTAAGAAGAATTAAGTAAAGACACAACTTCTATCTTAAATCCGTGGGCATCTGGATATACATATATATTTTAATCATTATAGGCTGTCAATTATATATATATATATATAAAGGGAGGTCGGTGAGTTTCATTTGTAATATTTGACAAACTTCTCCTCACATTCCATCAGGTGTTAATGGAAATATACTCTGAGGCACTTTAGTCTCTGTAAATGCCCCAGGTTTAAAATTGGATAAAAAAATTATGAATACCACCAAGCTTCATTCTATCAAGACAAGGAAACATTTCTGCTTGTTGTCAATCATGTTATGTGTCCTTCCCGGACTGTATTTGTTTTGATCATGGTTTTAAATACGGCTACCTTCAGTTAACCTCTGACAAAATTGTTGAGTCTCCTTTTAATTTGTGGAGTAGCAACATAACTGTCCAAAGCACTTACATTCCACTGCTTGCCATGCAGAGCACTGAAAAGTTTAATTTATTTTCAACTCTTTGGCAGCAGTGTTAAATATTTTCAATACAAGCTAGAACTACTATGAGTCAGAACTCCAGTGATGTATAAACTCTTTCATAGAGGAGAAGTGTTTCATGCTTTACTGCAGCAACCACTGGCTCTGGACACTGCATGGCACAGTGGGAGTTTGGACATGAATTCTAAAAGAAAGGCTAGAAATACTGCTTTCAACAGGCAAGTCTTTCAAGGACAAAGAGATGTTCTTGTCAAAGTGCAAAGGGGCCATGAAAGTGTTTCCAATTGCAGCACTGACAGAAGGGCAGTTTCATCTACACCCGTGTGCTTTTGTGCACTTGCTTATTACACACAATACAGGATTATATTCATTTTCATCCTCGTAATGGCAATGCCACAATATCACTGCACTTTTTGTGTTCGCAGTGAGAATAGTTAACCACAACATTTTGGGTTAGTGTTGAACTAAAACAGGCAGAGAACACACAACTGAGTTTACATAAGCAGCTCACACAAAAGCACTTTCTGCAAAGCAGATGAACGACAAATGTCTTAAAAGTCGTACAACACGTATTCTAAACATAAAACAATCAATTTTTATCAATATCTTTGAGCATACCTATGCACCATTCAAGGACTTGAAAGCTTTTGCCTGAGATATGGCAACCGTAGCCAAAGACACCGTATGGAGGGTGATTCAAAGGGCCTCTGACTGAGAGGGGCCCTAAAAAATTACATTAGGCACATTTTTTTCTATGATGGCCCAACACCATTTCTTTTCATGAGGTCCCAAATCCTCTGGCTGTGGTGAGATCTTTCGAAGGCTTCCCAACTATACTCCAGGCTCTGTGCTTCAATCTATACTTTTTCCCCTTAAAGGTGGCATTCTCTGGGCACTCATTAGTAAATGCTTTGCAGCAAAAATCAAATTGAACCCCAGGGAGTGTCTTTGCAGTAGCTAACCAATGAAGCGATAAGGAATTTGCATTCAGGAAGTTCAGTCAGACTAATCCTTTACACTTTCCAACTAAAACTTTAAATCACGTTGAGCTCTGCATTAAGGAGTCACTGATGTAAAGTTCATGGTATACTGTTTATGTGGTTTTTGTGTGAAGTGTTAAATAATACATTTTTAGTTTTACAATGCATCTGCCATTTGTCAAATTGTCTGCACTTGTGTATGTCATGTTAAATTTCAGCTAATTCTGAGATATTCAGTGCTAATCAGAGGAAGTCTATAAGAAACAAAAACAGATTTTCTATGAGCAAGCCTTATCCAGCCCTGATCAGCATTAATAACCAGCCTTATTAAGCCCTATCCAGTACAATATTTTACTCTTTGGTACTTGTAATTAGAACAAAGCTGGCAGAACCCAGCTACAAAATGTCACAGTTCAACACTTCAGACAAAAAAAATTAAGCTTGCAAATATGTTTACTGAATTCAAAACAGCTTTATTTTAGCTTTAGTTTACTCTCCTAATTAAGTGACTGTAGTGTGTGGTTCATATGCCATAATGGTATACACCAACTGAAGTGTGGTTCATGGTTTTAGATTTTAGATTTAAAACATTGAGACGCTGCAGACAATACCTTACTGAAACATTATTTTTAATAATAATGATAAAAGAAAGAATTAATGACAGGTTGTGTAGTGGTTATACGTAGCATAGCTGGTGTACACAAGAATAACTGGTAGTCTCCCCTAAAGTGCAAGCATGTGTTGAAATACTTTTCAAGGAGCAAGGCTTCCTTTTCTATTGTAGGTTTCATTCTCTACACAGATTTATACTACACGAGCCTCTAAAGCAGAACCTGAACTGCTTCGACAGGAAGTCCTTGCAAAATAATGTTTACAGACATGTGGACGTGATGGCGGAGCGTGAAGGCTGCTTTTTGTGAAAGTAAAAGTTATGATGATTCAAAGAAAAATGTTTAAACTTCATCCCCATGACAATTACTAACGGTCTAGGGACTGTCTGCAGAAACATCTCGAAATGCAATATTACAACTCATGAAACAAGTGTGACAGTAGAGCGACATGGACGAAATGGATTATGCAAGTTATTGTCACATCCTGGAGAATGGAAGAGAGCAGGGCACATCCCTGATTGGACAGATGTTTCTATGGCAACACACTAGCACACCACAGCAATAATTAAATCTTATGTCAAACAACTAATTACTGTACCTCGTTGGGATAAGGCTAATAACAGTCTGTCAAAATAGTTGTCAATGCTACCATCTGTCTTATTGGAAATGTAAATCTTAATAACATCCTGTTCTCTCCAATCATATATTTCAATCATATGTTCCATGCGGTTAAATGCTTTACTTTGGGTAGAGACAAACAAATATTCTTATTTGTTTTTCAGGCAGATACCCTATAAAATGAATCACCTGTCTTTCAGATTTACATGGTGTATTACTGTGAACATGAGCCAAAATATCAGAGAAAATATTATATTATTGTCCTGGCATAACTAACCATTAACCAGCATGTTGTAATTAAAAGGCGGAAATTATTTGCTCAGTATGATGTGTGACCAAACCTCATTTATCACACACAAACGCTCGCAGTATGTTAGTTTCCCTTTTTAATCGATGCTAATTGCCCTGAGCTGTGGTGATAACTGGAAACAGGGCAGTAGTGGGAACACTTTGAGCATGACCATGTTAACTACACTCACTGTTATGAACATTCCACTTTAAGGAGAGTAATGAAGGATGAAAAGTGACACTTGTTAGCATTTGTGTTCCACTGGCAGTGGAGAGGCCACACGGCACACGTGAGCAGAAGGTCATGACGTATGCCTGATATACGGGTGAAGTGGTTAGAATAGGACAGTGCCTCCAAAAATGTAATGCACTAGTTTCCTATACAAGTGCTTGCATTTTGTATTGAGTGTACTTAACAGTAAAAACTTTTTTTTTACTATTAAGTACCTGTCTTGGCCACCTCTAGAAGAAATGCCACATGCTAATCTCAGATACTTCATTTGTGTGTTTATTTATTTGAAAACGTCTTTGATACAACTTTAGTTTTTATTATCCTCACACAAACTTAAAGCTTAAATGAAAAAAGTCTCAATTAGTTGTTAAAGTTGTGGACTGTAGTAATGTGTTTGTATTCATTTGCAAAAAATGGAGATAGCCTCTATGATAAGGTGGCCCTCCAGAAGTATGTATTTACTTACTCAGCTAATATTGCATATATTTTACCATATTAAGAGGGTTAACTTTATGTTTCTAAATCATAGTCATCATTTTCTTTTTGAGATAAATCTGAGTGCAATATTTTGTGAAGGCTCAGATACAAAGTGCAAAGGTCTGTGTACTTGAGACATTTGTCAGAGCATCATTTGGCAAATCATGATATGAAGTGGTTTTGTCTCCAGAAGCTCTGTCAGCCAAGTGTTACATCACATCACCATTTCATAAGCAAGTGAGAAGAAATCTAGCCTCATTCCTGAGCAAAAAATGATCAGTGGATGAGAATGCATCTGCCCCAGTTCATTATGGGTAATAAGAAAGACTTTCTTCATTAATCAAATATCAAAACATTGTGTAAACCGTCAGTCGAAGATGATTTGTTTTTGAAGTGCTACCAAAATAATATGGGGAATGGTTTTACATGAATTACAGAACTTATTTTTGCCCATTCTCAAGTATTGCCATTTATATCATTTCACTGAATTTCTATAAAGTATATCAAAATACAGGGAAGAAACATAAAGCCTTAATGATTTCAAATATATAAGAGAGAATCAAATTATCTGTTGGGTTAAATATTCAAACTGTCTATCAAATTTTTATTCTCTCCATATTTTTTAAGTAGGGTGATGCCATTGTGATTTCTTAGAGATGAAAAAACTCAAATCTAGACTAAAAGAGTGTTTTCTTATTTTTTCTCTTTTAGACACAACAACATGAGGATGAGAAAAGGGCACTGAGTCGAGAGATCATCGTCCTCAATAACCACCTCATGGAGGCCAAGATTACCATTGAGAAGCTAAGAGAAGACAATGTGAGTCACTAGGATTGCAGAGATCCTAAGGCTCAAACCACTGAAGCACTTTTTTGACCATTAGGCAGTACTATAATATACTATTAGTGACATAAAAACTATATATTGTAGTAAAAGTGAAATGGATTTCATCACCACTCTTCTAGAATTCAATAATTCTGTTTGAATTCTGTTTAATCCCAACACAGGAGCTCATTGTTTTGCAAGGCTGAAAACTTTGTCCTTTTAACCAAATGTTTGTCAAGAAGTTCCGTTTTTATCTATTAATTCAAGAACAGTTTTCCCTTTTTTGCCAAGTAGACCTACATCATTCTGGGCCCTGGACCAGCAGAGCTCTTGTCTCATGAAACAAGTGAGGAGGTCCCCATTTTTAAACTGATTTAGGCTCCTGCAGATTTACAGTACATGATTTGTATTGCAAGGCAATCAACATGCAGTATTCACTGTAGGTCACCAGACATGATCAGAGCCCTGACATGAGTACCACAGGTCACAGGCATCTGAGCTGCAGAAGGCTAAGCTCTCAGAGTGACTAATGGACATAGGACCAAGGAAACACCAAGAAACTGTTTTTCTGGTCCAATCCTGAAGACCATATGTTTGTGTGAATTACAGCATAAACATATTCTAACCTAAGCAACACAGCTGATCAATAAAACACTTCAGACAAAAACAACATAGATTTAAAGTTGAATGAATGTGTTGCTTGAAACAAACACACATTTGAGTTGTATATTAAAAGTATATAACAACCTCAGATTGAATGCAGTATATATTTTCAGGGCACTATAACGTAAACTATTTAGGGTAGGTTTTAATAGTAAACAGGATAAATCCACCTATATTGCTTAAGAATTCTAAACAATTATTTCATGTTGCAGGATCTCCTTAAAATAAACATATCAAGCACATAGATTTCTACCTAGATTAAAAGCTTTATCAAACTTTTTTAACCTGGGTTAATTAGCATAAAATATGTTGACCTGAGCCAGTTATTATGTAGATGTTGTGTTGCTTTTAAAAAGACTTTTTTTTGCTAGCTGTCAATATTGTCAGTCCTAGTACTACTGTACTACTGTACATGTAGCTAGCCTAATCAGCCAACAGAAATGTATAATGTATAAATAAGATAAAGAAATGGAGCAGTGTCAGACAACAGATTGTAAGTTACTGCCTCCATCCTGAACAGTGAACAAAACCCACATATGCTTTTAATGACATTAAATACATTTCACTTCATTCATTAAAAATATGATGGTGACTTATCCAACAATAAGAGGTTGGGTATCTGATGTGTTTAGTTAGTTTAGTGGTAATAAGTCGATCATATCTGAAGTAATTCCATTGCACTGCAGCATAAACTGTCTTCTTGTGATATCTTGTAAAAACAAAACATTTTCCTGATTTGTAGAGATACATGGATTCAACAGAGATAAATAGGACAGTACTGACAGGAATGTGCATTGAGTGCATGTTCTTTTGCATGTGCACAGTCTGCACAAGGCAAACTGAAGTGAGTGGTTTCACCTTCTTTTTGTGCACAGAGAGCACATTTCTGTCTATGCGATCCAGGCAGAGTCTATCTCCTAACTCTATAGTTGCTCAAGTGGCCCACACCACTGAGTTAGCAACCAGAAATGTCCTCAGTACCCCAAGGGCAAATCCAACGGCAACTTTCTCACAGTACTATGAAAGCCTGGAAATGGCAGATTGAAAATGATCTCAAGTGACTTGGATCTACCAGGTCCCAGTGGCTACAGCTGGAAGCTGCAGCAGAGGATCAAGGACAGATCCCTTTAGGTTACACACAGATATTAGCATTACCATCAGCCGTCATTGTTGTTAAATTACCAGAGCTCCAGCATTGGGAAGGAGAACAAGTCTGACTTTTAAACTGCATTTCTGTATTGAATTTCTGCAGTCAAAGGAAGTCTTTGGAGCTACTGAGATGTCAGAATTGCAGTGGCACTGAGGAAATGATCATAAAACGTAGATTGGATAAGTATACATCAGAGAATACTTCTATTAGGCTGTAGGTAGATTAAAGAGTAGAGCAGACATTTTCATGGCCCTGTAATGAAATTAATAGTGTTGCTACATTATTAAAGTGGCTATCTCCCAATGATGGTAAGATTTAGTTCTATAATCAGTGTGGATGCTCCAGAGGAAAGAACAATACTCCTTTTCTTGAAGAGATTTAGCACTATAGCTGATGTTTTGAGAAACAGCATACAGAATTTTTATTTTATTTTCTTATGCTTTAGCAATAATGAGATCAGTTTTAATTAAATACTAACCAGACAAAGCAAATGTGGGGTACCTAAGATAATAAAATAACTTCATCCATTTCTCCAGCTCTCCTCAGTTCTAAATTAACAACAAAAACAACAGGCCCTCAACTGGCTCCATTAAACCCAACCCCATATGAAAATGACTCACAGCACTGCACTGTAATGTATGTTCATAGGTCTTGAATCATTTTCTGAATTATATAAAGTATAAGTGAGTTTTGTGGGCCTATGATTTCAGGTGTAACCACAGTCTGTAAATGACATCTAGGAATATGGTAGATAGAACAGATCACTGCTGCAAAACAAGCCATCCCAAGATAACACATCATCCTGAACCCATTAGGTAATTCTTGGTAATTGCCTTGGGTAGCTCTCATTCTGGTATGGCATTCACTGGCAAACACAAGCCCATCCTAAAGGCAGTAATACCCACTGAGGGAGCCTACTTCAAAATGAGATGGCATAAGGAGATTACTGGCTCTACTCCATTCCCCTTGAACTGGTTCTTCACAAAGACAGATGTTCTCAACTGGATATTTGCCATTTTGCCTTCTGTCTCTTTCCTCTCCGAGTTAGCGGCCACAGTGGGAACATGTGGGGGCGGAGTGATGTTGGGGGGTGTTGGGGAGGTAAGGCTCTAGATGCTTGGATGCCTGTTCTTTTCCCTGTTTGATCATAAAATCTTTATGCCGTTGTATTTTATAGTAATATTAATTTTAGCTTTTATTACATTAATAATTTTCTTTTAGGTAATTATTGTCTGAAATGACAATATAAACATAACAGGATTGAAATGTTCTCCTTGGGAAAGTCTTTGTTTTTGTTTACTCCCCTGACAACCTCCCCTCCCAATACACGCACGCGCGCGCGCGCACACACACACACACACACACACACACACACACACACACACACACACACACACTTCCCACTCCCTTTACTCACCCCATCTGTCTGTTTGATACTGTGATACTTTCATACCGCTTGTTTTTGAAAGTGCACAAATCTTTGAGGCCGAACTCTCAAAGCACTTTGAAGAAGACAAATGTGTTAATGGTACTGGTCAGTTTTTCTTGTATCTATCACTTGCATCTGCCAGTCACAGAATGGCCCACTGCATAGAACTGTACTGTATAGTAATAGTAGTGTAAAATGCTGTCATTTATAAGAAAAGGAAGTTTAGGATTGCATAGAAGGCTTAGCATAAACACCAGAACTTGTGGCATGGGACAATAAAAGATGTTTCCATCCCTGTATACAATACATGGTATCATGTGACGTGAAATTAAAGGAATATCTGAAAAATTAGAGCTGCCAACACACAACACATTCAAAAATGAATTATTATATGAATTATATAAAAAGTTATTTTTGGGGGTCATGTACAGAGAAACCTCAGTGGAATATACCTGTGAGCCACACAAAGGTGCAATCACAGTTTAACTGAAAAAGGTATCGTAGAAACAAGATTCTTATTCCCAAATGTCCAATTCTTTTTCCAGTGAGAAGCATGGTTTTCAACAACCTAAAGAACCATTAGCCATACATATACTGTATATGATGTCTTTCCACTGATCAATAAAAACTGCATTCATATTCATGTATCTTACATACCTCTTTTTTTGGTCAAGGATTTGCCCTTGCTGTGCTCCAATAACGACATGCCTCTTTCCCACAGGACCTGTACAGGAAAGACTGCAACCTTGCAGCTCAGCTCCTACAGTGTGGAAAATCCCATTACAGAGCACACAAGCTGTCAGAGGTAATTCTATTCTGGCTTTACTTCCACCAAGGCTGCTGTACAAAACACTTCAATACAAGGGCTTTCATCATTTTCTCTGCTGTCAGAGTGATCTGACAAAAGAGAATAATACTTGGAAGTGGTTAATTATTGAATAACATGTTCAGCAAAGTTTACTGACTGAAGAATAACTGGTTGACACTGTCTTTAAACCAAAAACTATCAGAATTTCTAGGACATTCAACCATATTTATTTATATAGTGCTTTTGTTGTTAGTGTGCAGTGGTGTTTGTATTGGTCCTGAGAAGGGCGGAGCATGCGTGGTATCACTATTGCCTGGGTCCTGGACAAACTTCCTCCCAGATGTTAATAAAGTCTATTCAGTCTTGTTATAAATGTAAAAATGAATATATGTCATTTTAACTCCTTACAATATTCTGACTGTGTGCACGTGATTTGAAGTGATAAATGAAGCCTAAACTTCTAATAAGTGAATATTCTGTGCATTCATCTATGGTGCTAAACAAGATGGGAATGAATGTCTTTTAAATTGGGTGTATTGGAAAGTGAATCACATAGCTATCCATCTCTGGTGTTTCTTGACAGCAAAGATGAATGAGCATGTGCTTAGCCTGCAGGCTAACCTTGGTATCTTCTCTGGGAGGAAGCTGGGTTTGAAAATAGCACCAACATTTAAAACGATCTTAACCAAAGTTCCAGAATGTTTTTTCCTCCTACCCTCCCTCTCTTCCTCGAGTCTACAAGCTACCTCAGTAAAAGCATTTTTGATGAGGCAGGAATCAAGAGTTACTATGGCAGTATTGCAGTATTTCTGCTGACAGGAGAAATTTTCTTAACCCATACAATGACAAATACTGAAGTGGAGAGCAGATGCTTGCCTGAAGCTAAGAAAACATTTACAGATGGAGACCAATGGATTTTAAATCAGAGCAGAAAGGAAACATTCCTGGAATGTAAACCAAAGTGTGACTGGAGAAATGTGTGCTCTAACTGGCACTCAGTGAGACTCTCCAAAAAAGACCCACTTTTAGAATATTATGTGTTTACTCTGTAATAAACGCTACTAAAATATATGCTAAATAAAATATCTTAATATATAACAACACATACTCTGAGAGGCTTAGTGTGGTTTGTAGTACCCCCTAATCAAGCAACACGAGGACCAAGGAGCTCTCCAAACACACCAGACAGAAGCTAAGATCAGAGTTGGGCAATAAAAATATCCATAACAGTATGAAATCCATTATAACAAAATGAAAAGAATATGACACCACTGAAAACCTGACAAGAGAGGACAGCCCATCAAAACTCACAGACCAGGCAAGGAGGGCATTAATTAGAGATTTAACAAAGACACCTGCAAAGATGCACAGCAGAGATGTGAGTGGCTGTCCGTAAGACCACTTTAAGCTATTCCACAGAGTGGGGAAAAAAAGTGATTGCTTACAGGAAAAAAAACACAAATTGAGGAATACAGCATGTGGCAGACTACCCAAACACATGAAGAAGGGTCTCTGGTCGAACAAGAGTAAAACTGAACTTTTGGTCCATCATGGAAAATGCTGTGTGGTGCATACACACTTAGCATTACCCTAAGAACATGATTCCCAATGTGAAGCAGGGTAATTACAGCATCAGGGAATATAAATCTGGTTCTAAATATACTTCTGAAGCTATACTGGATGATTTAAAGAGAAACATTTAAATTTGGGATGGCCAAGTCAAAGCCCAGTCCTGAATCCAACTGGGAATCTGTGGCATGATGAATTCTGCTGGCTGTGCACCAACCCAGCCCAATCCTACTAATGCAGCAGAGCTGGCGCAGTTTTGACTTGGGCAAATTTCCCAGTGGCTAGATGTGCTAAGATGATAGAGCTATACCCCAAAATGTGCTTCATTTATTATTTGCTCTACAAAGTGGGCAGGGCATTATGTTCACTCAAGATTTCAGTTTTTTGCCTTCTTGTAAAAAATATTTAAAAAAAGACATTTTACACTCATATTTAATATCTACATTGTACACATGTGTATATCAAACATAATAAACCACCAGAGTTCATTTTAATTCCAGGCAGAAATACAACAAAACAGGAAAATATCAAGGGGGTGATGACTTTCAGAATGTGCTGTGTATGACGATACTAACATTAAGATTAATTAAAACACTTTTTTTTTTTTTTTTTTTACCGATTTACTGCTTGTACATTTCCTATCACGGTGTATTCTTCTCACTATATCTCTGTATCTCTTAGCTGCCTTCTGATCTACAAGAGAGGGTGAGTTCTCACATGGAGAAGCAGGGAAGGACATTGGGCCTATGCCACTCACCCTATTCTGACACTGTGCCCACTGCAGTCATTGCCAAGGTGCTGGAGAAGCCAGAGTTGGGTAGTAGCTGCCCGGTGACACGTTCACCCAGCCCACAGACTCGAGACCCAGACCACATGACCAACAATGGAACGGGCAGTGGGGACACCCTCCATCGCCGCGTGGTTTACAAGTCCTCTGACCTGTACTGCAGTGACACGGCCCTGTACTGTCCAACGGATGACGGGCGTCGGCAGCAGAAACGTAGGCAGAGCATGGACCTCCACAACAGGGAGGCCGGCTTCCTCCAGGCCCAGAATTCCACCGACAGCAACCCGGAAGACGACGGCTTCCTCCCCGGCTTTTCGCACGACGACGCCACTTTCCACGAGTTCGTGGCCGGATCCCCTCCACCCTCCAGCTCGTACTCCAGCTTCAGTGTGGCGTCAGACGAGAAGGGCCACACTCTCTCCTCCTCCCACCTGGCCCTCTACATGGACTGGCCAGAGGGCGATTATGAGCGCAAGAGCATGTCCTCTTATGACAAGGACAGCCCTGGGTTTTCCAAGTCACACAGCTTCCAGCACATGACGCCCAGTCCACAGAAAGGCAATTCCCCTGCATACGCCCGCACGCCATCCTGCTACAGTGAACCTTACCATTCCCCACGCCTCCCCACCTCGCACAACACAGGCTCCTCAGGGCTACCAAGAGGCAGTCACAGCAGCGTCCACATCCCCGAGGAGGAGCTAACGGGTCGCTGGAGGCAGCTGAGTGTGGAAGACATCAACACGTTCTCCTACCGCAACCCTGGCCGCGTCTCCCCTTATAGCTTCTCCGAGCAGCATTTTGCAATGGGCCCTGCCAAAATCAAGCTGGGACCCCTATATAGCAGCTTCCAGGAGGGAGATGATGTCTTCCAAACCCGCGTGCTGGACGCCTGCTTCCCCTCCTCGGCTGGCCCAAGCCCAGCCCCCAGCCCCAAGCACAGCCTGGGTCTTTGCAAGACCGAAAAAGGCCCAATGTACAAGTCAAAGGATGACAGTCAGGAATCCAGGAGCAGCCTTTTCCTCTCTAGTAGCTCAAAGGACAAAGAGAGCACAGTTGGAAATGTGAATAAAGAATATGAGGAAGTAAGCCCAAGTAGCTCAGTTGAGTCATTACACCCAAATGCACTGGAGGCCAGTGTGCAGCACTACCAGCTTCAAAGCCCAGTACCACAAAGGAAGAGCACACCACAGCACCAAACTTTTGGAAACACAGGGCTCAGTAGGAAGGACAGTCTCACCAAGGCACAGCTGTATGGAACACTGCTAAACTAAACCCATGTTGTGATTTAACAGTCACTACTGCTGTTGCTAGAGGTGGTTTCAACACGTCTCTTGTGAAGGAAGGACTTGCAAACATCTGTTTAGATGGAAATGAGGCATTGACCATTAACAAATGTGTTTCTCAGATGTGAAGACACAGGGAAGTGTATCTTTGAGAGCTTTTAAAGTACCGAGTTCAAAAGCCATCATACTGTACAACAGAGTGGACTCTGTGTTTCACACTCGTACAGATTTTACCTGCTTAACCATCTTCCCTTAGCATCTATTGGTTTATTAAGTAAGCAATTTATTCTAGTTACTGGGTATTTATTATATATGGGAATTTTACTGTCTTTCAGAAAAGCTTCCAAATCTGGTTTCCTTGTGGATATTCTTCTTTAGAATTACTTTTTCCATTGTTAAAATTGTATTATCTGAAAATTAGCTATTTAGATGAAGTAATTTACTCAAATAGCATATAATGTAATAATATAGTATATGAAAAACATAATTTATATACAACTGATAACAGCTTAAGTAGAACTGAAAACTTGTCTACCCATAATCCCCCTTGTATTTGAAGGCTGATTGACGAGGGACCCGGGGGACTAGAGGTGTCATTGATGGCCTCCGCTTATTGGGTGTGTCTAGTTTTAAACCAGTATGTGGCATGATGTAATTGCAGTACTTGTTCCTTCTCAAAATGACAAGAGTTTTGCCTTAATTATTCAATTGTCATTAGATACACTCATTTCAGTTTGTTTCCCCCCTTTTCTACACATGTGAGATATGAGAGGTAAACACATACGTAGGGTTTCCATGTTTGTAGTGATCCATATGAAAAAGAGAACAAAACAATAATCAATTACTGATCTATGGCAGTGGCATTGAAGTCAGATTTTCAATTATCCCTGCCAGACAACATTTATATATTTATTATGTATATTATATATGGATTTAAGCTCCCAGCACACCTGGGCCAAGCAATTAAGTGTTTCAGAATCCAGTTTACCTGCATCAGGTATGAGGCTGGAAAAAAAAAATCTTGAAAAGGTTTTGCATGAACAAAACTGATCATGCCAAGAAAGAATTTAATTGCCATGACAGTTCCTTCTGTTATGGTGCAATGGCGCGCCTAAATGAAAATGTGGCCCCTTTCTTTTTTTATTTGGATATTTCTGTAGAATGTAACCATAAAGAGAGACAATACAAGAGAAAATTAAAAATGAAGTTCCAGCACAAGGTTATTTAATGCAAGGCATTTTGCAGTACTGAACTACTTATATAGAGTTATGGTTCATCTCAGGCTGTTCCCTAATAAATGCAGAAAACCAAACTAAAAGTGCACAGACACTTCACCTAATACCTGTTCATTGTTCATTATTCTTTGCTAACCATTTGCATCATGTCTTGCTGATGGACTACTAAACTCCAAAATTATATAGCTAATGAGTATAACTGATGAACCTAGAGGTTGCCAGCTACCATAACCTTGCCCATAGCATACAAACTCTGCACAATTACCTTTCCATCATTCCAGGTAACACAACATTTTGTCAAAACATGCACAATAGCCTTTTTTTTTATCATGAAATGAATTTATCATGTAATAAAATGAGTACAAAAAACAATCAAGGCCCTGTAAGCCTTTTTAGATTTGCCATGTGAAATGGCAGTTAGTGTTTTCAAACCACACAAGAAACCTGATATTTGGCCTACAACTTTCAAAGACGTATGTTTACAATTATTTGAGTCACTGTTAAAGGTTCTAAAAAAAATTTTTTTTTGTTCAATAGTAAGAGACTGGTATTTGTACTGTTACATTTGATGTTGTTTCTCTATTCCCTGATCAAACTCCCCTGTCTTGTTCTACCTCAAAGTCTAGAACATTCTGAAGGAACAAAAGGTCAGCTGTTTGCTTGATGCATGACTTTGGTGTATGTCTTTAATAAATAAATATGAATGAGGAATCAGTCTAATCATATATATAAGAGAGATCTGTGGCGGTCTGGTGCAGTATTTTTGCTGCTCCTAGGATTATAGTCTCATGGATTGAGATTAGGATCTGTGGGACCCACTCATCCACTTTATGGGTAATGGCCCAAGTGGCCCTGTGAACTCTGGAACAACCTGGGTGTTAACCTTCCACATTCCCTCTCATTTCTGCTTTCAGTCCCTGGTATTTTTCCTTTCCGTATTCCTTACTTTAGTTTCATCACTTAGGACCATATCCCTTACCACATCTATTACTGCTGCTGTTTTTTCAATCTTGTCCACTCTCACTCTCAAGTTTGGTTGGTTCACCAATACTTGTCTGTCTCCCACATGCTCTGAGCCTTGTCTATTCATTTGGGCATCTCACATGCATTCGAATTATATGGGCATCTCATATGTATCTACTGTGGGCCAAATGTGTGCCCAGAAACCCCACACGACTAAACTATTACCAGCCTGTTGACATAACGTAGACTGGATTCATGGGTTCAAGCTGTTTACACCAAATTCAATACCCGACATCAGTCCAGGTAGCATATTTCCAACTTCAGCTGTCCAGTTTCCACTGCACCCTCTAGATTCCTGGTCACTGCTAACAGAATGTGCTCTCTGTTAGCCTGTTATCCCTTAATGTTGCATGTGTTCTGCACTATGAGATGGTTTTCGGCTCCCGTGGTTACAAACTGTGTTTTTTGGAGTTTCCACAGACTTCCTTTAATCTCAGACCCGGTCTAGTCATCCTGCTCCTCCACTCGTCAACAAGGCATTCTGCTATCAGAACCGACACTTGTTGAATGGTCCGTTGTTGTTTTTGCCAGACTTTGTGTAACTCTAGCCTGTTGGAAGTTGAAGGTTGCATAAATGAACACAGGTGTACAGGTGTTCCTAATAAAGTGGCATATTAAACAAAACCACATTAGAGAGAACCCATCTGTTGTTGTTACCAGAAATACTGAGGTGAGGGGGAGATTAACACCATGAGCTAATTGTGTGCTTCATTTGATTAACAAGTGCAGTGTCATTGATGAGAAGCACCACTGTGTTATAGGACACCTGTTACATTTTTACAGTATTGCTGCCTTGTGAAGAATTTACAGCCTGCTGTCACTGAGTGAGTATCCAGCTCCACAAGGCACTTCACACACAAAAACAGCATTTTGCATTAGCATTTGTCCATCTAGTTGCTGCACTGGAACATCTGAATGTAAAAATGAAAAATTGTGCAATAACATGCATAGACATTTAGATATTCATTTAGATCTTTTAATTAAGAATTTTGTTCTGCTCTTTATCCAACCTACAATATTGGATGTTTTTCTACTTCAGACCATTTAAATCTCTTTCGTTTTTGAATACAGGATGCTGGAGTCTCCTTCTGCAGAAAACCTTTCTAGTGTCTTGATGATCAGTTCCATATTTTGATCTCCCCTCCCCAGTCACATGTGGCGATGGCGGCGGGCAGCACGGGGTGGAAGGACGCGCTCACGCAGGCCTGGGGGTGGGCGTGGAGCGTGCGTATCCTCCGTGCTGTGTGAAAGTCGTAGAAGTGCACAGAGCCAACGGAGCTGCCTGTAGCCAGCACGCCTCCATCTGAAGACAGCTCACACTGGACCGCGTAGCCCTCCACCTAGAACATGGAAGTGCTTCAGTCTCGTGTTCGGTCTGTCTGGAAACGCGCTGGAAATCAGACGGACGGACGAACGACAACGGCTACTTGGGACTCTCCGAGCGTTCGCGTTTTAAACGGAACTTGTGAGAACAACAAAAATGAACTTGCTGCTGAACGCCTGATTTGGTGTCGATGGTGTGATGACACTCTGGCGTACGCGCAGAGCATCACAAACACACTGACCTTGTGTCCTTCAAATCGTTTCCTCTTGTTCATCTTGTATGGCTTTTGGGTTGAAAAGAGTGCTATGTAGTTTCCATTGGTCTGCGCAACAAAGCAGTCGTCCTGTGGGTGCAGGGCCAGACTAGGACATGTGTATCTCTCCTGTATGGAAGGCAAGAAGAGAGTGATCTTTTCCTGCCTCTAAATGATAGCTAATGCATGTTCATTTCACTCCTCAGAAACCATAACATAACTTCATTACTATGTCATTATTACCTTATTATTGCCTTGACATGGATATTCATTTATGGTCTTTTCTCGGATTTAAATCTGCATTGGATGGAGTCTGAGTCAGTTCTGAGATGTTAGTAAGGTTGGTGGATAAACGTATTTACTGTAAAACTACATAATTCTCCAAAAGAGGTCATTTTTTCAAACACAGACCTATGTTTATTCTACTGGTGTATTGCAAGGAAAGTATTATTTCTGTAAAATACTTTGTGGCAGGGCTACATTAGTGGTTTTTGTGAACCATCATTCTAAGTTCCATCCTCACATGTCAAGCTAGCATTATTTTGCTCTTTTGTGTCTGTAGAGCTTAGGTAGAGCTGTAATTCTAATCCTAATGCAGCATAACAATCTTTTATGTATGTTTCGATTGAATTAACACAAACTGCTCTAATTTTAACGATGCAAAAAAGTTCAATGCCTTATAACCAACACTATTACATGGTGCTAAGTCACATCCAAAAGATAAAGCATAACAATAAGCATGTAGCTCAAAAGCATCACACGTAATATAGACAGAACCGTGCGAGTATTAATGACTCCTCAACCAATCATAATGTTCCATCAGCCAATCATACACTCATGCCATGTCCAACAGCTACGTTTAGTGTGGGGAGTCGGGACTAAACAGAGAACTAGAGCTGGCAAAGCAGCATTACAGTAGAGGGGAGGAGCTGGCACTCGAGGGACAAACCTGACATCAGCTCATATTTGGAGATTTAATCATGAATTCAATTACTCCACCATGCCACCTCAGACTAGGTGGAGACTGATCATTCAGCACAAACTAGCACTCAAGTGCACGCAAAGTAATGACGGACCAAGTAATGAAGGTCAGAACTGCAAGTGTGCAGGTTTGTGAGTTCTAACTATGTTCAGTGTAAAACCATTTCTGGTTAGCGGAGGTTAAAAGCTATTACCTGTCTTTTACAATTTTTTATTTTCTGTATAGTTACGCTAAATGTAATCTTCCCATTAATTGTGCTATTTGTTTTTATTGGTTATTCATGTAGCCACATCAACATGCAACATCAATAACACCAACGTTGTTAATAATAATTGTAGGACATTTAGCTTGAATAATATATGGTTAGGTGTTATATCATGTTTTAAGGCCTGCATTGTGACACATATAGTATCATGTAGTTAGTGGCAATATCCAGTCATAAAGACCTAATGACTGTTTGCTCCAATAAAACAGGGTGTTTTTAAGACGTGTTCACCTAGAATTCCTTCGCATGCCTGAAATGCTCATGTAGCCTGACAAACAGGACACCAGTTTTAATACTACCAAGATCAGGGTCGCCATGGTTCTCCAGTTCTTCAAAGAGCCAGCTTGGGATCTTACATGGAATATCTGGTTGGAGATTTTGGCAGTAGTTGTAAAGTCCCAGGCAATAAGGGTTCGATCCGCAGAGTCCCGACTGACCGCATCGCTGCTGGTCACCAATTCTTTCCCTTCACGCAGAAAAAGGATGTCCAGCGTTTGCTGAATCCCAGCCCTGTACACCTTGATTGTCTGAAAAAGAGCATGATGTAAGTCCAGTTCTAGTCACAATATATTCAATAAGAAACCAGATTTGTCCGATACACAAGAACTGAACTGGTTGTACACCTTTGTGAAGGTCAAATTACATTTAAAAGTATATGTTAAGGTTTTTTTAAATGTGTTTGTTTATACTATTACAAATGCCATGGATGATAAGAGATTCAATCAGCTTAACCACATAATAAGAATGTACTAAAATGTCTTTTAATATATTTCTGATGAACACTTAGAATATAAAGAACTTAAAATATGTATTTTGAAATTATACACTGCATGTAGTGTATGAATACTGTACAATAGTACCAAAGACCACAATAGTAATCATGACATTTTTTAAGATAAGAATATTACTAACATAATATTCAGAACTTTCCTGAAAATGGTGTAAAAAAAAGAGTTTAATATTTATTATTTACAAAAAAGCATAGACACTAAAAAGTAAGAATTAAACTTGGGTTTTGTATTTTTTTTTTTTTTTTTTTGTCATTTTACTTGATTAATTAAATACAACTCTCTAAGACTTGTATTAAAATAGGGGGCTCAGTGGCAGTGTTTAGAAACAGAAGACTTCATATGCTACACTGATCTGAAAGCCTTGTAATGATATGTGGGGAATCAAACAATAAATTTGTATTTATTATTTTACGCCCAATGAGTCGGTATTTTTTTTCTGACGAATTGAAGATCAGTCACTGTAGGGCAGGGATGTCAAAGTCAAATACAACGAGGGCCAAAAAAACAAATTTGCTACAAGCCGAGGGCCGGACTGGTTCAATGTTTATTAAAACATATTAAAATGATTGCACATAGCCTATTGAACCAAGACCTAACACAGTGTATATTATTTAATGCTTAAATGAATAAAGCAATATTTTCTTATGGATCTGTCAGTAATTTCAAGTGAAAATATTTTTCAACAAGCAAACATGAATAAAGTAATAAAGGTTTATTGCTGGAATTTAAGCTAAAGTACTTGAAAATGCTTGAAATTGTAACTACTTCGTTTCACAACAAATAGCTATCTGACTGAACAGTTCTCTTTTATTACGTTAACAAATACGAGCCTCTTGTAATTCCAGGACGAAATATGAGAGAACGTGAAGACGTTAATATTGGGCGTGTTGAAAATAAACAACCATTAAATAATGTGAATAAAAAGCGAATTATTTCGAATCATTTCGAATATATGTATAAATATTTAACTTAATTAAGTTTAACGTGCTGGGAAATATTGAAATGGACCTTGAAAGTGACGTACAAGTGCTTGAATTCCACCTTGTAAAGGTGTATGAACCCTGCAAACATGACTTTGTTCATTGCGCTGAGGCGCGGCGCGCGCAAAGTACAAAATTCGAGAGATGCACGACCTCGCGAATCGACAGCGCGCGAGACGCTCGCGCACGAGCTGAGCCACTGCGATTACGTTATTTTCGCCGCGCTGACCCTCGCCGCTTGTGCACGCTGCAGTGACTTCGCGGGCTACCGTTGCATTGTGGGGAATGTAGTGTTTGTGCGTGCAAAACACCAGCGGGCGGCTGTGGCCTGCGGGCCGGTTCTAACAGTAATTAAATATCATCCAGGGGGCCATAGATAATCAATTCACGGGCCGGATCTGGCCCGCGGGCCTTGACTTTGACATATGTGCTGTAGGGTAAGGGAGGAAGCCTTCCATGGAGTCCCGCCCTCCTCTGGAAAAAAGACTACTCTTCCTTTTCTATGAACATCTGTTTTTGCCACTACGGTTGATTTTGTGTGCCAACGTGTCTAAAGCACGTTTTTGGTTTTTTGCTACACATGCGGCGGAAAACACACAAAACCCTACTGCTTCAGTCCAACTCAATTCAGTGATCAGAATCTGATCATGTTGAACGTCTTACCAAATCGAAAAAGGAAACAGAAGCTATACTGTATTGAACTCACCCTTATCGATATGTGTTTAGTGTGTTCATCTGTGTAAGCCATGCTCACAATAATAGTTTAATAGAACCGCTATTAAAACTGGGCTGGAAAGTGCTTCAAAGGCAAGCGTGCCATTGGAATGAAAATCCATACACACAGAAGCTGACGTTCATGAAGCCCCACCATCAGAATCAATTACACCAGCATTTGAATCACTCCGCTGGGGAGCATTATCGCACACAGACAGCAGCTAAGAGCTTACTAGGCTCTGGATGGAGGTCTCAGGTCGGCTACATGTGCTGCAGTGACACACTTTGACTGGTGGTAAGCCCAGATAGTCGGGTTCACCATAGTGCCCCAGTATGTACACTACCTTCAGAGACTATCTATTGCCTTTAAAAATGTCCAGTGCCTATAATCTCGAGGTCCCTGGTTGTTCATAGTATTATCTCCAGTAAACAAGCAATTGAGCAGATATCCACACTCTGCCACTAGAGATTCTACCATCATGACATGTTTACTCAGACTACTTTAATGTGCTCCAGCTAGCAAACTAACATAGAATGGGTATATTAGGCGAGAAAAGAGAACTTCAAACAATCACTGACGTAATTTGGGGGGGGGGGGGGGGGGGGGGTGTTGGTCCCCCCCAGTTTTTACGGTTAAAACCAAATATTTAAATAGCGACGAATCCATGTCCCCCCCCCACTTTTTATTACAAAATTACGTCCATGCAAACAATACAACAATATTGTAACCGTAGATATTCATAGCACTTTAAACTTTGGATAAAGCAAATACATAAACTGATATGGGATTTTAAGTGAAGCACTTTTATAAGGGTTCTTATGAGGGGCTATGTCTTCATACTGCATCCACCACTGCATAAAATCTAAAAGATACCATTCCATGTTTTTGTCTCAACATATTTTGCTGGACCTATAATACAAGTGCACATTTATGCACAGCACACCACACTACCCACTGTCACTGTTCTATGCAGAATGAACAAAATGTTTGTGTAAATATTCCAGACCTGATATTTGCCACATATCTTTGTGCATAACCTGTAGTATTCTTTGACAAGATATCAGACAACTAATTGCATGACACATACTATAAAATCCAGACCAAATCAAGTTTCGTTCTTGCTAAAAGAAAAAAAGAAAAAACCTCAACAAAAACAAAACAACTATTACTTGCATCCCTGTACAGCCAACATGCTGCAGAGAACCTGTCCCATGAGGACGAATCAGTGGAGGCTCATGAAGAGTCTGTGTTCTTTACACTGGTATGCTGTTCAAAAGCAGCATTAACAGCAGGGCATAAAGTTCAAGCTGACCTTACAAATCCGGGAATCCCATGCCTTGACCTCATCGCTGAATCCTCCGCACAGAACAACACTCGGATCCATGGGCTGAATGGCAAGACAAGTCACCTTAAACTGATTCTCCATTTTGATAATGACCTGACCTGAGAAGAGAGAAAATTGATAAGTGTCAACATGCAAACAGAAGCACATACTAGATGTTAATGGATAGGGAACAAGTCAGTAAGGGACAATTTGACTTATGTATAATAAAGAAGGAGATCTTCTCTATCTGTATTATCGGTGTGAAAGGCTGTGTTGCTTTTAGGACAGAAAGGTACAAGAGTCCTGGGATGTCTTGATCCATAAAATAAATGCTTTAGCTTTTGAGTATACATCATACATTCACAATGAAATGGCCAAATGTAGGTAGACACCTGACCATCACACCTGTGTGAGCTTGCCAGACATCCTAATAGAAAACCACAGGCACCAACATGGAGTAGTCTCCGGTCTTCTGGGAAAACATTCTGCAAGATTTTGTAGTGTGGCGTTTGAAATTTGTGCAAATTCAGTCAATGTGTTTGTGAGGCCAAAAACTGATGCTGGGTGTGAATTCCTGGCTCACAATAGACATTACAATGAACAACATGTAGTGCAGTTGAGGTCAGGGATCTCCCCACCAATCCCATCAAATTATGCATTTATATACTTTGCTTTGTACAGAGCGGTACAGTGATGGTGGAACAGGAATGGGCCTTCCTGACCTCAAAGATGTAAGTATACACTGACATGTGAACAGTAAAAGGATAGCAGTATGTAAATTGATTATGAAGTGATGTTATTACTTTAGGCGTCGGCTTGGGAAGGCCCACACCTGTATAAGTTGTGAGGTATCTTGTGAGTTAGGTCGAACACTGGCCAGCGTGCTCATGTGAGTTATCAAAGCTTGAAGAAGACATGAATGTGGGAGTCAGATAGATGGGACACTCCGTTTCTTAAGTTATACAAGCATTTAACATTCCTTGATCCACAGGGTCACGTGTGGACTAGGTATTACCACCCACAGAGGACAGCGCAGTGGCCGCCCAAAGGTGTTTAGCAATCGTTACAGACTAACTATAATTGTCTGTTCAAAGACAAGTGACTCTGGCAAAAATAATTACATGCACATTCAATGAAGGAGACCCCTTATGTACATTCAATGAAGGAGACCCCTTATGTACATTCCGCAGGTCAGTGCAATGTTTTTCCATATAACTCCCATGGGATGTGGTATGTGTAGCTTCCATGGGATATTCTGGAGATTTCAGATGAATGGTGTGGCCTTCTCATTCACCCGACATGAACCCGGACAAAGATTTATGGGATGTGGTGGAGAGATTAATGCACACCCGAGCAGCATCGTTTACAAATGCCGTAGAAGTGTGGGTGGCTACCCAGACAGCTCAACACCCCTCCAGATATCTTCTCTCCACTCCGCCAGGCTAGAGGGGGTCGTACATTATACAAGATCCTTCTCCATGACTTCTGGTACATCGATGTATTTGTCTACAATATCGTTGGGGCCTAGGCCAAACTCTGGGAAACAAAAATGATCCCCACCAGATTTTACTGTTGATAACATAGTGTCACATAGTGTTCTGCTGGAATCCCCCAAACTCAGACTTGTCCATCAGACTTGTCCATGATGGTAAAGCGTGAATGTGATGAAGGCTGAAGGCAGCCAAACTGTAATAAATAATGTAACAGAGGGTAGGTGATTTTTACAATACTTGTTGGCATGCTGAGTTTGCACCATCTTACGCTTTGTGGCAAAAGCTGTTGTCACTTCCATTTCACAATAACAGAACTTGCAATTGACTGGATCTGATCCATAGCAGAAATGCCATGAACGGACTTCGATCAAAGGTGGCGTCCTATGCACATTTAAAGCCCACAAGCTCTTCAGTATGTACTTCCAGTTTGGCTTGGAGATTACAGGGTTGTGCACTTGCTTTTATTCAACTGTTAACAATGGACGTAGCTTAAACACTTTAAATAATTACAAGAGATGTCAGTATATAGTTATGACCATATACTGTATTTTGCTATTTAAAATGCATCTAGAAATGTTAGTACTGACAAATAAACCAGGTTAGAAATACCATCCATAATTCAACAAGAAAATTCTCACACATTCAGTATTCACATGCAGATATTCTTACTACCAGTAGTAAACATAATAAATGACAAACAATGCTCCGTCCTCTTTAGTCTGTAGGGATCGTATGAACTAATTCAACTAGTTCAAGATAAATATTGATCCTACTGAATTAAGTCACAAAACTCAAATATTCTAAATTCAGCATAATGAACACTGAAATTCTGATCTAGTAAAGCAAAGTTTGCAGCAACTAGGCACCAAAATGAGAAGAACAAAAGAGCTGGACACAGACTGCTGTAAGGGGACAACTCCCACAGTCCTGCGAGTCCAACACCATCCAAGTCAGGCCGTGTCTGGTGCAATTCCAAATGCCACCTTCCGTGTCGTAGGCCTGAGTGCACCGTGACCCACTGGAATAGATTGGTGAACAGCTTTTACCCCATGACAGCACACTCCACTGCCAAAGACATGTAGACACAACACAACACGAGAGGTCCACACTCTTTCCAAGCTCCAAGCACAGCTCTAAATCTCAACCTGCCAAAATGCACCTTTTCCCTTTCAACATCAAACTCAAAGCAAATAATGAATCATAAAATAAAAATAAGAATACACAGTAGGAGTCAGGACCTGAATATACAACATCTATTTATGTTACATTCACATCTGTGGTACTGCTCTATTTCAACCACGATCAGACTTTAGGCACATATCACTCATTTGTATACAGGTGCACTACTATAGTTTATGTACAATATAGATTCTCGGTGAGTTAAGCAAACAGAATTTGTTGCTGCCTGCTGCTTGATGTTGGTGTTTGTGTAATGGTGCAGGAAGAGGGAGAATTCTGTCATTTCAATTAAAGGTTAATGTTTGCAATGAGGATGAGAAATCATGTTTTTGCATAATTAATAAGCTCCTCAAAATTTTAATTAAGAAATGTAATTAACTTGACTACAAAGCAAAGAGATAAGCGGAAGGACAGCTTCCCCTCTCTGCATCCACACAAGCATTCTTATGATTCCTTATTCATCTTTTATCATTCATTATCCTGGTCTCTGTCACCTGATATTAGGCCAGAGAGAATGGCCAGGGGCATCTGATGAACATCTAAGGAACTTAAAAAGAACAAAGTCAACTAGCATTGTGTATTGTATTAAAACAAATGATTTTATAATAAACAAAGAACAAAAAACAAATAAACAAAAAATCTAACAAAAAAGATAAGTACAACACATCACATGATTTTTTAGATTTTTCATAAGTATGTGAAGTAAATTCATTAGGATTTCTAATGTTAAAGTGGTATGACACAATGCACATCCACACACACACACACACACACACACACACACACACACACACACACACACACACACACACACACACACACACACACACACACACACACACACACACACACACACACACACACACACACACACTCGTTTTCAGGTAACTCTGCAAAGCTGAGGTCAGGAAACAAGCTATTTCTGGCATTATCAGTAATGTCCTTCAATTCAAATCAAATCTATCTGACTTCTGCTTGGCTCTCTGGCTCTGAGGTTTATAGCCGTCTGACATGGAGTGTGGACCGATCTCAAACAAGTATCATCAATAAAAATAAACAGAAAGAGCCCGTCTTGTCCAAGGGCAAAACTACACAGAGAATTTCAGCAATGAAATGTTTACTCTACACCACTGTGTTTGGAAAACTGCTATTAGAGCAACTAATTATATAGTAATACATCAGGACTCATGGTGTAGGAGACATGACCTGCCATAGGGTAAGACCATTACACCCTCTTCAAGAAGCATCCATGGTTAAGACAAGCCAAAAGGTCCAGCCAATCCATCTTAATGTCATTAATATCAAGAGTCCTGGCAACTGTTCAAGCACTTTCAGTAATCCTGTTAAAGGAATAGTCTTTTATTTCCTATATTATAGAAGCCAAGGGGCAGCTGCTGAATTATATCAATAAACAGAAATGCAAAACATTTTTTTGCAAAATGCAATTGTGAATTATTCAGTCAACAGTATTAAATTAAACTATAAATGTTTTTTTTTTTTTTTGAGAAATAGGATTACTTTTCCAAGGGAAGAACATGTAATAATGTGTTTCTGCTGGCTTACTGCCATTCATCTGAAAGTAAAACACAGCTCTGCCTGGTTGTGGATGGATACTAATAATCCTTGGAGAAAGATTAAGCATCCAGAATGTGTTGTTTTTACTGTGTTGTTCCAGTGTTCAAACCTTAGATTAAGCGATCATTTTTTCCCACAACAATTGCACCCTAAGACACTTATTGTTAGGATCCAACAACTGTACCAACCGAAGCCATATATTTTGAACTTTTAATAAAGGAATATAACAACTGCCTTTAGGTTTTGTTTTTTTGTGACAAAGTTTTCCATCCTTATCCAAGTTCAGAGAAATGTGAATAAAGGATTGCTCTTTGTAATCGACCATACAGTATAGCTGCAGATACTAAGATATAGATATTAAGGCAACTTTCCACAATCCATGTCTCTCCATTCCTCATTTCACTCCTGTAACTACTCATCACCATATACAGATTTACACAGGCACCACATAGAAACCTTGACCCAATGTAATTGTCTATTTACACAATGCATCTACAGATGATCAAATTCTAAATATCTATATTTGGGGAAACTGAATGATTTGATCTCAAGCTTACATTTTCAGCTGGTATTTACACATGTTGCCATGGCTGTGATTAGATCTCATTTCTTAGACATGGATTTGCAGGGCGCCACTCAACCTGTTAAATGAAACTAAACTAATAATATACTAGGAGTAGTGTCACAAGAGGTTACTTTATTGCACAGCCTCTACCTACAGCCTCTACCTAAGAAGGGGTTATAATTATATATTATTATTATTATTATTATTATTATAAGGAAAAATAAATGTACTAGCAGCTATTTTGATTATGGCAATTGTAAATGCGACAACAGCAAACAGGCCGCTATGCATGAGAGAACATAATTTTTTTTATAACACTATGATTATATGACAAATGGGATACATTTCTCCTCTATATGAACACACTGATCAGGCTACGTTTGGTACCCTGCCTAGTCGATGACAAGATCCAGTGTTTAATGTTTTCTCACTTGCATTGCATGCTGTGCAGTCTGACCTTGCAATAACATGATTTCTCACTCCAGATAAAATACCCAGATATACTCACCGGCCACTTTATTAGGTACGCCTGTTGATTCCCGAGGAGATTGGCCAGACTGGTTTGAGCTGATATAACAGCAACAATAACTCAAATAACCAGTCGTTACACCCGAGGCATGCAGAAGAGCATCTCTGAATGCACAACACGTTGAATCTTGCGGCAGAAGGGCTACTAGCAGAAGAGCACACTGGGTACCAGTCCTGTCATCTAAGAACAGGAAACTGAGGCTACAGTTTGCAATGGCTCACCAAAATTGGGCCATAGAAGACTGGAAAAATGTCGCCTGGTCTGATGAGTCTCGTGGAACGGGAGATTCGTATCATGGATGTGCAGCTGACAAATCTGCAGCAACTGCGTGATGCTATCATGTCAATATGGACCAGACTCTCTGAGGAATGTTTCCAGTACCTTGTTGAATCAATGCCACAAAGGATTAAGGCAGTTCTGAAGGCAAAAGGGGTCCAACCCAGTACTAGCAAGGCGTACCTAATAAAGTGGCCAGTGAGGGTAGATCACACCTTTATGCAGAGTGAAAGTGGGACCATTCTTACATGCATGAGAAGGCATTTGCAAAAGCAATTTCCATAATGTAATAAAATGAAAGACTTATAAAAAGATTGTGGTTGGTGGTATGGGATAACTTGGTTTTGCTAAATTAAGTGAAATGCTTAATATTTCCCATCTCAAAACAAATTTCATTTAATTTTTATTGCATTTGTTCAAGAATCACTGCCCAGAAGATAACACCAGCCCATCAGAGAGCACAGAATTTCCCATCATAAAATACTGCAATCAATTTTCCGATGTAGGACTGAATCATGGTAGACCGGTCAGCACAAACCAACAGAAAAAATGAACCATTTCCTCTTTTTTTTTTTAACACAACTTTTTTGTACACTTTTCACATTCCAATCTGACCTTTTAATAGTTGGTTATGCTTAATCCTCAAAGGTAAGACTCATGTCACACAAAAGGTACAGGAAGCTGCCATCAACTGCCACATGATGCTGAAGACAAAATGTTTACTTTTTCACATTTTGGTGAGGATAGGCATCATGAAATGAAAGTGGACCAACTGCTTTTGACTCCAGTGTCTTCCCCTCCTGGCCTGATCTCCACGATGGAACGTGGAATTGTGGCGAACGTAAGATGGACACAAATTCAGTATTATATCTCATCGATTTGGCGCCCCCTCTAGTGCAGCGCCCCTATGCGTCGCATACGCTGCATACCCCCTTTTTGTGCCACTGACTACCCTCAGATGAATCTAGACCGCAACTCTTCCCATGACTAACTCACAATCAACACTGTTCTTGCTCTTGTGCATGTCAGATGCCTGGCAGGACCTCCGTGTGAAAAAGTGAAAGGTTTTCACTGTTCCAGCACCACCGGCTGCTCTCCAGGGTGCTGAAATCTCCTCTCCCATCCCAGTTCAGCACCGTCTTTCAGACCACTGTCTTTGACAGGGCTCAGAGGAGGAGAAGCAGGGGCTCAACATGGCTGGCAGCTGCTAAGCATCCACACCTGATGCCCGTCACATTCCTACACCACGTGCTATTTAACCGGCTCAGTCAGATAAGGAAAGGGAGTTTAAAAAGAAGCGGTGTGAATGATTTCTCTCACTCCCTCTCTAGTTCATCCCTTTTGGGGGGGGGGGGGGCAAAAACCTTCCTGAGGTGATAGATCTCAGGCTTCAATAAACTTTATTATTTAATTCCTATATGTATACATAAAACACCTTGAATTGCCAGTGTGTATGGAAAGAACTAGACAAATGAACTAGCCTGGCCTTACTGACAGAGGCACAGGGACAGACGACAACAGGGTTCTGGGAGATGAAAGGCACCCCTTCTGCCAGACTTTTGTCAAGACTGCAAGCCTTTCACAACTGGTACAACACATTTCCAAACCTTCATTAAACTGATAAATATAGTCCCTTCAGGGCTTGAACTGTCTACCATGTATTCACTGGTCTCTGATCTCATCTCACAAACATGACTCACTCACACATGCCGATCATTACAGGTAGATGTGAAAATGCTCGCAATAATAAATGGCTTCCAGAAAATCACTGTAAGCAACAAACAGGATAAAAATGACATTAGCTTTGCTGAGCTAAGAATGTAGGTACTTTTTTCTCAGATATAAAAAGTTGCACTGTTCCACTGAAGCACAAAACATGAAATCTTGAGAAATGGAAGGAAAAAACCAGAATGCCTAATTCTAACTTTACCCTACTGCTGAACATTTAGTGAAAGCCATTGTCCCATAAGGTCTTTTGTCAAATGCTATTTGTTTTGTTAGAGCCATAATGCTATAAGCAGCCATCATGTTGGAGCAATGACTACTCTGTATGGTTAAAGAACACGAGAACACAAATAAACAGACGACCCTGAACGGATGGCTGGCACTTCTGAAAGATGCTCAGGATTCAGGGCCAGTACAGGATAGTTGTACCTTCTAACATGATGTAACCCCGTTAAAATGAGCACTCTTGCTTATTGCTGGGTCGTTCTGTGGATTGGGTGCGTTTGCCCCTCCCACTCTCTCCCCTCCCCCCCTTCTTCCACTGTCGTTTTTTTCTTCTCTCAAGCACATGGTGTGAGAGCGAGTTTTGAGCTGAACGAGAGCCAAATTAGTAAAACTAAAACTGAGTTTAAGTTCTATTTACTTGTGATAGAGACCTAAAACGTCCAGTATTGGTGTTTTCTTTTCAATTGTCGTCTTGCTGGGAGCTGAGTGGACTCGCGCCATTTTTTGTGGTTAAAGTGGTGGAGAGAGGCTCCGGTGAGTTTGGACGTTGTTGGCGGATGAAAGATTCGGTTAAGTAGTATATGTGGTGTATATATTCAGGTTTTAGAGAGTTAATGAGTTAATAAAATAGTTTGAAGCATATTAAAAGCAACCGGAGTAAAAACTATGCTGGTTATATGTTGTTAAGAGTTCGTTTCTGTTGCTAATTTGTCGGCTAAGTGGGGTGGGCTAGCATTTGGCGTGGGAGATGTACAATTTCGGTGTATAGCGTGAGAGTCTGCAAATACGACTCGGTTATGTGTTATGTGTATGTATGCAGTACAGCCTTGTTAATATGAGCCGTATTGTGTAGGTTGCTTTAATAGACGGGAAGCGTTAAGAGAATTTACCCAATCCGGGATGGCGAGCCAACCTGAGACTACGTTTCCCAGAATTCTGTGCGAGTGAGACTCCGCAGCACGAGTTGCTGAAAGCGCGCGCAGAGAGAGACAACGCGGATGAAGAGAGCCAGCACTAGTAACACATACACACGCACACACACACACCACTTTTTAGTCTACCCGGGTAGTGAAGACATATAACATTTTTTTTTGGGACAAACTGATTCATACACGGAACAAAAACCGGACATTGACTTTATCAATTTATTTTCAATTTAAGCTGCTGTTCTATACTCAAAAGTCCTTATTCAGGGAGTGACGAGATTTTCATGCAGAGTTGAGCTAATTCCAATTTCTGTGAAGTTGACTGTGTGTCTCATAAAACTAGCAATTTTACAATAACTTAATTCAGGAACTTTGTCTTTTGGAGTTTTCTTCCAGTAATTGTTTTATTGACTATTTATTGTTTATCAACAGAATTTCATATGTTTAATTGATATATCCCATTGTATACATACTCAAGCCGGATTATCATTTTGTTTTATATTTCCTTTATTTTTTCCTTTCCTAGTCATCCACACACGTCAGTCCAAAAGGGATCCATTATTTTCTTTTGTCAATAAATACACAACTGTACCTCTGTCCCTGCACAACTTGGTCTGTTGCATTTTTTTTCCTGTCCCAGCCCTCCTTTCCGAGCCTAGTGTGTGTGTTTGGACAGTCCAAGTTAATTGGTCGACTCATCCTCCATAGTATTATCATTGTGGCCATCGAGCTACATATAACAAGTGCTACAATTACTTACATTGCTTAAACATTTCTTTGTTGTCTTTCAAACATTACAAAGTTCTACTTTTCTATTGATGTTGGTGGCGAAACATCTGTGGTGAAGCTGCAGAGTGTAGCGTTACTATGCATCTACACATACTGGTTGGCTGGGGGTAGGGGCAGATACTAGACAGGTTTGTTCTCTGGAGAGGGCTGCAGAAGACAATACGATTTCAGCAGGAGTGGGCTTGGACAGAAAAACACAGTGCAGGTGTGAGTGCGCTTTACTCCGACACACTTCATGTTTCACATGCCACACAACATATAATTCCATGACCACGGATGACAACAATGTGGCGTCTGGTGACTGGAAGCAGCCGGAGGAAGATGGAACGGGCATTCCTGGCATGGGGGATGGGCTCTAGGCTGGGGGCTGGGGGATGGGGGCATGGGGGATGGGCTCTGGGCTGGGGGCTGGGCTGGGCTGGCTGGGGGCTGGAGGCTGGCTGGGGGATGGGGGCTGGGGGCTGGATGGGGGCTGGGGGCTGGGGGCTGGCTGGGGGATGGGGGCTGGGGGGATGGGGGATGGGGGCATGGGGGATGGGGGCTGGCTGGGGGATGGGGGCTGGCTGGGCTGGAAGCAACACATCCACCATTGATCATTTACCCAAGCTGACAGGACAAGTAATGGGCCACTGCAGCAATTATCTATGGCTTTTATTGGCTGCATTGACAGCCTGTGAGGAAGTGAACACGGGGAGTATGAGATTTGTCCTAAGGAGCTGTTGAACCGAAACACCCTGCACAGAGGTTCCTGCCACTACTTTGTATTTTATACATTTATAAGCTTGAACACAATTTCATAATATAATTCCTTTATTCAACAGCACATTATGGGTGACCACACATCTCTAGGTGTTGATGTTACTGCCCAATGTGTTTGAGGAAAATACCTCAGGTCTGCTATATTGCAAGTTACTTATAAAAACACACCTTTTCTGTGGTCTGTAACGCTGCTTTTGAGGTGATTAAGTCGTTGTTCTTGCTGCAACAGATGTCAGAAAACCATTCAAACTAGAGACAGATGCTAGTGATAATGGTGTTGGTGCTGTGCTGTTAAAGGAACGCAGAAACCAGATGGACCGTACTGCTGGACCGTACTGTGTTGTCTTTCTAACAAAGTACTGAAGCATCACTTAGCATGCAGCACTACTGAGAGACACCTTTATTTGCATTGCAATATTTTGAAGTGTAGCCCTTTTCTATAACAAGACCAAGACCCTTTGGTTTACAGGAATTGTATGCGTAACAGCAACCAATGGCTCATACTCAGTCTCTCCCCAGTCTCTTTCACCTTTGAGTCTGTTCTGTTTTTGTTTTCTCAAATATCCACATTCACACTCATTTTCAGTTGTCATTTAACCCCAATTCATCAATTACTTTCTGTCATGGAGTCCATCTTGGTGGGGTAGTAACACTAGTTTAAGGAGTCAGATTCCAGTTTGGGCAAGACTGACTTTATTACTACTAGAGTCAGTGTTTACATGGCAGGCCCACTAACTTCAGACACCTTGTGTATTTCACAGGCTTGACTCCTACCACCCATCATGTGTCACTTTATAGCATATTAGAGTTTACAAATGGGTGGGAAATGATCCTGAGGGTGGAGAGTACACATACGACCATGCAATAGGCCAGGAGCGGCCAACCTGCGGCTCTTTGCCTGGTTTCATGCGGCTCCCCAGCCGGCCCGCGCTCACCTGAACGGTCTGTGCTGTGGCCCGGTTACCTCATCAAGTCTGAGGGCGACACACTGCTACTTCTTCGTGGTGCCCGGTTTGTTTACAAGCCTAGCGAGCCGCTAATTCCTTTAAAACCGGCATAGTGGAAAACACGCATTTGACTGTCTTCACACGCTCACACGAGTTACTAATTCGCCATCTACTGCCAATCGATCGATCGCGATATAATACTTATTTTTTGTCCATTATACCCCCCCAATTAAGATTTACTAATAACTTTGTGTTAGATATAATATTGTACTTTGTTACTTAATTGAATAATCATATACTGAATATCTGTTATTGTGATAAACATTTTTGATTAGTAAAATTAGTAAAAAATAAAATAAAATTTTCCCATTTATAATTAAAGATTCAAATGCTGAATATTTAATTTTATGTGAATAAATTATTTCTGGTATGTATCGTTCTTTTACACATCTGTCAGCAAATTTCTTCTGGGCAGAAAAAAAACAAAGTATCTTGTGCTGCACTGAGGTTCTGTAGGACTCACATATCTGACAAGCTGACATGCAGAAGCACGCTCATAAAGAACATCATAGTGAATGTTTCATGTGTGTTTTCTGGGACAGACCTCTGAATCCCTGTGTCCTTTAATGCTTATTAGAAAATCCCACCTATCCCTTTTATTTTTATTTAATTAAATGATCAATTATTCATTGCCTGTTGGGGCTGTGTGAAATGTCAAAAAAGGGGGCTGTGTAAGGACACAGATGTCATACACACCTGTCTCCACGTCCGTCATAGCAGCCGTGTTGTCAAAGGATCCAGTGAAGACGCGTCGTCCACACGGCAGCCAGCACGCGTCCCGAACAGCCTCGCAGTGGGTGGAGTAAGTCTGGAGGCACCGCCCACTGCCTGCACCGTCCCAAACCTTCCAACAGAGACTCAGTATCAGCAGTCTTCCCTAGACACACTACACTTGACAAGTGCACTTGTCTTCATTAAATAATTCATGAACAGCATCTCCAAAAGTAGAAGTGAAACCTCAGTATCCACGCATAAGCATTAACAACAAGTAAAAGCAGAAACAGAAGAAATTCCATTGATTTAGCATTAAGATGCAATCAGTAAGAACATGAATTTGTAAATGAATACAAGATCCACTTAAAGCATTTAAAGAATGCATTTAAAGAATGTTATAGTGAATCAATATTAGTGTTGTTTTAAATGCTATAAATATTAGCATTGACAAATAAATAAACATTCAAAACACAATTCAAAAAGCATCCTCGTGCTTTTCACGCAGGCAAAGGTTTTACAGCCATCATGTTATAGACATGAACACAAAAATAATAAGACAACCTTAGAGTTATATTAGAAATCAAGATTCTTGTGGTAGATCATTTTGGGTTTACCTCCAACTTAAAGGGACTGTGATAAAGGTGCAAGGTCTAACCAGCTGTTTGACTACAGCTACTCCATAGCAAACCACTTTTGGGGCAGGTTAAGATGCAAGTTGAGTCCCTGTTCACAAACGTATACAGCACTGAACTAGCTTACATTCACTTGTAATTAGGCCTTCCTGACATTTTATGGGCATACTGGATATGCGGGGTGGGGTGGGGGGTTGAAAAAGCACACTACTGCTGATAGACAGCTTCTTCTATAGATCATAGATTCAACATACTTTATGGAATAGCCGATGGCACCATCGCAGCAGATTATGACTAGCTATATTTAGTATGCACAAGAACTGGCCACCTGCATACAGACCATCTTTAATGTCACATGTTCCAATGCATGCGCAAACAACTTCTCTGTGTCACGCTCCCTAGTCTGGACTCCATCTCCCAGCATCCATCTGTCATTGACTCCACTGTCACTCAACCCAGTTCCACCAATAACCACACACTTAGGAGATCTGCCTCTCCTGATTACTGACCATCCCTATCTGTACCTCGTTAAGTACATGTCCAATTCAACCTGCTGGTTCCACCAACACTTAGCGAAGTATTGCCATGGTTATCACATGCATACCAAGCATTTTCTGTCTATCCTTCTGGCTTCCTACCTATTTTGCTACCTGACAATTGCCTTGTATAACCCTTGTCTAGTCCATATGCCCTGTTATATCCCTCTCTGGTATTGAACATCTTGGAATGTTCCACCTCTACCCCCTTTGTCTGCTCCTTGTGTTTTGGCTGCATACAAAATTAATATATATTAACAATCATAGTCCAGAGAAACATGATGTAAACGTCAGCACAGCCAAGGTGTTGGTGTGTACGTGCATGTGACATCACAATGTCTCGCTTTTAGTTTTGGTATGATGCACTTGACACGAGGGGGAGATGAGAGGACCTTCCTTATTTTGTGGAGCCCTACCCAACGCGTGTCATGAGTGTACAGGGAGTGACGTTTCTGCACAGTATTTATCCCTCACTGAAAGTGATCTGCCCTCATGTTACATTTGTGTTTTTATAGACCTTGTTGCAGTCTTTTACATTTGATTCTTTGTAATACACTAACTTTTGCTAGACAGGTCTGGAAATGATTATTTTAAAGGTTCCAGAATATTATCTGTTGTAAAATGCAGCATTTTAATGTTCTTGTGCCTCATAATTTACTATACATTGTCTTAACCCATTCCCATAATTGTCTTTTCTACCGTCTTTTCTGACATTAAACATCTTCTATATGGCATGCAGTTTTCTCCTTCCTGTTTTCTCAGACAGCAAGGTGCCAAGACTGTATACACGAAGTGCTACTGCAAACAGAATATGCTATGAATTGATTTTCAGTACACCAATACACTGAGTAATGACGCATTGATTTTATTAATGTGTTGATTTGAACATGGAAACGGAACAGGTAACATGGATACGGAACAGGTAACATGGATACGGAACAGGTAACATGGAAACAGAACAGGTAATCAAGCTGTGCAGCACAAATCTCCTCTCAAAAATCCAACAACTCTGCAGTGTTTATGATTCAATACATAGGGGATTTATGGCTGAGACTGATTACAGTGTGCATTTAAAAATATTCTTCCAATAATTCATGAATTGAAGCTTGTGGGAACTGCATAGCTTGCATGATTAAATCACTACCCTGATTGACTGTGAGATGACTTGCAAGAAAATGGTGTCAGTTTTGTCAGACTACATGGACAGATGTGATAGACACTGTTACAGTCAAAACATACTCACTGATTATAAGGTCAGAGAATGACATTTGATGTGTAACATTTTTTTCGTTCATAACCTTTTTGGTTCTTTTAAAAATTGTCCATATATTTTCAGATCATTTCTAACTCTCTCATAATGTTTGCCAAGAAATGGTTCTGCTATAGCCATTTCCTGGCAGCCTCCCTTGGTAAAGAATTAAAATAGATATACAGATGACATCAGTTTAATAATTCATGCATACCTCAATTTGCAATCCAAATTAAAACTAATATACAGTAGATAAGTACATTAAATAAATGTACATGTCTGGAGTTTTCATTTCTAAAAGTCTGTCACATCAGGGAGTCTAGATAAAACACAAACGAACTCACAAGAGACCTCAGAGGACAGGTGATTCTAGTCTGGTTTATAGACGCAGAGTTATGGCAAACAGCCATTGTGAAGCATCCATCTCAAGCGTATACAGTGTTTAACTCCATTACGTTTATAACCCCAGCTTAAGCCCTGACCAATTACTACAGTCAGGTCAGAGATCTATTGCACCTCCAGCAGAGTCTGAATGAAAACCCTCCTGGCAGAGATAGACTACACGGACACTCTGTCCACTGACGCTGGCATACTGAGACTATTAGACAAATAGCTCCTGTCCGAGATTCATATAAACATTCTCATAGCACACTGCCTGCCTCCCACACTGAGCCTGGAGCTATTCCAGAGAGAGTTACTCTGGTATGGGTCCTGTTCTCTCGGGCGTTTGTCTAATCCTGCCTGCGGCCCATACGGTATCGGTTCTGCTGGCCTGTTTCTCAGTCACACTACAAAGCTGACATTCAGTACTGGGGACAGAATGAGGCGGCATGTTTTAATCTGGACCAGAAATCTCATAGGCATTTTCTTTTTCTGTGTGTCCTTCTCAACTTCATCCACTCATTCTTTTTTTTTTTACCGTTCAAAGGAATGAAAGTGAATGAATGATTTTGGGGGAAGATCAAAACAAAGTATTGTTTATTTATATTTTTATGGCCCAAAACAGGAAATAAATCAACCATAATTTGTTGTACAATGGCAATAAAAATTGCACAGAACATCTGACTATTAGATTAAACAAATAAACCAACCAACCAACCAAATCAATTGAGGTTGTGGTAGGGTCAATTAAAATAGCCATTGGCTCTTTTGTAGTTGTTAACCATAAACAACCATAAATTTTGTACAAACAATTAGTATTGTTGTAGTTTACATTAACCAGAAAATGAGAGGCAATAAATATGGTGCAACCCAGGGACTCATTTTACAACACATTTCAGACAATTGCCGAATTCAGTACACTTCGCTGGAACATGGCTCAGCTCCTGAATTCTGCTTTCTGCTATTCGAGCAGGCCAGAGTCTTAATGACTGATCAATGGACCGGCATACGTGTCTCAGTCAGAAACAACTGGTGCAATGCCATTCTGAGCATGTCAAAATCTTGCACTGGTCACTTTAACCTTCTTGCCATATTCTGTAGGCTAAATCATCCCACTCTGATGAATTCTGTCATCCTTGCTGAAAATATTCCCTCTCAGGTAAACAGGTGTGCTACACAGCAGCGGGTGCCTCATCTAGTTATTCAGCATACACCACAAAGTGAGCTTGTTTCATGGCTAATTTTATCTTACTGTGCCTACCTGCAAATAGCAACACATCTTAATCGTAGCAGCTCAGTATGTTCTACTGTAAATAAGAAAGAAGAAATAGACTTTGGCTGATTAAAACCATCATACTTGGGAATGGGATATCTTTCCACAAACTGTATTGCAAAAAGCACTACATTGAAAACGTAGCATTCAGTAGAGTTCACAAATACCTTTAAACAATCAAACCCCCAAATCTATGCTAACCTAATGCTAATATTGTACAAATACATTATAAGCATTTTAATAATGAACATAACCCAATAAATAGCCTCAATGGTGGGCTGCATTTAAATCAAAACAATTTTTCCCCAATCTGAACTCTACCTCATACCTGTCCCCCAAAGTTGAGGTTTTCAAAAATCCTAGTAGCCATGCCATCACCTCCACAGAACAACTGTGACCTGCACCTAAACATCAAAGTCACACACCCACTTTTGGTACAGTCCTGCAAGCTTTTATTAAAAGCATCGGTTGCCTCATAAACCTAGTTTGGCTTTATGACTGCCTGCTCCTCTTCATTATTAAAAATCTGCACAAATCCAAGTAGGCTATGCCCTTGAGGCTGTGGCAAGCACTTCCAAGTCCAGAGCCCACTAGTTCCAAAAGCTTTGTGCTAGATAACAATTACATTTCAACCAGACCTAGCAGTCACTTGATCAGCTTCTATCCCTCAGCCGAGCACACGGCTTACCAGCAAGACACATCAACCACACACCCTTCATCTGGTTTCATTTATCCTGCCACAAGCAATTTATTAAACTCCTTCACTGCAGCTAAATGAGGACCAATCGTCCTCTGGCAGCCCTTAGGGGGGCGCATGCCCTCTGGGCACTGCCTAAACCGGGTGGGTGGTCTGAAGGAAAAGCCTAGCTAATGATGTGTATTTCCTATGGGTCTGTGTTAGCAAGCAGAATGCAGCTTTGAAGCCCTCTGAGCATCAGATCCATCCCATCCCCTGTGTTTCATTATTGAACACTGCACAGCACAGAGACGGCATCAGAGGATGTGGTGCGGCTCGTATCCTGGAGAGAGACAGGATCAAGCAACACCCTAATGAAATTCAAGGAATAAAACAGAAGAAAAGGATGAATTTTGAAATCACAGGTGTCAATATAAAATTTCTGACTAAAGAAAACATCATTTGTATGATTTAGATGTAGAGAATTTAAAGTGTTTTGCTTACATCTAGGCATACTGAGTGATAATATATTACATTTTTTTTATTACAAAATTCTCCATTAACATAATATTCCTCACCTTAATCTGACATACAACAAGCTATCAGAGTGAATTCTAGTATCCGCAAAGAAGAACACTGCCCTTCAGTGGCAAATACAGCACAGGACAGTACAAATATAACACAGAACATTATACCGGAGACTAGCTACATCATCTTTAGCCAGGAAACGTAAAGCATATTTATATGCTAAGCAAAAGTCATGAGAATGGAGAATACGCCCCTGTTGGTAATGTTTTCCTTCCCTGGCTTCTTAAGGCGGAGTCATGAGTAAATTGCACCTTCTTTCATCAGCTTGCTAATGTGCTTGGGGTAATTGAAAGTAGATTGGTATTCCTATTATCAATTATAGAGGAACTTCTGTAGCCATGGTGATAGTGATGTAGCTATTCCGGTTACTAATGGGGGAATTCATTACAACGAGCATTGCATCTTGTTAGAGGAAGTGCTAAAAAAGACCCCCATTACTCATGGGTGTGAGACAGGCTCTCCACACTGCTTCCAAAATAAACAGTTAAAGAACCTTAGCACATTGCATGAAAACTCATTACTGTGAAACCCTGACAATTGGTTAATATGGTTCACAGGTAACTCAACCTGAGAAAGATATTGGATGAGCTGCTGTGCATGTGAATGAAATGGTATCCCACCAGTGCTGTCCACACAAATCACACCATCTGTTCAGCATTGCTCAGCTTGCTACCTGAATAGGTATGTTTGAGGGAGTAAACCTGTGTGAATTGGCTAAACCTTACATGAATATTTAGATTGTTAGCCTAATTACCCATATCTCATATGGTAGCACGGGATCTTCTAAATCACAAGAGAACACAACATGCTCTAGACGGAATACTTCGTCATCTGCACCTGTATTTCTCAGCTTGACCTTTCCCCAGGATATCCCCCTGAAAAGCCCCTACTCTCCTGATGAACCATGAAGACAACATTTGTGGTCCAGAGAGGATTAAGCATCTCTCGGGTTATGACACAAATAACTTGACAATGACAGGAGCTGATACAAATCGTTACAGAGCAACACTGCTCTGCATTAACAGGCTGCATTATAAGAAAAGTAGCATTTCATTCTGGTGAAGATAGATTATACTTAAATAACGCCAGCACAAACACCAGTGGTACATTTCCATAAGGAAAATGTAGCACATTTCTCACAATCTAAATAGTACAGCTGTAAAAATGTAGGCAGCTCATAATAAATCTCAAACTGCCCAACATAAGGTCAAACGTACCTTGAAGGTCTTGTCCATGGAGGCAGAGAGCAGCAGATGGCTGAGAGGAGGCACAGGACACCACTGCACTGTGTTGACTGGGCCCTCATGGGCCTGAAGATGATGCTGGACAAATCTGGGCAACTCTGTCCTTCCTCTTTTCCTTTCTAGAAATGGACGTACTCTCTCTGACACCTCTGAGAAAAGACGACGGGAACTTGTGGCCTGTAATTCTAACAAACTTTCTTCATTGACCTGTGGAGACGCTGCCGGTGTGGTTATCCGTTGTCTCTTGGACACGTAGGGTTTCAGCCCAGCTGGGGTGGATCTCTTTGCATTCATAGAGGCAGTACCTGCTACTGGCAGCAAGGAAGGGCATACTGCTCCTTGAATGCGTTCAGATGTAGGCTTATTTGGATGCCAGTGTGCAGATGCAAGGTGTCTGTAAGGTCCTGAGGCCGCTGTATGCGGTTCTGTTTTATCCGTATAATATGGGAGGTCGTAATTAGGCCTCGTCGAGTTTGATACAAGGTTCTGTTCTGTTGTTTCACACTCAAGCAGGCTCCCAGTGAAGGGCTCCTCTATCACTAAAGTGTCCTCACTGTCAGAATCATCATAAGACACTAATGCCTTCATGGCAAGGAAGACGTTTTTTAAGTTAAAACAAATTGAGATAAAAAAAAAATATATATATATATATATAACTAAAAATATATAGCTACCACATCACGAAAGTTAGGATTTTGTACCGGGTGGAAAATGTTGCCATCTGTTGGAAAGACTGCAAAACACTATTTTAAACAACGAGATGAAATTCAAGATTATGCCAGAACTACAGGTCCGTCCACATATACCTGTACTGTCATATGTAAGCAGAATCCCCTCAATATTAAAGTTAGTGTCTCTAAATGAGCTTGGCAGCACCAGTACAAAAATACCTTAGGCAGCTAGGTCTTTCACCAAATATTTGTCTCCAAAGATTCTGATTCCCAGCTGACGACTAAACTAAACCATAGCACAGACTTCGTAAGATTTCGCTGGCTTTCTGTTCAAGTAAGGGATCAACATTAGGCAAGAGAGAAATGCATTAGTACGTTCTCGTACCAACAAGCGTTTTCAAAACTGCACTGCTCAGTCTTTGAGGAAACGCACACGACGCTCGTGTAAACATTCAGTCAAAATAAAAGTCATGAGGTTATGTTTACCTGTCTATTTTGTTCACATATATCACAATATATACACATCTATAAATATACACATAAAAGTTTCAAATGAAAATGAAGAATATACCACACTAAATATTAGAATATCTGTAGCAACCGTTATATTTATGTGACTGTTGATAGTGACGCGGAACTATTTTGTAGCTACTTGTTTCAGACGGACACATTGCAATGAGACACCTCGTTAAATCTGATGCAAGTTGAATGAATCGGAGCGTAAGTAGTTCGTCAAACTCGAAACGGTACGTATCTTACTGACTCTCAGCCTCTTTTTAATACATTACTTTACAATCTAAACATTACTTAATATTTGTAAGTGTCATTTTGCCTGTTAAAAGTTGTTTGGCAGAACACTGACCAATGTTTCGAGGTTGGTATAATAGATAGCAGGCTACGTAGGGCTGCGTTCATGTTAGTTCACATATGGGTAAACTGCTGAACGAGAGCTGGGTGGTTGCACCGCTGCACCGTTCGCCTTTGTGCTCCTAGTACTTTTATATAAATATGTTTCATCATTATATCCATAAGCATTTGGTCACATGGCTGCCAGGGTAAAACTAGCAAGCTAGATTGTCGTTGAACTGAAAGCCCTGAACATGACGTCGTACTCTTGTCAAGGTAGAAAATGACAGATCATCAAGGACTTGGCTCACCTGATCACACAGCCTTCGACCTTCACCAAAAGCTGACTGCACAAGGAGAAAAAGTCCGAACCTTGAAATCTGAAAAGGCCCCAAAAGTACGGAATGGCAAAAGCCTCTTATAATTACCACCACAAATGCCCCAGATGTTAACCACTTACTGAATAATTGTTCCATAGTCAGGTTAAGTAATTAATTTCCTTATTTTTGTCAAGGCTGAGATCGATGCTGCTGTACAGGTGCTTCTGAAACTTAAAGAAGACTATAAAACAGTCACTGGTCAAGATTACAAGGCTGGCTCTCCACCAACCAGCACGATCGTTTCAAACAGTAATGGCCCTGCGGTAGAGGATGGTGACGACCAGGTGGACCCCTGGAACGTGTCAACAACTAGTGCCAAAGGAGTGGACTATGACAAGCTCATCCGTGAGTTGTAATATTACAAAGATTCCATGTGCTTTTAAAAAAATCGAGATTTGTGCATCTGATAAATCATGAATACATTTGAGTTTTAAACTGAGCAACTACTTTTGCCATATTAAAATTATTTATTTTCTCTCATTGTTCACAGTTAGATTCGGCAGCAGTAAAATTGATCAAGATCTGATCGACAGAATAGGCAGAATCACTGGACAGACTCCTCACCACTTTCTCCGCCGTGGAATCTTCTTCTCGCATAGGTTTGCCTGAGGCCAAAAGTTAAGCTGTAATTAATGTTGGCATCAAACCTGCTACAGAATGAAAGCATTTCTCTCTTCTGGTTGTCTTCCAGAGACATGCATCAGGTCCTGGACGCCTATGAGAAGAAGAAGTCTTTCTTTCTATACACCGGCAGAGGGCCTTCATCGGGATCATTGCACGTCGGCCATCTTATCCCCTTCATTTTCACCAAGTGAGAATGTTTACTGTCTCTCAGTATGCACTGCAAACTAAACCATAACATTTTTGTGTTTGACATAGTGTTTGACATTACTTTTTGTTCTACAGCTAGTAACATTGACTTAGATAAAAAAAAAACAACTAAGCTAAACTAATTTATGTCTAAACTTTAAAGAATAAAAGTTGTACAAATGTCTTTTGAGAGAACATTTTTTCCCTGAGACAGTGGTTTAACATTGGTGTGACAGTACATTCAGTGGAATGACTCTGTACGTTTGACCAAAGTGTCAGAACAATGAACTGTGCCAGAGAAACGATCTGTCATCATTGGCTTAAAGTCTCAAGATTAGAAATTAATTTGCCAGATTTAATGTTGACCATAAAAATGCGAAATGTTTGCTTGTTTGACAGATGGCTTCAGGATGTGTTTGACGTGCCTCTAGTCATTCAGCTGACTGATGATGAGAAGTACCTGTGGAAGGATCTGACCCAGGAGGAGTGCTATCGGTTTGCTGTGGAAAATGCTAAAGACGTGATCGCCTGTGGTTTCGATGTCAACAAAACATTTATCTTCTCTGACTTTGACTATATGGGGTAAGGCCAGTTGTAGTTTCAGTAGTATTTTGTACATTGTGCTTTCCCTCTGCAGTTATGGGGTTTTGTTAAAACCAGTAAATGATTTTGTATTGTAACAAAAAATATGAAACTCAGTTAGCTGGCTTTAATGGTTCATAGAGATAATTATGGGGAAATAATTGTCTTCATTTGTCCCATGCTAGCATTAATCTATAGAAAAAAAGTATTGTTATTCATTGGAAGACATACGAATAGTTATCTTAAATTTGTCATACTTTTGTCATGGTTGAAAATGTATGCAAATGCAGTGACAGAGGTAAGCACTTATACGTTCACAAAACGCATCATAAACATCAGAGCGTGTGGATGACGTCTGTGAGGTAGCACATTTGACAGACAGCCCAAAAATACACTACAATGCTAAGTGTCCTGTCCTATTTGTCAGAAAGTGTTATTAATATGAATAATCTCCCTGATAATATGCAAATTGTCTGTTTTCTGACATAAGTAAATAAAAAACAAGTCACTAAATATTGTCATTTAAAAAAGCTGTAGACTAGTTAAGATGAAACAGGAGGAATACAGTTAAGTCTTGATAGGTGGGCACATGCAACATCATAGCACATCGGTACCTGATCCTTGTTTTCATGCAGAGCCTTGTTCGTTAGACATTCAGGATCCAGCATTCTAAAGTCTATTCTGTACTGCAGTTGTCTGTGTTTGTGATGTGCTTAACTGAATATACCTGTGTCCTTCAGCATGAGCCCAGCATTCTATAGAAATGTTGTGAAAATACAGAAGCATGTGACATTTAATCAAGTTAAAGGCATCTTTGGATTTACGGACAGTGACTGCATTGGTAAGAACGCCTCTTAATACCTGTAGAACAGTTTCTGATTTTAAAACTACTCCTTTTGTTTGCTGCAAGCCAAAATAAAGGGATAATGGCCTTCTAGGCAACCAAGCGTGTTTGCTGCTGTTCGCTTCTCCTGTCAGTTTCCTCCATTCTTTTATTTCAAGGGAAGGTCAGCTTTCCTGCAATACAAGCAGCGCCTTCCTTCAGCAGTTCATTCCCACAGATTTTCAATGAAAGGAAGGATTTACACTGTCTCATCCCCTGTGCTATTGACCAGGTCAGTAAAAGTGGGAGGGGGTTGTTAAACTGCTTAAGAAGCTAAATGTAGATATTAAACACGAGACTTACAGATACTCTGGGTTCTGGGATTACTGTTTTACCATTGCTGGCCACATTACATTTGATACAAAGCTACATTTGATACAAAAGCAAATTTAGTTGGGTGGGTTGTCAATATTGCTAGTAGAGGATTTAGTAAGGACAGTAGTGTTTGGGCAAGGCTATCATAAATGGTTTATTTTTCATAAAAAAGAGAAGTCTCCTAAATGTGTACCTATTCCCTCAAATACAATAAAGAATTAATTTGACCTCTCCCCTGAGAAAAAGACCAACATAACTAAAATGAACTACACATTAAGTAAAACAGAAGTTAGGTTTTACATTTCAATTAACTTAAGGGCTAATACATAGACCTGCATAGGCACATATTAACTGCAAGAATTTCTATTGCTTCAGGACCCATATTTCCGAATGACCAGAGATGTAGCACCCCGGATAAACTACCCCAAACCTGCTCTGATGCACTCAACCTTCTTCCCTGCTTTGCAAGGAGCTCAAACCAAAATGAGTGCCAGTGACCCCAACTCCTCCATCTTCCTCACAGACACACCCAAACAGATCAAGAACAAGGTAGACTCGCTTATCCATACTCTAGTTCCAAGACTGTTTACCAGTGAATATTTTTTAGTGTAATCACACTGAATTTTTAGTGACTTGTAAGAATTGTAAATTGTATCTTCCTAAGTGACAAAAAAGTTTCAGTGATCTTTAGAGGCTGATTGTGAGCTACCATTGTATTCAGATCAACAAGCATGCATTTTCCGGTGGAAAAGACACTATAGAGGAACACCGGAAGTATGGAGGAAACCCAGACGTGGATGTATCATTCATGTACCTAACCTTCTTCATGGAGGACGACAGTCGGTTGGAGAAGATCAGACAGGTGAATGAACATTTCTTGCAGTTTCCTCAAACCTCTATATGGTGAAAGCCCATACATAAGGTCCCCAAGAAAGCAATAACATTGTTACTAAAAGATTTTTTTGGTATTGTTGTTTCAGGACTATACCAGTGGAGCATTGCTGACTGGTGAACTGAAGAAGTGTCTGATCGAGACCCTTCAGCCTATGATCGCAGCTCACCAAGAGAGGCGCAAGCAAGTAACAGATGAACTGGTCAAGCAGTTTATGACCCCACGAAAGCTAGACTTCAACTTTTAATTTGAAGGGGAAAAAATGAGACACGGAAAGGACTGTTGGCTGTCATTTTAATCACGCTTTAACTTAAGTGCAGTAATCAAATGGACATAATTTATAATCCATAAGGTCCAGTCATACACTCATTCTGTTGTTAAAACTGAAACATGACAAAAATATCAATGTAAAAGCATCAAAACAATGCTGTCCAACATGAACAAATGTCAAATAAAATGAGTAAACGACCACACTGCAACTGCTCCTGCACTTACCTCACAAACTAACAGACAAATCTACAAGGTAATGCCTTGATGCAATACCTAGGACTGCATCTGGACTTTAGGCCCAGATTTGAACGCCACTGGTACAAACATAAATTTGTTGATACAATTACATGAGTGTTTATGAATTACATAATTGTTCTTAGCTCCTGGTGTAGTTTAAGCATCATTTGAAAAGTCTAATCCTGCCTTCATGAAAATGCCACAATGGTTTGTACATAATGTTACCAGAGTCATGGATGAACCGACCAGAGCAGAAAGGATGATCAAGATGGTTCAAGATGATTAAAAAGATCCGACTTGAAATGTACCGTACTTGAAATTAACACTGTGTGGAAAAACAAACATATTATATATATATATATATATAAATTCCCTTAAACCCAGTTTTAATAGGGGCCACCAGCCCAACGATGGCTCAGAATGTAATGTTTTATTTGTTGGTTTATTTGGAAGCCCCTGATGTTGCCTAATGGAATGTTGTATTCACCCCAAAATGATGATGCTGTAGATCAAAGGCAACAGTCTTTGAACTGGCTTTGACTAAACTGAAGGAAAAATTAAATAAATATGCAGAAAAATCTGGACTGAAGTGTTAGGATCTTCAAGCTTCAAATTTGCATAAAATAACCCTTCATAACATTTCCTAGCAAGATTGTTACTGGCTTCGACAAATTAAATAGCACGTTATTACATTTAAAAGCCACAATACATAATGAAAGAAAATTTAACACAGTAATTTACACCAAATCCACTCTTCACTCTCAAAACTGCATATTCACTAAAAATCTTTCACTTTGATAATGTATCCAAAGTATCTGGCACTGCTTATCCAAAATTCTCCCAACTCAACCTTCAGAGAAGCGCTGCTGAAGGTAGTCACCGCAAATCCTAAATCAGTTTCAACATCAGACCAGATCACCTTCAAGTTACTTTTCCTCCAGGGAACATTATCTACTTCAGATTGACATGCCACTGTTTTCACAGTCAGTAGTGCAACACCTGATGCTGAAAGACCATGATATGTCCCTGATCTACAACCATTCATGCATAACACATGATGTATGACGACCACTGTACCAGAGTATGTCCTATGATTCAGTTCGCAGAAAGCGGATTATCAGCTCATACATGGCAAAAACAGCCATGTTGACTGGAAATGCACGGATGCAGTTGAGGCTAAGGCCTTTGAACAGAACGCCAGGTCCCTCTCTCCGCACACTCTCGCTTATGCAGTGAAAGAATCCTCTGTAGTGCCTCTTGTCCATACCATCAGTCTGTAAGCGGGACTTTATCACATCCATGGGGGTCCCAATACACCAGCCGCACATGCCTGCTATTCCCCCAGCAAACAGTACCACCTTCCACTCTGAAACAATGTCCATATGTGCATCAGATTCCCCCCTCCCCCAAAAAAACATTTATGTATTTATTAATTTATTTAATTTACTTTCGGGGCTGAAAATTTGAATGTCAAATTACAGTAAAGATGGCAGTGGATTGTAAATTCTATGGTCACACTAAGTTGATAAGTTGAAACGTAATAAAAATTCTCAATGTGAACTCTCAATATAGTGTTTGTGTGAAACGTTACCTGGCTGAACATGCTTGTCTGGAGACAACCATTCACAGAGAGAGTAATAGACAAGGAAGTAGGTGGCAAAAGAAGGGCCATCCCGCAATGCCAAGGCACTGGCTCCTTTATAAAGACCCAGGACACCCTCCTCATGGGCAATGGTGAAGAGGCAGTGCACAGGCCCCCTGTATTTAGCTTTGGCTTTCAGGTCAGATCCCAAATACGGCTCAGTCTGACACTGGAGACGTACTTTCACTATGTCTGCAGGAGACATTACTGACACCTTAAACAAATGAGAATTTGGATACGACGCCTACATTAGCTGTTGTAAAAACAATTTCTTTGCTGACAAATACTGGGTGTTCTAAATCCTTAAAGCATATTTTGATATCTTTTCAATAGAAATTCCAAATAATATTGTCTGGTATGAACCAAATAACTGATGCAAGTTTAAAAATCAATTTAGGAGCAACAACCATTTATCATCTTTATGTAAACATAGAAAAAATTAAACGCTAAGCCATATTTGATCTCTAGAACATTTATATACTTCATGCATCATCAACTTTATTGTATATTTGCGGTAACTCACTAAATGGAATCTTAATCTTATAGCTTGGTGTCTTTAGTAGTAAAAAGTAGTTGAATTGGGTACCTGAGCAATTCCTGCAGCTAAACCTGACAGAAATATATCAAACTTAGCATTGGGAGCATCAGCACTTCTACAACGCAGCTGGCGGAAGACCTGAAGAACATTTCTGTATGTGCCAAACAACACAGAAGAGGTGATGGAGACGGTGGTCATGGGCATGGACATGCCCTTGTAGAAACCATAAACCTGTGAAGCACAGTATGAATTTACTCTGGGTAAAATAAATAAATGATAATAATAATGTTGCCCATCAATGAATACATACCCCTTCATGTCTGCAGGTTGTGTGAATGCACTGCCAGATGCCAATGGGTTTTCTCTGTGTCTGTATCCTGACCTAAGTAAATCGAAAAGCATCAACAAACCACGTTTCTGGGCAGCACACAGTAATAAATATGCACAGGGTAAGGAAAATATGTACCTTAACAGTGTCGAGAGGATAGCCAACTGCCACTCCAAATGCACCTATACACAAATCATGACAAATATCACACAATCACCTATACAATAGCAATGTTTTAAACATATATAATATACCAAAGCTAACCAGCCTGGTTTCGACTAGACCATTAGTAATAACACACATCTAACTGAGCTGTATCAGGTTATAACAGATGTACATGTCCATGTAGTCAGTCACACATTCACTCACACCAGCGTGTTGCACCAGCCACGACTCCCTCTCCCACTGACAGCCACCCTAACCCAGTAACTTTAGTTACTCTTCGCGTCATTACACCAAACCACTACTTTAGATACACGACCAAACACTCAGCAAATGGGTACTTGTATACGCACCTCCAACGGAACCGGCAACGAAGTCTGCCAGATGCATCCTCGCTCTCTACGAACAGCAGGAGTGCAGATGGCTAGCAGGCTAACTGGCTAACGTAAACTTTGACCTCTGACGTCAGAGAGAACGCGCGCGGAACACGCACGTGGTGGTGACGTGCTCTTCTGTACTAGTTCTAATGGGACGTGTAGCTGTCCAGCTAATGTAATGCACATTCCATCAAACGGTGGATAATGTTAAAATGTTTGTACCTGTAGTACTAGATAGCTATGATAGCCAGCTGAGTACCTAACGTTTTGAGTGTCTCGTATGCTGCGTGAAGATATATAAAGTTAGCGAGCTGCTGGTTGGCTATAAGAGATATCATTGACTGTGCTCTTTCATAGGCATGCATTAATAACCATAAACAAAAAAACTTTTTTTTTCTTTGCTTGATTTTTTCACATATCAACTGACAGCCTGCGATTTTATCTGTATTTTACCTTGCTCTAGCTACGACTGACTCCGTTATGAACTACATTAAGCTGGTCCTTGAAACCTGTTAATATGTAACTAACGAAGTTACATTGCAATTAATTGGCGAGTGCCGTGAAGTAAAAGCAGAGTGAAGAAGAACCGCACGCGCGCAGGGGCGTCGCCTCCGCGCGCAGCCTCCATTGGTCGGAGCGCGTGCTTAAATATGGCCCAGCCCGCTCCATTCAGAAAGTACCAAAATAGCGGCCACTCGAGACAGGCGTGCAACCAAAGTCGGGTTGTCGTTTGGCTGTGCAGTGAACTTGCTCTTTGAAATAATAGGTGATCCTGTACAAATTCTTGTAAAACAAAAATCGAAATATTACAGAGGGGAAGCTAGCCAAAACACTAGCTGCTTATATAACTATCTAGCTACTATATTAATATTTTTTTATAGATTGTGCTAGAATTTTTCTATAGTGTGTCAGCATTTCGGATTTTTTGTGTGTGTGTTTGTGAACTGGGATTTCAATCACTTGAAGTGAAACTAAGGTATGGCATTGGATTTTGTTGCAGGGTGCATGGGAGGTAAGTGAAAACCACAAAAATCATGTAGTTGTAACAAAATAAAAAAATCACTTTATTCGGCTCGCTAGCGTATTGCATATCGGGGACTTGCCTGGTTATTCCATTGTTGATGGTGTAGTCTGGCCTAAGAAGACTATAGCTCTCTCTCTCTATATATATATGCTATATATATATATATATATATATATATATATATATATATATATATATATATATATATATATATATATATATATAGCACGTTAATGTGCAAAGCTTAAAAAGTAATCCTGTTGTAAAATGTAAGTTGCAATTATATATATTGTCAACAAAATTTCAGAAGTTTTCTTACTAGCCGTGACTGCATTTGAACCTTTATTTAGCTAAATCTGAGCTTTGTTGCCGTAACCTGCACACTTTACACTGCACATCTAGGCCTGTATCACGGAGAGTAAAACAGATTACGTTTTATTTGCTGACGTTATACGTCACACCTCAGATTAAAATTACTGTAACTAACGTTGTATCTCATATACTCAATGTGGCAATCAACACAATCGTATATTACTAATATTACTAATTACACAGATATTACTAATTAAAGGCTACTCACCGGCAATAACAAAAATATAGACTATATTTATTCGGAAAGATATCACGTATTATAAACGATGTTCCTGCGTCAGTTTTCACTTCAGTTCGCCCTCTTCACATATTTTACTGTGAGCCAATGGCATTTCGCGGTCTTCATCTGCCTACTGCGGGCTCAAAGCGCGCTCTCGTTGCCTCACACTTATGACGCAGGTGTTTTAATGACAGGCTTTCTCCAGGCTCAAGGGCAGCCGGGTTCTGGCGCTGTGCATAACAGCGACAGGTCAAACAAGCTTTACATTTAGGCTTCAGGCACCATTCTGTATGTAGGTACCCTCGGTCCTCACGCTTAGGCTACCCTTAGTTTCAAATGACTATTCTTTGCCATCTTATCCAACCAAACCATGCAGACAATTTTCTACCCCAGTTACATTGCCCCAAAGCCTTTTAGTTGAAGGTACTAACTCCATAGTTCTCTACCCTTTTTTCACACTAGAATGGCAATGTCTTGATTTATTACAGGTGCTGCAGGTGTATTGGTTGGACATCCTTTTGACACTGTTAAGGTGGGTTCAAGATTCATTTCAGTTATTCCAATCTGAACATAAATAAAAACAAACTGAGATCAAAGCTAGCATCATCATCAAAACATGTACTCTGTTCAGTTTGTGTTTGACAATAGCCAAACAGTGTTATGAAGTTCCTTTTAAAAAGTTTATACATACCTATGTATAAATATTATATATACATATGCTGGCTCAAGGTTGTGTGTATGGATTACATAGTAACAAGAAAGCATGCACTTTAGCTGAAGTAATTCCATCAGTTTTTATGTTATGTATTTTAATACCTCAGCAGTTTCACATGGTGACCCAAGGTTAGATTAGAATTTTACATATAAACTATTGTTCTTTCTAGAAGGTATTTGAAGTCTAACCTTGCTCATCGAACACTTATGTATGCACAAACCTAAAAGGCCCACATGTTAAAAATAATTGAAATTCTTTTATGAACTCCAGGGTCTGATCTGGAGTAAGTAGGTGCTGGTAAAAACAGATTTTTAGGAGCATGACATTGGAGTGTGTTTGAGATACCAACCACTCATGTATTGCCATGTATTTTGCTCTACAGTTACTTCTGCTGTACCCATCTTTAAATTAAATTGATCTATAAATTGTGTTCTTTGCAATAACATAGCAGTGGAACATTTTTTGGACAGTTCTGGGAAAGGGCAGGATGTTGACAGGATGCTTTATCCGTCTTATAATCTGTCCTGTGCATATGCAAGTCAATAATGTGTATATATATATATTAAAATAACTGAAAAATAAATAATGAAAAAAGTAGCCATGATAAACTTGAAAGTAAAATTTTAAAGCATTAGCTCAACAAAAATGTACAAAACATGTATTTCATTTCAACATCAATTCATCAGCTGATTTGCATCTGTCAAAGTACACAGATGCCAGGTTTACAATAATAATAAAAAAACTAAACTTGACTGCAGCATCAGAGGGGTGGGGGTGGGGGGTACTATGTCCATCTCATAGCCACCTGCCTTTTTCCTTTGCTCATTGTGAACCCTGATTCACGGGCTGTCTTTCACGGCATAAGTGTCACTTTGTTGTAGATGAGGGTGAGGGATTTACAGCCTCTGCACGGATGGGTACCCTAGTAAGTACGGTCAAGGTGAATTTCTCCATTTCCATTCGAACATGGACTGTTTTGGGCTTACATTTAACATAACAGCATCGCTCAGCTACGACATCACACTCAAACCCCCATTTATATCCACTACACTGCCATTCAGAATGTTAAACGTTGCTTTTCCCCCTTTGTTTTGTGTTTTTGATTCATTGTCCTTTCATTTCAATTTTTTTTTCTCATTTACTTTCAGTTCAGCAGTTTTTGGAGCTGACATTCACTCTTAAGTTTGGTTTTAATTGTGGAAAATCAATTTTCAGGTCAGACTGCAGGTTCAAAATGTGGACAAGCCGCTGTATCGTGGAACTTACCACTGTTTCCAGTGTATTGCTCGCCAAGAATCTGTGAGTATGACCTGGGGTCCACTGAGCCTAGATTAATATATTTTTCATGTATGTGGGGTTAACTGAGAGAGGTTCTTGAATAGCAACACTTTAAATAATTTAAAGATTCAGCTTAGTAGGTTCAGACTCTTTTCTATTTGCACATGCTAGGCACACATTTGCATGAAGCACTCACAGCTCTGTCATTGGTGGTATCACTATAAAATTATGGTTGATTTTGACAATGTGGCAGGAGTCTGCCGAGCATAGCAATGCAAGAGACCAAGGACACAGGGGAGCCATGATGGCTAGATGATATCTCAGTACATGGGGTCAATAGGATCGTCATGCATGCAGAGCTAAATTAAGCCTGGGCGACATTCTATCTTGCTTGCTGTCCAGGATAAATGTACAGTTGTGCTTCATGGGGTAAGGGTGAGATTTTGAAGAATTACTTGGATAAAGTAACTTTATATGTGTAATAAAGTAAAAGGGTCTTGGTCTTGATCCAAGAAACGTCCGTGCTGCTTATTCTATTTTTACTTTGCTCAACACGTACTTTGTGCTTGTATGATTTTGTTAGAGCAACATTTCTCTTCTCAAATGTTACTTACATGTTTGTTTAAATTCTTTCTTTGACTACAGGTGTTTGGGCTCTATAAAGGTATTGGGTCCCCCATGATGGGTCTGACGTTTATCAATGCCATTGTATTTGGTGTCCAGGGCAATGCTATGCGCTTGCTGGGGAGAGACACTCCTCTGAACCAGTTTTTGGCAGGTGCAGCAGCTGGTACCATTCAGTGCATCATTTGTTGCCCTATGGAACTAGCCAAGACCCGAATGCAAATGCAGGGTACAGGCGAGAAGAAGTCTTCGAGGAAACTGTACAAGAACTCTCTGGACTGCTTAATTCGGATCTACAATAAGGAAGGAATTCGGGGCATCAACCGTGGCATGCTCACGACTGTTATTCGTGAGACACCAGGTTTTGGGGTCTATTTCCTTTCCTACGATGTGCTGACACGTTCACTGGGCTGTGAACCAGACGATCTCTACATTATTCCAAAGCTCCTCTTTGCAGGTGGCATGTCTGGGATTGCTTCCTGGTTATCCACCTATCCAGTGGATGTTATTAAGTCCCGCCTCCAAGCAGATGGGGTGGGTGGAATCAATAAATACAAAGGTATTAAAGACTGTGTGCATCAGAGCTGGGAGAAAGAGGGCTGGAGAGTATTTACCCGAGGTCTGACCTCCACCCTTCTCAGGGCTTTCCCCGTCAACGCAACCACTTTTGCCACAGTGACCCTGTTCCTCATGTACATGCGAAATGATGGCGGTATGAAAGACTGTGAGCCTGCCCACCAGCTCACACAGCAACCACAACAATCACAGCTCCAAACCACAAGCCTGTGATCGGGCACTCCGACGCACCGTGTTGAGCATTCTCACAGTCTCAACTGGAACCGAACTGACTTTCCATGCCAAACCTCTGAATAAAAGGCCCTTTATATGTTTTTCCTCAACAAAGTTAGAGACTGCATGTATATGCTCTGTCAGAAACACAGTTTTGTTACAATTATCCTTGTAATACTTGTAATATCAGAATAGTAAGGAGAAAACACATGCACACAAAAACAAGCAAGCAAAACACACCCCTAAATCAGCTTTCCAAGAAGCATCTCCCTTGGCAATGAATTTGTACTGGAAACTGGGTTTTACCAGTTGACCCCAAGGCTCCAGCAATGTTTTGCTAAGTTTATCTTTAAAACATGAGTTATGTTATGGCTGCTGTGAACATGTTTACTGGTTTTCTGTGGAAACTTATAATCCATGAATGTATATTGGGTCAGATGGGTGTGACAAGCTAAAATTAGGTCAAATGAGGAGGGGGCAAGAACTGTTCTTAGAAACCCAGTATATGTTCAGCAAAATAAACAACCCACAACCCAGTATGTTAAAACAAATCTAAAAATTTCAGCAAAATTTCACTTTGCTGAACACGTTTAGCTTGTTGAACCCAAATGGAATTTATGCAGTCTTTCTAGACATTGTGTTATCTGCTGATCTACTGAGAGAGCTGGATTTAATGGATTCAGTTTTCAACATAATTTTCATCATGAATGTTTTCATCTCCGTTTTTTCTTCATTGCAATGCGCATTCCAAAGAAGAACAGCTGGATTCCATTTTCCCTTTAAGTGTCTGAAATTTATCACCTTTCTTGTTTCTACACGTTCTGTGTTACATGTTCACTTTTTGCTGCTATGGAGAACCTGGTTGCTTTTCACCTCTGATTTGTTGTAAGTCAGAGACGTGTGGGGATACTGAGATGGTCAAGAGTAAAACAAGCCTATTCAAATTCTTGTACAGTAAACATTTGTGTTACACATCGGTGTGTTACACATCGTTCTGGTTATACGGAACATTTTTCGATATTATGAAATTGTTACAGCAGAGCACTTTAGTGTAAACCTCGTAATTTACTCTATAGTTGTTAGATAAATGTCCATGATGATGGCGGACATGCACCTTATCTATGGAACAACCCTTCCCTTTTAGTTTTTCTTTAATGTTTTTCAGTTTCTCAAGTGTATGTTGCATTGATTTGTTTTGGGGTAGTGCGATCGTATTTTAAATAGTATGTTTGGTTTGGATAACTGGTGTTGTTTCTGCAGCGACTGATTTACAGACACTGTGAGGGAACTGATTGCTACCATTGATACTGCTAATAAAGTAAATAAATAAATAAATAAATAAATATAGAATACCTGCAAGTATAGTAAACACATAGATTATTGTACTGTACTGGGTTGCCACTTTTTGTGGGGAAAGCATTTCCTGATTTCTTGGGTTAATGAATACATCCACTCTGCTATATCAAATATGAAATATGTTGCATCTCTTCCCACACCCCCCCCCTCCCCCAATAAGCTGAAAGACCTTTAAGTAGTCATTGCTACATAGTATGTGTGGTGTATATATTACAGGATTAAAAAAGAATGAAAAAGAATTCACATCAGCTCTCTTCTGTACTTTATGTGAACAGATAGTAATCATGAGGAAATTGACATCTTAAAATTTGAGAACAATTTATGGCTCGTGAGAACTGTATTGTACTAGAAGGTCCTGTCTCCAGTTTCACAAGCTTGGCAAGTTGCCACTAATCTACAACAGGGCTAAACAATCAGGTCACACTGGAACAGTGATATAAAGTAATAGTTAACTTAGTTAGTGGTTCTTAAAACAATATTTAAATATTTACCTAGAAAAAAAATGTAAATCCTGCTCATTTATTATTTATTTACTCATTAGAATGATAAAATCCTACTCTTGTAAAAACACAAATCACTTGAGCTTCAACCAGGAAATGAGAGCCTCAGTTATGCTAAAAAACTACTGGTCCCTTCCCATTTGAAAAAATATTCTAGGTGGCCATGCAAGTAAAATTGTAAAATGCATTTTCTAAAATATTCTCCCATGATATTAATTATTTCCAAGTTGAAAAGTATGTCATGTTGACTTGTACATGCCTTTCCACACTAGTGGCCTAGTGACTGAAGTTTCTCACACCAAAGCAGCACCAATTCTTCGACATGACATGTATCAAGGGAGCCATGGACTGTTTCACACGTGCACCGGAATTGTCCCAGTCCTGAAAAAGCTATCTGAAGTTACCAGCATCTTCATATCTCAGTTATTACTAATATAATTAGGCTATTGTTTACCAACATTTACTCATCTTTATCTCCACTTCTTTGGCAGGATTGATGGCAGCCATGTTGGCTTTACAATGTCAGCCATCACATTCCTCAATCTCAATGGTGACGTTATTTCAACATAATTTGTTATTTCAACATAAGTCTCAACAGCAAGGATTCATGCAAGTCAAGGGTAAAAAAAACATTGAATTGATCCATAATAAAGAGTGCCTGTTAGAAAATGTTTATTAAGAAACCTCTTACACTATTTATAATGCATAATTTAACAAATTAGTTATTCTATACTCTTAAATTAATGATTGGACTAAACAACGTTATCTAAATCCCATTACTCCTTGAACCTGATAATGCACAACACTTTGGTCATGTAGACACAACTATATTACTTAGAAAGCAGGACAGTTCCCAGAACTTCAGTTTGTATGCTGGCATCTCATTTTAACGCTTCTCACATTTCATATTCAGCCCTGGTGTGACTGCTTTATTACCAAGCTCCCAATTTAGAAAAGTTCAACACTAAAGGCCTATAAGGATTTACAAACCTTGGACTGTTGTTTCCTTGAGATTTCAGCATTTCGCAGATCAAACCAAATGTAGACGTCAACCTAATTCCTAGATGTTTGCACATGACACTGGACCAGGGCCGGAGTGGGCCCCTTTTTCAGCCTGGGAGTTTCATGCCCAAATCCGGCCCAAAATTATTTTTCCCTCCCAATCGGCCCAAACTACAGACTGACATGAGCCGGCCCATCGGGAATCCTCCCGAATCTCCCGATTAGCCACTCCGGCTCTGCACTGGACTGTACTGCAGTGTAGGAAAGCACGCTACAATTAGTAAATACATTCCAATGAGGCAACTTTGAGTGTGGTCTGCCCTCTAGTGGTTCACACGGAAAGTGTAATTCCATACCATGCACTCTCCCACTGGGTTTCTTAAGTGAATATTATATTAACTGGAAAACACTGTGGCATTATATTCTGTAGCATAGAAAACACAGTTAATAGACTTACAGAAATATGTATTCTTTTTATTGTTACACAGTCTTACCTTGTACTCACATGAAATACTTCATTTTTAAATTAGTTAACAAAAACAACAAAATTGTTTCTTATTGGGCACATAGCCATGCAGCACATTCTTAGACAAAAAGATTCAAGTAGTTTACATGGATGAGGAGAACAACACTGTCCAACAGTAGCTCCAACAACAGTTCTTATAAAGTGCATTGAGAAAAGAATAATGTTTCATACATACATGATGTATGATGCCATTGTGTGGAGGGTCACATGCTTAGAGACTGCTCTTCGAGGTACTCGTTTTTAATAATGCTGTGTCACACGGGTAGCGTAGACAGCGGTAAATCTCCTCGGCTCTGGACCGGCTCACCTGGATACCTCTCTGCAGTCCCTCCAGGGAACTGAAAAAGGGGACAAAACCAGAATTTTCTGTTTCAACTCCAAATATTTAGAGTAAGTGTTTGTCATTACTGCTAATCTGAGGTGGATTTACTGGCATCTTAAAAATCAATAACAAGCTAAAACAATTCAGGGCGGGTTGCAACTGTATAACTGCATTCAACACTAAGGTACAGAAATGGTGACAGCAAGACTACAATAAGTTCCAACTGTTATAATAGTGAAGTACACGATTATGAATGAGGTTTTGGCCAGGTTAGATATTGGCTCATCTGTACTGATCTACTCAACTAAAATGGAGGACTAAATTAGATGCCAGGTAATATGGCAAAATAAAACGTGACATTTATACTTTGACATTTTCACTCCTTGACATTTTCACAAGAGAATGACAAGGATATCACATGACAGGAAATCAATCCGGTCTCGGTGCCAAAAGCTGAGACGGTGGTTGTTCTATATGCATCAGTTCTATCTGTCATATTTCACTACAAACTGAAAGTAGTAACCAAATCATTAATAATTAACCAGTTAATTATTTTATCATCTTGTAGTAGTCACATTTTTGCTACCTGTACTGCAGTTGGAATCAAAGGCATGCTGGTGGAAATTGGCGGAAAGTTTCTCTTTACAAAGAAAGTTTGTGCAAAGCAAAGTTTTTTTCCAGTGAGACTAAACGACCACACCTAAACATTCACTACAGGGTGAACCTCACCAAACCTCACATTACAGACAGGTCAGGCAGAGAGCTTGTCTGCTGATGTAATCTTGATGTCATATGAATTCGTTTCCAGTACCTGTTGACCAGCTGAGACACCGAGCTGAAGCTGTGACACATGTAGAGGGCACTGACGTAGCTAACGCACGGCAGCGTGAGGTAAAACTGCAGGGCCTGCTGCTGATGACCTTTGACGTCCATGGGCACACCAATTGCCCATCCTTTCCTCTGCTCCACCTGGGCCAGTTGGGCCAATAGGGCAGCCGTGTCGTCCGGACCGCTGCTGAACAGCAACCGGATACCGGCTCTGACCAGCGCCGCTACAGTGCTGTCATAGTAACGACTACGGTGGAAGCTCCGCAGTGGCTCCCCTGGCAGCGAACAGAAAACAAACCTGAATGAACAAAGTGCAAATACACGAGAAAGAGCAAATACACAGCTACAATACCGTTCAAAAGTTTGGGGTCACCTAGACTATTTTGTGTTTTGCCTTGAAATCTCATTGAGTTGCAAAATGAATAGAAATATAGTCCAGACATTGACAAGGTAGAAATAATGTTTTAATTTTCTACTTTAAACTTTGCTTTCGTCAAAGAATGCTCCCTTAGCAGCAATTACAGCTTGCAGACCTTTGGCATTCTAGCTGTTAATTTGCTGAGGTAATCTGGAGAAATTTCACCCCATGCTTCCAGAAGCCGCTCCCACAAGTTTGATTGGGTTGATGGGCACTTTTTTCGTACCATACGGTCAAGATGCTCCCACAACAGCTCAATGGGGTTGAGATCTGGTGACTGCGCTGGCCACTCCATTACCGATAAAACACCAGCTGCCTGCTTCTTCTCTAAATAGTTTGTGCATAATTTGGAGGTGTGCTTTGGGTCATTGTCCTGTTGCAGGATGAAATTGGCTCCAATCAAGCGCTGTCCACAGGGTATGGCATGGTGTTGCAAAATGGAGTGATAGCCTTCCTTATTCAAAATCCCTTTTACCTTGTACAAATCTCCCACTTTACCAGCACCAAAGCAACCCCAGACCATCACATTACCTCCACCATGTTTGACAGATGGTGTCAGGCACTCATCCAGCATCTTTTCAGTTGTTCTGCATCTCACAAATGTCCATCTATGTGATCCAAACACCTCAAACTTTGATTCATCTGTCCATAACACTTTTTTCCAATCTTCCTCTGTCCAATGTCTGTGTTCTTTTGCCCATATTAATCTTTTTCTTTTATTAGCCAGATATGGCTTTTTCTTTGCCACTCTGCCCTGAAGGCCAGCATCCCGGAGTCGCCTCTTCACTGTAGATGTTGACACTGGCGTTTTGCGGGTACTATTTAATGAAGCTGCCAGTTGAGGACCTGTGAGGTGTTGATTTCTCAAACTGGAGACTCTAATGTACTTGTCTTCTTGCTCAGTTGTGCAGCGGGGCCTTCCACTTCTCCTTCTACTCTGGTTAGAGCCTGTCTGTGCTCTCCTCTGAAGGGAGTAGTACACACCATTGTAGGAAATCTTCAGTTTCTTGGCAATGTCTCGCATGGAATAGCCTTCATTTCTCAGAACAAGAATAGACTGTCGAGTTTCAATTGAAAGTTGTTTTTTTCTGGCCATTTTGTGAGTTTAATCGAACCAACAATTGTAATGCTCCAGATTCTCAACAAGCTTAAAGGAAGGTCAGTTTTATAGCTTCTCTAATCAGCAAAACTGTTTTCAACTGTGTTAACCTACTTGCACAAGGGTTTTCAAAATATCCAATAGCCTCCTTACACAGTTAGCAAACACAATGTACCATTAGAACACTGGAGTGATGTTTGTTGGAAATGGGTCTCCATACATCTATGTAGATATTGCATTAAAAACCAGATATTTACAGCTAGAATAGTCATTTACCACATTAATAATGTATAGAGTGTATTTTTGATGCATTTAATGTTAGCTAAATTGAAAAAAAAAACCTGCTTTTCTTTAAAAAATAAGAACATTTCTAAGTGACCCCAAACTTTTGAACGGTAGTGTATGTATTTGCTAAGAAATTCATGGCAAAGAACTGAAATCATCAGTTCATTAATTTTCAGAAAGACAAAACAAAAAAAACATTATTTACTAACAACTGGGGGTTCTGCCATACAAAAAAAGCGCAATTTTAATGCCGCACTGTGGCAGTCTGTCAGCATGTGCTTCAGCTCACCTGGTTTGGTGCGATCTTTCTCCACAAGCAGGCACACGCGGTCGAACAGGCCCTGCAGGCTCTGCAGCCGCTCCTGCAGCCGCCTGCGACTCTGGGGACTGGCCAGCTCCGACGCGTTCTGCCACTCCACCGCCATGCGTCTGCTCACCACCAGATCGCAGGAGGCCAGTGAGCACACCTGCACGGCCAGCCCGTGCTTCAGGCGCAGGGCGGACACCACCTCCACGCTACTGCTGAGACAACGGCTGTCCATGAGGACGCCCAGGCGGGCCGGGGGCCGCTCGGCCACCGCTGCCCCGCCTGCCCCTCCGCCTCCCGCCACCTTAGAGAGAAGAAAATCAAACAAGGTGCTGTTTATTACTGTCGAGCGTCACTCAGGTTTTAAAACCATCTGTGGTGGTTTCTGTCAGGAGTATGTTTTGAGCACAGCCACCATGCCCTACTTTAAACATACGTGTGCTTCAGCTAAACAAGAGGGCAGGGGCAGCTGGAAGTCCAGCTCGTCAGACAGTTGTGCACGCTTCTTCATCATCTGCTGCGTCCGCTCCTCTTCCTCCCTGCCAGGCCGCTCCGTGGCATGAACCTCCGTACACAGTCGCGACGGTCCACATTCAGGCATTCGGTGCTGGGAAACTCTCGCAGCTGGTCTCTCTGAAACAGGCCCTGCCTCGGCGTGGAGCCTCTTTGACTCCTCCTCTTCGTCGCTGGAGTCCCGCACCGGGATGATTCGGGAGCGCTTGACCCTCACGCCCCTCGTCTCGCCCGCGTCCCTGCTCTGTCGGAGACGAGCCCTTCGGCGCGTGGGGTACTGTCTTCTCCCATCTACGTAGGAGTCTTCTGGGAGAATTTCTGCTCCAACCTCCTCTTCCTCCTCTTCAGCAGCAGCAGCATCCTCACCATCCTCATCCCCACTGCCCTCGACCACGAAGCTGTCCTCTGCATACGTCTCGTCCTGCTCAGGGACCTGTGTACACAGGAAGAAGGGTATTCACAGAAAAGCTACTGCTTAGTCTAGCATGGTGAAACTGTGTGCAGGAGGTTCCACTTTGGTCAAACGTGAAACCAGTAGAAATGTGACGGAGATGGCATGCTACCTGACAAGCAAATACAATTGTATTACTGGAAATACAATTTTTGTTATTTCTTGTATCTAACAAATACAATTAATTTATTATTATTTTTTTTTCCCTTTCAAAGTTCTAGAAATGATTTAGACCCAAGCACCCGTCACCTGTGAGAAGATGTCCATGTTGTGTATAGGCTTATACACCATTCGAAATTTGTTAGAGATGGCAGGGCTCTTCACAGACTTCAGATAAAACTCTCGCATTTCAGAATCTGAAAGGGAGAAAGTCATATTTTTTTCTGCTGCATGTGCACGTATCAGCACTGACGCTGAGCCTCTAGCAAGACCTTCGACATCCTTACCATTAAGGCCTTGAGAGACGTGAGTGTTGTCTACTACAAAGCCTTCCAACGACTGGTTCAGTTCTTCTCCTTCACATTCATCTGATGAAAAAGAGTCTCCATCAGAGAGCACTGCCTCCTCGTCCAGGAACTGCCTCCCTTCTCTGTGCTCCGCCTTCTGGAGGAGGCGGGGCAAATGCAAGCAGATAAAGGCAGATGGGGGACTGTAGCAGTGATATTTTGCTCCTCGACGCTCAAAACAACTGCCATATTTGAAATATTTACATTAAAACACCACTCTGAAATTGTGCCATGGTGATGTACTAGGTGTTTTACCTTAGATTTCTTCATGAGATGTGTGTGTTTACAAGGCTGAGGCACTTTTGGCTGACAAAAGGAGACCTTCTGAAAGTCATCATCTGACACAGCTCCCCCATCACTTTCTGACTAGAAAATGAAGCCAGTCTCAGTGTTTTGAGAAGACAGTAATCTCACGCCTGTTCAGATGCATTTTCACAGACATTCACAACCATACCACGTTCAATCGAGCGACCCGTCTTCTAGGCACTTGGACAGGAGAGTCCACATCACTGAAGATTTTTGAGTGCTAAAATACAGGTAATATCCATCATAAAAACAAAATCATTCAACTGGTCATAAATCTTGATATAAGCTGTAATATATATGAAAAATAAAAAAAAATTAAAATAAACCACTGACCAGAGCACATTAATAATCAATGCAATAAGGGCATTAATAATCAGAGCAAATGAATAACCCCAAGTTGTTTTGTAACCTCATACATGTGTCTAAACCATCCACACTGTGTTGTAGCACGCCTCACCTCTGGAGAGGCCAGAGGATTGACCTTTTCTTGATTGCATCGTTTCTTGATAACTATTTCCTCTTCACTGTCACTGTTCAGAGGTTCTGGGACAGTAAAAAAAAAAAAAAGTTGAACACATTCCACATAAAACACTACTACATTATGCACTCCAACACAAGACCTTTCAGCTATGAATGGGATCACATGACTTGTGAGGAGTTTCAGTGGCAGCATTATTTGTCATTTGCTGGCCCACTTTTCTTAGCCAGATATTATTTACCAGCAGACAAGCCAAAACTGTTCTGAAGTTATTACAGTCAGACGAAAAAGCTTTTCACACAGTACTGCATATGAATGTAGTTCTTAGGGACAGTAGAAATTTCACAAAAAATAGCATGCATTTAGCTTCATGTTGTAAATTTGAAACAGATTTGAAATAGGAAACATGACTCAGGAAATGGGTCTCACGTGAAACAGAGTCCTGATGAGTAGTCTTCTCTGTCTGAAGCAGAGACCTCCGAAAAGATCTGTTCACTATTCCACGCGACTGTGCTTGGAAGCTCCAGGATTTAGAGGGTCTATCTATACTTGTGCAGTTTGGAGAGAAAAGTACAGAGCTTGGGGTGAATGTGTTTGGCCTTGTTACCATATTCTGTCCCTCAGTGACTATGGGTGAAAGGTAGGTTTTGTCCATGAGGGATGGTAGTTTTGTTGTGTTCACTGGACACACCCTAGGAGTTGAAACATGTCCAAGAGGGATGATGTTGGAATGTTCACTGGGTTTGGCCAGAGTTGGTGACGTGAACGTCTGCTCCCTCTTAGCCACCGTGGAGGGGACAGGAACACACTCTGCATTCTCTTCATCAGACTCAAATGAAAATCCAAGGTCAAAGTTCACAGAAAAAATGTCCTGAGAGTAATCAAAAGCCTCAGATTTGTGCTCCGATACCCGTTTTTGTTCCAGTAGTAGAGGGCAAGGAGTCTTGTTACTCTTGTGAGATTCTCCAGCATTAAAACTACTTGAAGCTATTTGCCCTACATGACGTATAATCTGACCCTCCTGTTCAATATCCTGTCTGCTCATAGGGGTTATAGTGCCTTTGTTTGGAGTTGCTATATCTGGTAAAGATATTTGAAGGAATGCCTCATCATCCCCAAACAGGTCGACACTCGCATCTAAGCTCGTGAGCTCCAGCTGCTTTTTGGGCCCAGATGGTAGAGCAGGCTCTTTATCTGCCTCCGTGTTATCCAGATCATCCTCAAAAACCTCCTCCCAGCTTGGGCTCCTGTCAGAACTGGCTGGAGCAGGAGAAGGTGCGTTACCAGGCCCTACAGCAGGCTGAAGAGTTTCTGGAGTGTCAGGTGATTCAGAATGTTCTCCTGACACGTTAGCATCCACAGAGTCGCCATTAACTGGATTTTCATCAACTTCAAGACAGAAATTGACCTGGAATTGATCAATCCCTTCTTTTGGACCACTGCAGATTTCCACTGATTGATTTGGTTCATTGCTGGTTAATGAGCAATTTAGGTCAGAAGAGCTTGGTGGAGATCGGGACAGGAAGCACTTGACACTGGACAGAACAAGTTTTAGGCTTGTAGATTGCTTGAGAGGGTGCAGTTTAGGGCATTTTAGAACATCCCATTTAGGAAGATAAAACAATTCATCAGCAGAACCGTCTGACTGGCTATTACAAGGATCCTGCGGATGTCCAAGAGAACTATGTATCTGCTCTTCTTGTACTGATGGTTTCACCTCTGAATACTCACATATACCAGTTAATGTTCCCTCATCAACATTCATATTGGCCACAGGGTCATCGAAGTTGTCCTGAAACACACCGAGATCGTCTTGGCCTTTAGTGATATAATGATCAGTCTCGGGGGGAAGGACGTCTTTAATTACAGTACATGATGAACTGTCGCCGGCACTGCGTGAACGCTCCTCTTGAAGTGCTGCATCTATCTTATTTAGCTTCGCTGCTGAGATTGGGAGGACGTTATCTTGAGCAGCAGGTGTGATTTTAGGTCGTTTCTGTCGATGAGCTTTTCCACTTGTTGGGTTTTCCATTCTGCCATCCTCCTTACAGCTAATCACATCCCCCTCATTCAGATAAGCCATTAGCTCAGACTCGTATCTGCAGGTGCCCTGCTGGGCGAGAAAACACAGATAAAATGTCAGGAAGGAAACATAAAATATGTTTTGTTTTTTATTTCATACACATATCACATTTTAAAAGAAGCACTGTGATGGATGCCACAGCGAGTTAATGTCAAGATGAACCTTTAGTGTACTTTCAGCAGAACTCTAATCAACCCTGCTATTTAATACCAATACAACAAATGTTAAAACAGTCACATTTTATGGCACCCATCATCCATTGAAAAGAGTCTTCATGGATGATAAAAGTAACTTGAGACACTTGAGAACTTAATTTAGGCAATTACCCGTTTGTCAAACCACATTACGTATCTGGTCTCATTGGTCTCATTGCTGTTACCGATATGCTACCTATGGTCCACATTCCAAATGATGGTAAAACAATAAAGGATTCAGTAAAAAACTGCATCTTTGGTGAAGGAATTGGGTCAACGTCAGTTCATGAACACTGGCCTTTTGTGGTAAATTTATCCTCATTCCGCTTAGAAAACAAACAGAGCCCTGAACAAAAAGCCATCAGCAGAGAACCTCATCCATTTCCTCATGCAGCACAGACCCAAATGGGAGGTTTATTACAGAAAAACCTCCAAACTAGTGGAGGAAAGTGCAAGTTGACTTTTTTGGGGGTCCGGGCTTCACTGGCTTTGCACCTCCAATAGCCATTCGTGCATAACTAGGTCACTTAGAGCTGGCCTACTTACAGAACCTGCACTTACATAATTGTTCTGAGAAGCATTATATAAGCCTGGGTAGAGTCTGTCTGCCCTTTTTGTTGGTGGTAGAGGTAGTGGCAATCAGAGAAGAAACATAGAAAATATAGAATTAAGGATATATAGAGGAAAATAAAGACTCCACACAAAACCGAAGGGACTGATGTTGTCCCACTTTCTCAGAGGCTGCAATTATTATTATTTTTTGCCACCCTGTTCTCGATCTTGCACCCTGAAGAAGTAATCCCTCAGTGGCTAGAAAAGATGAGATGTAAGCCCTTGGAAGCAACAGGGAAATATCGATCCAGCCACTCCATGTACTCCAATAAATGCACATCCAATTTGTCCACCCTAGACCCATCAGAGTAGGTGAGAGTCCCACACGAACACTACTTGGACAAAACATAACGCAATAAAGCAAGGAGTGTTTATTAGCTGGCCTGCCCAAGGAAGATGGGTCTCCTCGTGAGTCAGGCTTCTGCCAAGGTCTCCTCCTTAATTCCTCCCTCAGGGATTCAGGATGGGGGGTGGGCAAATTCTTTGCCACCGTTTTCTCCGGTTTGCTCATTAGAGACCTGGACCCATAGCTGCTCTGTGATAACTTGTGTTGTAAAGCACTCTATATACGTAAATTTGACTTGAGAGGGAGTGCGGGTTAACAAATAAATAAATACAGGACCTAAGATCATACTTAGCACTATACAAAAATATTTTGAGTGGTGAATGTGCCTGACTGCTACCACTAATATAGGCACATGGGGCTCTGAAGCCCCTTCAGTATTAAAGGCCCATTAAATGTATTTAAATGATATTAGAATGTACTAAAATTAAAGAAATAGAAGTAGGCCCATTAATGGGATGGGTTCTTGTATTCAAGGCTCAGTCTTAGTACCGCACTTCAGACCTTCCTGCTTCCTGCCGACGCTGCTTCCTGCTGACCGACGCTGTTGCGGAGCGAATTTTGAAATTGTTTTCTAAAGTATAATAACCTATTTACGTGCTAATCTTTACCTTTTGCATTCCTATATACATTTTACAGGTTTTATTCCGGCCGCTGACCAACTTTCTGCCTTCACAAATCAGCAAGCGTAAGTTTATATATCGGCTAGACACGGTAAGTGTTTTGATTTATTCATGGCTGGTGTTGGTTTGTTCCCGTGTTCGGAGTGTGGCATGTTTAGTCTAGACCCTTTCGCCACTGATAGTAATAGTGATAGTATTTGTCAGAGGTGCAAACTAGTAAATTCTCTCGTGGCGAAAGTGGAAAGCTTAGAGCGACGCGTCCACTCATTATTGAGGGATAGAGAGACAGGGACAGGGTCTGTAGTAGGTGTGGACGCGCCAGGGAGAACTAGCGCCTCCGCGACTCCGGCAATAGAGCCCTCACAGCGGGGTGAATGGGTGACGTCTCGGCGGCGTAGTCGGAGAGCGAGGGCTGCAGCTACCGCTAACGCCAGCGCTAGCCCACCAGAGCACCACTCCCCGGTTCACGTGTCCAACAGGTTTGCCCCGCTCAGTGTTACACCCACTGAGGAGACTCTGGTCATAGGAGACTCTATAGTCCGACACGTGAAAGTAGCTGTAGCTGTAGGGGCACCAGCGGTTACAGTCAGCTGTTTACCGGGAGCCAGAGCGCCGGACATTAGTGGCAACCTTAGACTGTTAGCTCATAGGAGGTTTTCTAGGATAGTGATTCATGTAGGGGCCAACGATATACGTCTGCGGCAGTCAGAGGTGACTAAGGCTAATGTTAAAGAGGTGGTTAAATTAGCCCAGACGATGTCCGATGCCGTAATCTGCTCTGGCCCCATCCCAATGCGGCGCGGTGATGAGCAGTACAGCAGGCTCACGTCGCTAAACCGCTGGATGTCCAAGTGGTGTTCAGAAAATCAAGTGGGCTTTATTAATAATTGGGAAGAGTTCGAGGGCAAGCCTGGTCTTTTAGGCAGGGACGGTGTCCACCCCACCCGGGATGGCGCTGCCCTGTTATCTTGCAGCATAGCCCATAGCCTGTTAGCTAGTCGGCAGAGTAGCACTAGAAGCTGCTGACTGTCCAGGGTCGCGACCAGGCCGCAGACTAATGGGTTAAACCTGTCTGCGAGCTGCTTAGAGGCGTCACCAAGTTCCCTTAGGATTGAGACTGTGTCTGTGCCCCGGGTTAAACTAAATCATAAGAAAATAGTCCGCCCGAAGTTTTTAACTAATATACAGACTTCACATCAAATTATTACAACCTATATGACCGATCTGAAAATTGGATTAATCAATATTCGATCGCTCAACTCAAAAGCAGTTTTTGTAAATGAACTTATAACAGACCAGAAAATTGATATTCTTTGTCTAACTGAAACGTGGGTTCAATCTGGTGATTATTTAACTCTAAACGAAGCCACTCCTGTGGGATATAGTTATATACATAGACCTAGACTGTCAGGCAGAGGAGGTGGAATATGTATAATCTATCGTGATTGTTTAGAAATTCATCAGAAATACTTAGATATCTCAAACTCATTTGAGATGCAGTCTATTAATGTTATTAGTCCATCTGAAAATAAAAGTACATTCTCCCTAACTAATGTATACAGACCACCAGGGCCTTACTCAGATTTCTTAAACGATTTCACCGATTTTGCAGCAAATTTAGCAGTATGTAGTGACAAAATAATAATGGTAGGAGACTTTAACATACACTTTGATAATGCGGAGGATCCACTGACAAGGGCTTTTACTTCTATATTGAACTCTGTCGGCATTAAACAAAACGTAGTAGGACCTACACATTATCGAAATCATACCCTAGATCTAATATTAACGCTGGGTATCGACGTAGATAATATAAACATACTCCCGCAAACCGTAGCAATCTCCGATCATTATTTAGTAAAATTCGATTTTCACCTTAACATAAATACCCGCCCGTCTCCTCGGCAGTGTATAAAGCGCTCAATAAATTCATCAACAGCAACACGGTTTATTGAAACCCTCCCTGACTTAACTGCTTTAGCCCACTCGCCATCCGATCCAGGAGAGTTAGATAGTCTAACCGACTACTTAGAGAATACCTGCAGATCAACTCTAGATATAGTAGCTCCACTAAAATATAAAAAAGCTAGATCCAAAAAGCTCGCCCCATGGTACACCGACCAAACTAGAAACTTAAAACAAATAGCACGTAAATTAGAGCGGAAATGGCGATCTACTAAATTGGAAGTATTCCACTGTGCCTGGAAGGATAGCATTATTGACTACAAACGGGCACTCACTAAAACACGCTCAGCATACTTAGCCTCACTGATAGAGAAAAATAAAAACAATCCTAGATTTCTTTTTAATACTATTTCTAAACTTACAAAAAATCAAGCAGGCACAGAACCTCAGATTCCAATAAACCTCACTAGTAATGTATTTATAGATTTCTTTGATAATAAAATAGAGAATATTAGACAAAATATAAAACCCTTTATTAGCAATACAACTGGTATGTCATCTGGTTTGGTTGATATTGATTTAAATTACATCCCGGGAGAAAAACTTGATGCTTTTCATCCACTCCCAAAATCAGAATTAGAGAAAATAATTTCTTCCTTAAATTGTACTACCTGCACATTAGACTCAGTTCCCTCAAAGTTATTAAAAGAGGTATTACCAGCTGTAACTGAACCTCTTCTAACTATAGTTAACTCATCCATTACAATAGGTCACATGCCCAAATCATGTAAATTAGCAATTATCAAACCTCTGATCAAGAAACCAAATCTTGATCCGACTGTGCTATCTAATTATAGACCCATTTCAAACACATCATTTATATCTAAGATCATAGAAAAAGCTGTTGCCCAGCAATTATGCCTATATCTGCATAGGAATAACACATTTGAAAAGTTCCAATCTGGTTTTAGGCCCCATCACAGTACTGAAACAGCATTAGTTAAAGTAACAAATGATCTCCTCCTTGCATCAGATCAAGGCTATGTATCACTGTTAGTGCTTCTTGATCTTAGTGCAGCTTTCGACACAATTGATCATAGGATCTTGCTAGAAAGGTTAGAACGCTGGGTTGGAGTCTCAGGCACAGCCCTTTCATGGTTTCAGTCTTACTTAACAAATCGCTATCAGTTTGTAGAGCTCAATAATATTTCATCCAAACGTACAATGGTTAAATATGGGGTCCCGCAAGGCTCCATCTTAGGACCACTATTATTTACATTATATATGCTACCATTGGGCACAGTTATAAACAAACATGGTGTCAATTTTCACTGCTATGCGGATGACACTCAACTTTACATATCAGCCAAACCCGATGACAAACTCAGTTTAGGAAAAATTGAGGCCTGTGTAAGAGATATTAAATGCTGGATGTCTCTAAACTTCCTAAAATTAAATGAGGACAAAACAGAAGTTCTCCTTGTGGGCCCTAAGGCCGCAAGACAGAAAATTCCAAACTTAATGCTTAATCTTGCAGACTATCCCATTACACCTGGCACAGTAGCCAAAAACCTAGGCGTCATACTCGACTCCGACCTATCATTTGATAAATATATAGATCATACTACTAGGATAGCTTTTCTACATCTCCGCAACATTGCCAAATTAAGAAATGCATTATCACAGGATGATGCAGAAAAATTGGTGCACGCCTTTGTTAGCTCTAGACTAGACTACTGCAATTCACTACTGTCAGGATGTTCAAATAGGAATCTAAATAAACTTCAAGTAGTTCAAAATGCCGCAGCTAGAGTTCTGACCAGAACTAGAAAATTTCAGCATATTAGACCAGTCCTATCAGCCCTGCATTGGCTCCCAGTTAAATTTCGTATTGATTTTAAAATTCTATTATTAGCATATAAAGCACTACACGGGCTTGCTCCTGAATACCTCCAGGAACTTATTTCCTATTATGAACCCCCACGTCAACTAAGATCACAGGGTGCTGGTCTGTTATTAGTTCCACAAATTAACAAGGTAACAGCAGGGGGAAGAGCCTTTTCTTATAAGGCCCCCCAGCTTTGGAATAATCTTCCTAAATGTGTCCGGGACTCTGACACAGTCACAATCTTTAAATCTAGGTTGAAAACCCACTTATTTAGTCTAGCGTTTGATAATTAATATCCCCCTTAGATAAAGGTACAGATCCAGGGGTTCATAGACGAAGGGTTTTATGGTAGACTGGGGTGCTGGTGCTGTCATCCTGTCACTGCTCGTGGTCACTCAAGTTTGTTGACAGTGCAGTGGACGGATGCCATTGTCTCAGAATGCCCCCAAGCCTATGTTACCTTCTGGTTCTGCCTTTTTTTAGCTAGGCTGTAATAATTTAACTTAGTGCCGGAGTTGCTGCCACACTCCAGAAATGTTTATAATTTTACCTGTCCTGTATATGTCCTCATACAGAGCTAATTTTCCCTGTTTCATTTCTCCACATGGCTGCCCGCCTGCTTGAGGAATAATGAGATGAGGAGAGACAAGCGATCCATCCTGGCCGGCCACCTCCTGCCTAACCGGATGCCTACACCATGATGGACATTATTACATATTTTTCGGTCTAAATGGACATTATTGCATCTTTTACATTCTGTCTACATTCTGTCTATATTATTGTTGTTGTCATGGTGACCGGTGTCGGCCAGAGGAGGATGGGTTCCCCCCCTGAGTCTTGGTTCCTCTCAAGGTTTCTTCCTCATGCAAAAAACTAGGGAGTTTTTCCTTGCCACTGTCGCCTTTGGCTTGCTCACTGGGGGCTAGGACTCGGCACTTGTAAAGCTGCTTTGTGACAACAACTGTTGTAAAAAGCGCTATATAAATAAAATTTGATTGATTGATTGATTGATTCAGACCTAGAGTCAGTGTTTCCTTTACTGCAAATGGCCCCAGGTTTTACGGTTCATTGGCTGTTGACCAGGTTCTGGAAAAAGAATCCATGAAGCTCAGCTTTTTGACAGTCACAAAATTAAACTGCACTTATTGGGATTTTTAGGGACATCGGTGATCAATCAGCCATCTAAAACCTATAATAGTGTTTTACAATGAATAATTGATTCTGGGCCCTCTTAATTATAACAAGCTTATGAAGCCTTTAAAATTAGTTTTACACAGATTTATCTCATGTCACAGTTAACTATTTTTGCACATGCTGTCTCTGTAATGTGTTTTTGGATGTGAAAGATGCATGATGTCAAGTAAACATGTTATTATTTTAATGAAACACCCTTGTGCATATCCCTCCTATACCAGGTATAGTCCGAACACCATGGTGGAGTGAGATGGCGACTCATTACCTCCCTTTTACTCTTTTGTGCTTAGCACACATGAATGCATCTGTTCCTACATGAATGAATATGACAAGACCCTTCTGGATACACCTCATGTCCTTGGTACGGCAGCAGCAACAGTGTTAAACCCCTCATGACATTTAATGATTTTGGACTACCACGCAGGCAGCAGGATAATAACGTGAGCTATTTTTCCTTATTTTTTCCCTCAAAATCATTAAACAAAGAATGGGGGGGGTGCCTACTATCTGCTGGAGAACACGAGTCAAATGACCTAAAAGGGATAATCTCATTGATTTAAAGAAAAAAACATTAAGAGACTAATCTACTTTGCTGAATAGCTAAGATTTAAAAAGCCCTCAGATGTCCTTTTCCGTGACAACAAAAGGAACATATATGATATGCTGAACATGCGTTTGCCTGCGGATACACACATTAAGCATAGATTCGTTATGTAAAATATACTATGCATCACTGACATGAATGATGGATAGATAGAAAGCTCAAGCAAGCCAGCAGACCAAAGACTCAATACTAGAAGTGTTTATTTATATATAACATCTAAATACTTGGATGATTGAGTTCTAGACTTTCTATTGCACCAATTATGATGCAGTGTGTGTTGATTTGGATGTGTAATAAATGAATGAAAGAACGGAGGCTTACCATTCAGTGACAAATGGTGCATAATCAGAAGACTCTAAATGTATAATGAAGAAGACCGAACTCTTCTTTGTGTGTCTGCTTTCCTTTGTTTCTATGACCTTTAAAAAATGCACATCAAGCTTGGCCACAGTCACTTTGGTACTGAAAACGTAATTAACCTAAACTCTTACAGCACAACTGCCCAGGGGCCTTTTGCTGACTCAATGGATGTCCGGTCCTCAAGCCCACGAGGCACGCTAGTGAGGGCCTGCTCTCCTGAGCACGGGGCCCAGAGAGCATCACATTTCATTCTTTGCTATCTCTGCAAGGAAACCTTTTTTGTGACATGCACCACAACAATATTTAGCAATCTGCAACTGAATCTACTTAGCAATCTTCAACTGAATCACCAACAGGTTTTAGTTCAAACAAACCCCTGGGGCCCGGTTTAAGACCAGGCTTCCTGCGGGGCCACTGTCTAGGAGAACAGGTGGCCCTGCTTTCGTTAGGTGCTGAAGGATTAGCACCCCGCCCCCCCCCCGGGATTACTACAGCACATTACTAATGTACTACAGCACTTTCTATGCCATCAAGGCTTTCTCTAGGTCTCTAGGACTGAACAGCTGATGCAGGAGTTGGCTTTGCTTATTTCAGGGAAGACGCATTTTGGGATACAGCATCTTGCAGCTGATAGATGTTTTGTAAATTGGTTGGGTTTTTTTGTTGTTGTTGTTGTTGTTGTTGATAACTCATCAAATAATGCAGGAAGTTAAAATATATGTTACTACATAACCAAAATATTGATCTTGTTTCAGTTCAGATCAGTTGTGGGTTACTAGGTCTGGTACGAACGTGCAACACCCTGACCAGCTCAGTGCGTCTCGTGTCTCACCTCCTCCTCCTGTTTCATCCGGTCTATGAGCTCCATGATGGCGGTGAAGTGGAGGCAGCGGGCGGAGTGCTCCACCCTGTGTGTGGGGAGAGGCTGATTCTGCCAGTGCCTCCACTCCCACAGGGACAGCGGCCTCACTAAGCTCTGCGCACTGGCATCCTAGACAAACAACATCACACAAGCACACACACAGGCAAACAAAAACACACACACACAGTTGCGTGAAGGACACAGACCAACAAACCCAAATCACTTTTACCTATTTACGGCTTTGTGTTCTGAAGGAAATGACTGGGTCAGGGATGTACAGGCGTGTGTGCTAATCTGCCTACCCCACAAACAGCACAATGACTTATACAGGCAATACTCAAAAGATGCTTTTCTGTGTCTGTGCATTTGAAGGTGTTTGTGCACACTGGAAAACAATCGTATGGTTCCAGTCAAAACGATTACAGCTCTGGTGGTGAGCAGTGCGCGTTTACCTGCGGCTGGGGGTCTGCGCCCAGCGACAGGAAAGACGTCGTCCGGAGCGTGGGCTGGGGCTCCCACTCACGCAGCTTCATGGTGGAGGCCCACACGGCCTGCTCGGCAGGGCTGAGGAAGCCATCGTCCTTCAAACACTCCTCCACACCACCCGCTGCAGAGACATGCCAGCAAGACCTCACGCTAGTGCTCAAGACCATACATACGCTGGGTTACATTCAGTGGTTTTGCACAGGGAGGTGAACAAACAAAATGAATGAAATTTATTTTTAAAATTATATATTTTTTAAAATGTTTAAAAACACAAGTTCAAATGTCCTTAATATGCTAAAATCATCATTAACTGCACCTGGAGATGTCTCTGACCAAAAAAAATAAATAAATAACTGAATCCAACTGACGCTGTCTCTGTGTGACTCAAATAAGCGGGTGTGTAAAGTTGATACGACATGACAGGCCACATCACAGTCAGGCCGCCCCTTCGCTGCAGGGTCCCAAAGCCCTCGTGGGTGGCAGCAAACCTGCTCAACACTACACACTGCACACATCTCACTCTTCTTTCTTCAAGTGTATGAAGCGAATGTGGAGGAACGTACTACTTTACTACAACGTCAATCCTCAAAAAAACAAAGGATGCTCATTGTAGTGAGCTTAAAATACATATGAACTGTAGACTTTTAGTAATCTAAATAATTCACAGGTAATGAAAAAAGCGTCATCACACAAAAAAAGGCACGTGTGGTGCAAACCGCCTCTTACCCTGGCCGAGTGGGTGGAGCAGGGGCACTCGGCCCGTGGGCAGTGACCTGCGACCCTTGACGGAGCGCCTGCTGTAGTCTTTGGGCTCAAACTGGCCACAGGTGATGTGCATCTTGTGCACGGTGGGGGTGACGTCGGCGGGCAGCATGCGTGGGCTGTGGGGGTACATGATGAAGTTGTGTTTCTTCCCCGCGATGCATTTATTCACGCTGCGCCGGTTACTCTGGCTCTGGTTATAGGTCTGCGTTAGGAGGTCATCATGAAGAGAGGGCAGGTATCAGGACACAAGAGCCACAAAACGGTTCCGACATGAAAGAGGCAACTACAAACTACAACTACAAACGAAACATCAAATCACTGCAAACAGAAACAGGCCTAAAAACCTACGTTTATCTCGCGAAACCTAGATTTACAATAAAAATACAAAGCCCTGCTTTCACTGAGGTCCCATAAAGCCAGGAGAACCAAGGCAGTGCGGAGAGATGATCGGTGGGAGAAGCCCAAGCCTGGCTCACCCTCTCCTCTCTTCCTTCAGCCAGGATGACCACGATCCGGCCCTGTCGCCGCCGACCCGTCCGGCCCATACGCTGCACCAGGCGGATGGGACTCTTCTGAGCGTCGAAGCAGACGATGAGGTCCACCTCACCGATGTCCAGTCCTTCCTCGCCCACGCAGGTGGACACAAGTGTGTTAAAGCCCCCGACCCGGAACTTCCTCACCACCTGCGGGTATACGCATGCACAAGTGTCCACAAACAATACTCGAACGAGGACGTCGATTACTCAGTTTGCTTGGTACCTGCAGTACAGTTGAATCGAAACGTTTTGAAGGTGAATGCCATGAGTTACATCATCTTTATCTGGGTAATGAATAATGAAGGCCAGGACCAATTAAACAGGAGAGATTTTGCCCTGAAACACCAACACAGAACCTAAACCATCTCTGCAATGTCACAATATCTACTGCATCTCAACATACGTGTGAGCAGCCTGTGCTGTGAGAGCGAGAGAAGCAGCCAAGCAGCATTGATGGAAAACAAAAATGCAGAAATCGTTTGTGGCTCGAGTGTAACAAAAGCTACAGAAGTTGCCAATTTCTCTGGTTTTAACACAGCAATTTAGCAGGACTTAATATACTTAAATTGCACTGTAAAAGAAATAAAGTGAATTTGGAATGGCGTTAGTGCTGTTTCTACCTCGAGCTGCTCCTTCTGAGAGAAGCCACGGAGGTTTTTGCCCCCGGACGCCTGCCCCAGGAATGTCATGACCTTGATGAGGGGCTGGTGACGGTTTAGCATCTCCGCGATCTCCTGAACGCTCTCGCGGAACGAAGAGAAGATCATCACACGTGTGCTTTCTCCCCTTGATGCATCCCCCGAGTCCAGAGCACAACCTAGACCAATCAAAGTGTCCCGTTTAAGCAGAGAACTGGAGAGGATCCCCACAAGGACATACCTTCAACATCGATACAGATTCAAGCTATTCAAGCAAATGCTGTAGGCCAATACATGCATAGATTATATTTAACCCTCAAAGTTGTGGGTGCCAGAAGGGATATCTGACACTACCAAAACTGAATCATTCACAATCACACACCTGAGTTCTCAGACCATGTTCTAAAGTGATGAAGCACCACTTCATCCAACTTCTGAAGTTTGGGGTGGCTGTAAAAAAATTGATCCTCAGGCCCTGGAAATGGAACTAACCGAGTCAGTTTGGCATGCTTACGAACACCGAGGCTAAAAGCAAAGTCATCAGAAGAGCTAACAAGTTGATGCAGACAACCTTTAGTAGACGTTTGAAACATGGCTTCCATCTCCCTGTAGAGGTCCATGAAAACAGGGGTTCGCTGAAGCTCACTTCTGGCACGAGAGTACTCTGGGTAACGCATGCAGGAACATTAGTCACAGCCATACACACATAAGATATGATGGCAATAAAAACTGTGGGCCATCTCTGAGGTTCAGCCAGTACCTTTGGCACCCATCATGATGTTTTGCATGAAGAGAAAGTGGGACCTAAGACCCATCTGCTGTAGTAGCTCAAGGCCGTGGTACAGGCTAATACACAGAGCGAAATCCCCCTGCAGGACTCCATGCTGGGCCCTCTGTCACCACAGGAACAAATAAGACCATGCAGGCAAAATTTGACAACATAAGTCATAAAACGCATCTGTGTAATTAAGCCTTCTCAATCTCAGCATTTCAATATTTCACAGGAAAATCGCTTCCATTTCTTTGGTCAGCTTCCAAACAGCGCTCCATGTGCCGTACCGTCACGTGAGGGGGCGGGTTGTTTCGGAACTGGTCTCGGGCCATAATGAGCTGGTACTTGGTGAGGGAGGCCAGGTCGCGATGGTACAGGACCCTCATCTGGGTTAGACGGGATGTGAATTTCTCCAGAACCTTCGGAAGTAAAAAAAATAAAATAAAAAAGCTGTAAGAGCCCTCAGATACACATTATAAGTATGACAACTATAGATAATGGACTTAGGGTTTTTTGTTGTTGTTGTTGTTGCTGCAATGCCCGAGATTCAGAAAAGGCAGAATGCAGAGAGGATGTGTCATTCACATTCAGCTTTCATGTGCCTCATTTCATCCCCAAAGGAGAATGGATCCTAAGAGACTGGCCACTGTGATTTGATCACTGGGCACTGTAATCTGTGCACCTCTGTGCCCAACAAACTGGTGAACGGTGCTGTATTACGGGTTGTAAAGCAAAGTAAAAACGAAAAATTTAAGCAAAAGAAACATCAAAAACGTAAAAAAAAAAAAAAAAATTATTTTTTTGTATTTGCCATCTGTGCAAATATTACCAATAGGAAATCACTGACAAATCTCCAAATGATGTTAAACATTTACAAAGATGTTTCATGAAAAGTAAGCTGCGTTTAGATAAACGATAACTAAAGGATGAAAACAGATATGTACCACAAAAGAATTCAATCCAGACTGATTATCTATCTATTTTCTGTCATCCATCGATGCATTGATTAAGTACCACATATTTTTCAAAGGTGAATGCATTCGACATTATGATTCGATTATGTTCAGTTGCATGCAACAAATACTATGCAAGATGCCTATACTATGCTAACAGCACAAATGAGATTCACTATGCTGTTTACCACAATATTCAAATCAACTTAGTATTTGTATATATACACTAAATTAAACATTAAACAAAGAACAGACAACTATTACAACTATTACACTAGCAACAATATGTAATCACATTATCATCTTTCATTGGGTGGTCTTTAGCTGGTCAACAGCTGGTTTCTTCCAGACAAAGCCGAACCCAAGTGATTTGCTAATGGCAAAGCAGTTTACTCAAAGACTAGACTTAAATCCTTGTCCAGAAAACCATGCCCAGAAGCAGTAGGTTCAACAATGAAGCAAGGATTTGGTGAACTTTAACCATGTAATTGAGTGGAGCAGCTCAGATTGGTTGGGCAGATCATCACAGTGGTCACCTTGAAAATCAAACGAGGAATAAACTAATGCAAGAGTTCCTCAACAGGGAACTTTTCCTGTGTATACATATTCATCTGAAATCAGTACATTTCCTTTATATGTTCCATTTCTATGTGTTGACAGTATGTGTACTACTGATCTTAATCCGATGAGGATTAAGAGCGTGTGTTGGTGGGGCGGGGAGGGGAGGGGTCGTGAGCTCAGAGTAGCCTGTTAGGTCACATGGGGATGAAGCTTACATAAGGCCCCCCCTCCCTCCACTAGCACGTGTTGGATGGGGACCACAGCATGGCTGCAGACAGCACAGGCTCCACAAAGCCTATTGACACATCCATCCACCTACTCTTGTCCTTCAGCCCAGGTCACTCCTCCGTGTCCTTGAATCCATTCAGTCTTTTTTCCTCGATCAACATTGCTGATCATACTCTCCCTTGATCTCACTTGACAATGCGATTCAAAGCAAAATGAGAAATTCTAATAATCCCCGTGTCTTGCATTTGGCATACATTTATGGGAAGGACCCAAGGCACAATAGCATCCAGTTCCAGTGCTATGGGTATCTACAGGGAAAGGCAGTTTGCAGCAGGATTTCTAGAGAAATTCACACAAAGAAACTTATAAACTACAAAATGTAGCTGTGACGCGGCAGGCGGTGGAGAGCGATGAAGCAGACACAAACACTGAGAGGCGTGAGGTTTATTAAAGGGCATTCCCCGTTAATGGATTACATTTTATTTATTAAAGATTTATTAAAGGACATTCCAAACTCTGGGTTGTAAAGGCAGGCACTGGTCAAATCCATAAGAGAGTCCAAACATGAAGCAAAACCCACACGCATAGACATACTGAGAAACAAGCACAAACCCTAATATGACACTGAAAACACGAAACACAATATGCAAAAACGAGGCTGTATGAGAAAACAATAATGAGCCAAATCAACAAGCAAACTAAGGGTATATATTGAAAAACTTAACAAGCTACACATTAAACGAATGACACAGGGGCCGTGTTACAAAACACAAGGAGGGACTACAATGAGACAACACACACACGGCTACATAAAGAAAACATACATGATTGACAGGTGGTGGTGGGACTCATCATGACAGTAACAAGAAATCGACAATATTTCATAACACATTTTGTCTGTTGCCTTGATATTAAAATAACTGCTACACTACTCAGTTCTATTATATATAACTCCATAACAGCGCATGGATCATAACAGCGCATGGATCTCTTGCTATATGATCATCATTTGGAATCTGCTACCTGGGTAGTGCTACCTGGAATACATGTAGTAGATTAGGGTTATACTGAATTTAATTCATTATAATCTTAAATTAATTACCCCAGCATAACTGTACTATTGTGTAATAATTATATCAAGCATAACTAGGTACTACTGTGTGATAATTACATCAAACAGAACTATGTACAACTGTGTAATAATTACATCAAGCAGAACTATGTACTATTGTGTAATAATTACATCAAACAGAACTATGTACTATTGTGTAATATTGACATCAAACAGAACTATGTACTATTGTGTAATAATTACATCAAACAGAACTATGTACTATTGTGTAATATTGACATCAAACAGAACTATGTACTATTGTAATAATTACATCAAGCAGAACTATGTACTATTGTGTAATAATTACATCAAGCATAACTAGGTACTACTGTGTAATAATTACATCAAACAGAACTATGTACTATTGTGTAATAATTACATCAAGCAGAACTATGTACTATTGTAATAATTACATCAAGCAGAACTATGTACTATTGTGTAATAATTACATCAAGCAGAACTATGTACTATTGTAATAATTACATCAAACAGAACTATGTACTATTGTGTAATAATTACATCAAGCAGAACTATGTACTATTGTAATAATTACATCAAGCAGAACTATGTACTATTGTGTAATAATTACATCAAGCATAACTAGGTACTACTGTGTAATAATTACATCAAACAGAACTATGTACTATTGTGTAATAATTACATCAAACAGAACTATGTACTATTGTAATAATTACATCAAGCAGAACTATGTACTATTGTGTAATAATTACATCAAGCATAACTAGGTACTACTGTGTAATAATTACATCAAACAGAACTATGTACTATTGTGTAATATTGACATCAAACAGAACTATGTACTATTGTAATAATTACATCAAGCAGAACTATGTACTATTGTGTAATAATTACATCAAGCATAACTAGGTACTACTGTGTAATAATTACATCAAACAGAACTATGTACTATTGTGTAATATTGACATCAAACAGAACTATGTACTATTGTAATAATTACATCAAGCAGAACTATGTACTATTGTGTAATAATTACATCAAGCATAACTAGGTACTACTGTGTAATAATTACATCAAACAGAACTATGTACTATTGTGTAATAATTACATCAAACAGAACTATGTACTATTGTAATAATTACATCAAGCAGAACTATGTACTATTGTGTAATAATTACATCAAGCATAACTAGGTACTACTGTGTAATAATTACATCAAACAGAACTATGTACTATTGTGTAATAATTACATCAAACAGAACTATGTACTATTGTGTAATAATTACATCAAGCAGAACTCTGTACCATTCTGTATAAATCAAGCTCACACAAAGTATTTGTAATATTTCTAATACAATGCCACGCAATGTTTCAGCGCAACACACGAATAGCTTGTTATGGCATAAAGCGAATTTTCCCTAACGAAAAGCGGCCATATCCCAAGTTGTGAACAAGCTTCATTTTTCTCAGTAATTTAAACACGCTCACGGAAACTAGCCGTCAAATTTGTGCACTTTGTTGGAGAATGTAAAAGCCCAGCATCTGTTGTTCCTCTAAAATAACACAAGCCTAAGTCGTCCTTGCACAGGGTGCACTTCTCCTGCAGGCGCGTGAGGACAGTGGTACTTTCTTCTTGCAGGTTCATGGGTGGAGTGGTCGTCACGTGCTACTCCGCGCGCCCTTATAAACGCGCGCATCACGCCGCGTGCCGCTATCCCGCGAGCCCGTGTTCGGGAGAACTGAATCGGGACCTTTATAAAGACACCGAGACTGGGTCCGTTTCTGTTAGCGCTCTGGTGAAAAAACGGGTTTTTATTGTTAACCTGACAAAACAATTGAACCAACCATCAGATTGGTAGAATAAAACTTAAGATTCCGTTTGAACTTTCAACTACAAACTATAAAAGCAGCTACAACACTGTAACACTTCATGAACATGGAGCGCGGGGGCTGTAGTTTAAGTGGCGGGGGTGAGCGGCAGGGCGGCGAGAGACGGGACACTGCAGCCCAGTCTGGGATGATCACCCTGGAGGAACTGGAGTCCTTCTCGGAAGAGCAGCTCTCAGACTCGGGCAACGGTAGTCTAGAGGATGGAGAGATGGTGGGGGATGGAGAACAGGACAGACTTCTCCACTACTGGCAGGACATCGCAAGAGGACATCGAGTGGAAGTGCCAAGAGGTAAAACAAACAAATAAATAAACATGCAGGATTTATTTTGTTTGTTTGTTTTTGTAGTTGGGCGTTTTGGTTATATTTCCTTGATTTTTTAAAAGTATCAGCTAAGCAAATTCCTGTTCCCATACTGGTTACACAGTACCATTATAGATATTGAGAAACATTAATATCGGCAAAATGTCAAACCGTTGATTTATCCAATTATATCAAGATCATACACCTATTTGAGACATAACTGCTAAGTTTGTACGTTTAAATGTCGAACAATGATTAGAAAGAAATGTTCAAAACAAACATCCACCGAGCGTCAACAATACAGTAAATAAAAACACAAATATAAGTGGGAAAGAATGTGTCTTGTCTTGACGATGGATATGACAATACATCGGTCTGGGTCAAATATGAATATAGGGAATAATAGGCCTGAACAACAAGGCAGAGCTTTGCCAAATACTTCCTGATCTAGGGAGTAGATTTGCACTGTAAAATCGTATTGAGTGACGGTATTTATATGGTGGCAGTGTTGCTCTGGTGTGGTGACCCAACAGATGTGCTTATCCACACTGCCATTTCATCCATCTAAACCTCTGAACAGATATATGTGCTACCTTAGCTGTGTATATGGACCGGGTGATGTTGACGAGGCACATCAAGAGATTATGCTGTGCGCAACTGGCTGCCGCTTCTCGCCAGTGTGTGAATGGTGATAAAAGCTTGTACCTGTGGTAACTGTAAAACAACCTTGGGTTCTTGAAAGGCGCTATATAAATTGAAGTTTCATTCATGCATTCACATCCACAGGCTTTTACTCATTTATGTACATCTTCCTAGTGCAATTTTTTTCCATCATAGTTCAACCTTCACAACCCAGTAATGGTAAATTACATTTTTCCTAAGTGATGTAGTTACACTATTAAAGTAGACATGAAAAACATTTCTAACATTATGCTGTCGAGTTCTCACACGTTTTGTCATTAGTGAAGAGCAGTATGAATAATATTGGCAATTATATCCCTGCACATAGCTGGTTTACATTGCAAATAATCATGCTCAAGTGTCATACTGATTTCCTTTATATTTGACAAGCAGGCTAGTGTATGCATACATGCAGAGGCATGCTTTCAGACAGGGAACAACAGGTGGTAGACAAACCCATCCCCATCTTTCAGTCTTTTTGGCCATCAGCTTTGTAAAGTTGACAGGACTGGTTGAACCAGGTGGGTGTCTGTTCAGACTCGTTCACACCACACTGCACCTAGATTCACCACCACCCTTCACCCCAGGCAGCAGGGTGAAGGGTGGTTGGGGGTGACCTACTTTTAGTCCTATGGAATACAGCCTAGTGGCGCAGCGTACTACGAGACGAGAAACGACTGGCTGCTCCTCTTCCAGTTTTACCACAGATGAAGTCTGCTTACAACCAGACAGAAGAGCTGCTCATGTCTCATGTCTGTGACTCATGTCTGTGACTCATGTCTGTGTCTGGTCCAATACAATATTGGTCCCAAATTTTTAAAAGACAGAGAACAAATACTTTTTCAGATTCATGTTGTGAGGTAGTGTGTAACATTCTTGAAAACCTATTTTACCAACCTGGATGTTGGTTGTATAATTATTAGACCTTACCGTAATTATTAAATCTTTCGGGATATCATGATCATATACAATACAATAATACACATGTTAAGATGTTTCTTAGACATTGGGGATTACCTAAATGCCTACCTAACTTCCTGCTAACTACACTTGCCAAAACGGATAAACTGCCTTGGAGTCAATCGCATAACATAAGACCAGACAGATTTGTTTTCCATATAGCTATTTGGAACTTAAAAAGTTTTTCTGAAGGTTTCTCCAAAAGGTTTCTCCATTCTTGTTTTCAGCAATAACTAAGATGGAGTGCAACAAAAAGTCACGAAACTCATGTATTTAAATATTTTATAAAATCTCATAAAAATGTGTCATGTAACAGAGCCACAGGTATGAAAAAAATTGCCATTTCTACAGATAAGACATTTAGTCTAGCCAAGAGGTTTTACAGTATTCTAATAGCAGCAGAATTCACTGTGTATGTGTGATCTGATATGCTGCAAACACCCTAAAATAGTGTTAACATTTATTTAGTTCTCTGCAATAATAAATATAGCAGTTAGTAATTATAATAATAGTAATAGTAATAACAGCAGTTGTGTCGATTTAGATATAAATGCCATTAGCTATAGAACAAAATAGCAGCCAAGTGTGTGTGTGCGTAAATGTGCATGTGGTACAAAGATCTCTCCCTCATTCCGTCTTCACAGACATGGCAGAACCTATTCAGCAGCTAACAACCAATAACAATGGCAGCCAGAACCGGGAGAGTGTTCCCTTTACTCTGATCTCCCGTAAAGAAAAGGTACGTGTGCATATGGCAAAAGACAACTCCTTTTTAGCCAAATTATTAGTCAGCGAGGAAATATGGCCTAAGAATTAATTTGATCATTCATGGAATGGCTCTGTTAGAATTTCAAAATCTGGCAGTCCTGTCATCAGGACCAAGCAGGGTAAGCATATCAAAGACATGTGAGCCTATGACACTGCATTAGTGCCTCACACAGGTCAGCCTATGACACTGAATTAGTGCCTCACACAGATCAGCATATGACACTGCATTAGCGCCTCACACAGATCAGCATATGACACTGCATTAGCGCCTCACACAGGTCAGCCTATGACACTGCATTAGCGCCTCACACAGGTCAGCCTATGACACTGCATTAGCGCCTCACACAGATCAGCATATGACACTGCATTAGCGCCTCACACAGGTCAGCCTATGACACTGCATTAGCGCCTCACACAGGTCAGCCTATAACACTGCATTAGCGCCTCACACAGGTCAGCCTATGACACTGCATTAGTGCCTCACACAGGTCAGCCTATGACACTGCATTAGTGCCTCACACAGGTCAGCCTATGACACTGCAATAGCGCCTCACACAGATCAGCCTATGACACTGCATTAGTGCCTCACACAGGTCAGCCTATGAAACTGCATTAATGCTTCAAAAGCAGCATTTATTCTGTTTAAAAGAACAAAAAAACCATATTTGGTAGCAGTCAAAACAAAAGACTACAGTGCCCTATATGCATTTTAGAGAATTCAATAAGCTAACTGAGCTGGTGTTGCAGTGTGAGGACGTGCTGTATGAGAAGCGCCACTATGGGAAGGCACACTGGGCCTGCATCGCCATCAAGGAGGAGACGTACGAGCAGAGTACCTGCTATGGCTTCATGAAGATCATGAGATACATCTGCCAGCAGAACTCACTAGGTAACCCACGTACCCCAGCTCTCTGAGCCACAGCGCAGAATCAGTTTGTGCGACGAGACACCTCGTTCGTCGACCAACTCTTGCCGGTCCTCTGAGGCAGTGGGCTCTGGTTTTGTGTCTTGTGTCGAAGGCAGTTACCTGGGGATGACTGTACCCATTGTGACGGTGGTCCGCACAGATGAGACTACACTGTCTAGAGCGGTCACACTAGCTTACTACCTGCCCTCACAACACCAAGCCCAGCCACCACAGCCCTATGACACAGAGATAGTCATCGAGCAGTGGCCGGCCACTACAGTCTACACTAGGTAAGCCTCACAAGACATTATTTGGATACTAGCTTAGCATATTAGAAGTTAATTGTACATGTGAATAGTAACAAATGTTACCTAGCCTGGTATTACTGTTATTATAATCTCGCTACCTCTACTTCATGCTAGTACAGGGTAAGTATACCACTTTGAACTCAGCAAAATTATATTTTCTTAATCCCAGAGCCTTCGCAGGTGCCCCAAACGAGACAACCATCTTAAATGAGATCAGCATTCTGGCAGAGTTGCTGGATTCTCCAGAGCTCTACGTCACTGACTCCTTCATCGTGGCTAGCTACACAAACCCTGCAGCTGCCAATCGAGAGAATGAGATCTGGTTCTTGGAAAGGCCCTGAGGTCAGCCCCACAGAAACACATCAGTCCCAGAGTCTTGTGCTTCAGTGCCCGTCATCAGTCATGCTCACAGTCTCAACTTCAACAGACACTTAATTCTACTCACAGAGTGAAATGACAGTGGAGAGAAAAACCCAGATTAGGGAAACGTCCTGATGAAATCCCGTCGAGCTGTATAAAAGAACAAAGTAGCTTCTCAGAACTGGAATTCACACAGCTCTTAAACCAATACAGTGCCTGTGTACATTATGAATACTTCTGTTTATCCATGTAGAAGCATGTGGCTAGAGGAGAATATACATTTAATAGTGAAGCTACAAGACAGGGCAAAGTCTCTCTCTACATCATCTTTCATACACACATGTGCCTGCAAGCACATGAATACACATTCACACACATGTGCATGTATTTGTACCTACTCACACACAGATTGATTGTACCAGTTCATAACAGGAAATGAATCACTGTGAACCAAATGATGAATCCATGCTGTCAGACAATCAAACATGCTACTTGTGTATTTGTTCCTAGTGAATGTTCTTCAAAGTCCTGCTCACGCACAACTAACATGCCTCTCAGTTTTTTGTTTGGTTTCTGTGATGTTTTATGTCAGTGCTAGTAAGAGTTAGTGTGTTTACATCAAACCAAACCAGAGACCATTGCTGTCACTGAGAAAACCAGTGTAATAGGGCACACATTTCACTGTAACATCACTTAAAGGCAAGATGCAACTGTAATGCAATTTGTGGTCAGCACTTTAGAAATAGCTTTGATTTGAACTGTTTTAGCTAAGTATTTTTAAATAAAGGATAAATAGCTTATGATAAGCCAATAAGTTATACAACATGCATATTTTCTAAGCCCAGAAGAACTATAGAAAAAAAGACCTTACTTTCAGTGAAGCCAACCAGTTTTTCAGTTGGCAATACAGTAATTTACCAAACCATCAAAGGCCAATCAGAGTAGGACATTTGTAGGTATGTTTATCTTTTTCAGTGTTTTGCAAAGGTGTAACTCAAGTATAACCAAGTACAAAGGCAAAAGCTACTGTGAATTCCTTCACTGCTTGCTCAATGTCCATTCATTTAAAAATAAACAAATAAAACTACACTGCTTTAATGCCTTTTTCTGAGTTTTGCACATGCATGGTAAACTCTTTAATTAATTTGCAAGAAATTTTATTTCATAGATATATGCTGGTATGCTATACTCAAAGAAATAAAAACACAGGACTGACTATGTTCAGTCAATTTGATCCTTTAGCCCATGGATGTCATTTAAACAGGACCACGGCATCTATAGACAGGCAATGAGGAGGAAACGGAGAGCTCTTCAATTAAAGAGCCAGAATCCTGGAGGCCCTGGCACTGTTGAGGAGAGATTTTACCTCACAGGATCTCTGAATAGGAGTTATTCCTCACAGGATCACTGTAGAGGGGTTATTCCTCACAGGATCTCTGTTGAGGAGTTATTCCTCACAGGATCTCTGTAGAGGGGTTATTCCTCACAGGATCTCTGTTGAGGAGTTATTCCTCACAGGATCTCTGTAGAGGGGTTATTCCTCACAGGATCTCTGTTGAGGAGTTATTCCTCACAGGATCTCTGTAGAGGGGTTATTCCTCACAGGATCTCTGTAGAGGGGTTATTGCTCACAGGATCACTGTAGAGGGGTTATTCCTCACAGGATCTCTGTTGAGGAGTTATTCCTCACAGGATCTCTGTTGAGGAGTTATTCCTCACAGGATCTCTGTAGAGCAGTTATTCCTCACAGGATCACTGTTGAGGAGTTATTCCTCACAGGATCTCTGTTGAGGAGTTATTCCTCACAGGATCTCTGTAGAGCAGTTATTCCTCAAAAGATCTCTGTAGAGCAGTTATTCCTCAAAATATCTCTGTAGAGCAGTTATTCCTCACAGGATCTCTGTAGAAGAGTTATTCCTCACAGGATCTCTGTAGAGGAGTGATTCCTCACAGGATCTGTAGAGGGGTTATTCCTCACAGGATCTCTGTTGAGGAGTTATTCCTCACAGGATCTCTGTAGAGCAGTTATACCTCAAAAGATCTCTGTAGAGCAGTTATTCCTCACAGGATCTCTGTAGAAGAGTTATTCCTCACAGGATCTCTGTAGAGGAGTGATTCCTCACAGGATCTGTAGAGGGGTTATTCCTCACAGGATCACTGTAGAGGGGTTATTCCTCACAGGATCTCTGTTGAGGAGTTATTCCTCACAGGATCTCTGTTGAGGAGTTATTCCTCACAGGATCTCTGTAGAGCAGTTATTCCTCACAGGATCACTGTTGAGGAGTTATTCCTCACAGGATCTCTGTTGAGGAGTTATTCCTCACAGGATCTCTGTAGAGCAGTTATTCCTCAAAAGATCTCTGTAGAGCAGTTATTCCTCAAAAGATCTCTGTAGAGCAGTTATTCCTCACAGGATCTCTGTAGAAGAGTTATTCCTCACAGGATCTCTGTAGAGGAGTGATTCCTCACAGGATCTGTAGAGGGGTTATTCCTCACAGGATCTCTGTTGAGGAGTTATTCCTCACAGGATCTCTGTAGAGGGGTTATTCCTCACAGGATCTCTGTAGAGGGGTTATTGCTCACAGGATCACTGTAGAGGGGTTATTCCTCACAGGATCTCTGTTGAGGAGTTATTCCTCACAGGATCTCTGTTGAGGAGTTATTCCTCACAGGATCTCTGTAGAGCAGTTATTCCTCACAGGATCACTGTTGAGGAGTTATTCCTCACAGGATCTCTGTTGAGGAGTTATTCCTCACAGGATCTCTGTAGAGCAGTTATTCCTCAAAAGATCTCTGTAGAGCAGTTATTCCTCAAAAGATCTCTGTAGAGCAGTTATTCCTCACAGGATCTCTGTAGAAGAGTTATTCCTCACAGGATCTCTGTAGAGGAGTGATTCCTCACAGGATCTGTAGAGGGGTTATTCCTCACAGGATCTCTGTTGAGGAGTTATTCCTCACAGGATCTCTGTAGAGCAGTTATACCTCAAAAGATCTCTGTAGAGCAGTTATTCCTCACAGGATCTCTGTAGAAGAGTTATTCCTCACAGGATCTCTGTAGAGGAGTGATTCCTCACAGGATCTGTAGAGGGGTTATTCCTCACAGGATCTCTGTAGAGGAGTTATTCCTCACAGGATCTCTGTAGAGGAGTGATTCCTCACAGGATCTGTAGAGGGGTAATTCTTCAGAGGATCCTGAATTTGATTTATTCAGGTACCATGCTCTACCCCTTGTTGGTGTGCTGCAGCCCCGACATTTCTTTGTCTTGTAATAACTACAGAAAACGAATGCTAATATGTATATCTAATAAAATCTAAAACATCTGACCACTTTTCTCTGAAAAAGCTCATTAATACAGACTCATAGGGACTGTAATAGGGACAGTCTGGTTTCCTAATTGGACCAGTTGAGTCAGGTTGATTTTGTCCAGGATAAACAGATACTAAAGACAGTGACCCATGGGAGTGATTTGTGTTTTTGCACAATGGGTTCCTGTTTTCTGCCTGAATGGCACACGACCGTATGGAGGACAGAGGCGTCACTGCAGCTCTGCTTGGAGAGGAGAGCAACAGTGTGGATGCTGGACTTCCCCAAAGAGCACTAAAAGCCCTGAGGCAGACCGCTTCCATTACTGCCTCCATCAGTAGAACACAATGAAGCACCGGGCATGCTGACCCTTTTAGAGAGACTAATGGCATGTTCTTATGTGAAACTCTACATCTCATCACTGCAGGGAAGCAGTGGTAGCTCAGTGGTCATGGTATTTGACAAGTAATCAAAAGGGTGCCGGTTCAAGCTTCACCACCGCCAGCACTCCTGAGCGAGACTCTTCTGACTACAATTGAAATAATAAGTCAGTCGTAATTTTAAATTGCTTTTGATAAAAGCGTCAGTTTAGCAGCATGAATGTAAGATGGCAGCAGAACAAGATTTTGATGCAAGATCCAGACTCAAGATTTCCAGATTTGACTAACAGTTTATAGTTCAAGACCAAAATGGAGAATTATTATGATTTACTCTGCAGACTCTTCCTTTCGGCCTTAAACAAGACAATTAAATTGAAGGCTGTGCCTTAAAACAGAAAAATGTCAGAAAAGCAAATAAATTACTATTTCATGCTAGGCTGCACTAGGTCAAAAATACATCTAAACAGGTTACATTAGTTCTGCTTACACAGTGCAGTTTACAATTATGGATCAGTGACGAGTGTCATCATAGTCCACTGAATTTAACACAACAAGAAATCCATGTGTCTCCAGAAACAGTCCAAACTGTCCCAGGACACAGCTGCCACTCATGGACAATACTAAAGTAGGACAATGTAATCCAACATACACTAAATCAAATGGAATGGCAAAAAGACGAGACGATTTATCTTAACTTGAACTAAACTGTAACTTAATATGTTATCATTTCTGTCAGTTTTAACCATGTAAAACATTTACTACATATTCACCCACTCAATTTGGACCCTTTACATTTTTACCACAGTCCAGGTGGCTGTTCTTTCCATTCGCATCAATGAGCCAGTAGAGCACCCGGCGGTCACATGTCCTACCTGAAGGTAACGAGTCTGGTATCCCATGAGTGCTTCTCCCAATGGGACAACAATCTTCTCCAAGCTGCGTTGGTGAGAATGGGCTTGAATGTCTGGGCTCTCCTCCGAGCGCAGCTCTATGTGTGAGATCAGCAGATTGGTGATGACTTGCTGCACAGCCTATGCAGAAACAGACAGGGATCAGGAGCTCACCTTGACCACAAACAGCAAACCAGTGCAATGCAGTCTCCTAAAAGCTCAACAGTAAATGCTGAAAAATCCCCCAAGGACCATTAAAAAATCATTTAGGGATTGTGAGAATCTGTTGCTCCATGTATGCATATCTAGAACAGCCATTTATGTTTGTGTTTACTCAATAATCTTCAAACCAGGTAATTAACAAAACAGCTCCATAATAAACTAAGCTCAATCTTACTGTATACATTGTTTACATAAAAGTGAGATTATTAGACTACAGCAATGCATGGCTATACAGGGTAATAACCACTTTTAAACTACATACTATATACGGATATACTCACAGTGCATATATTGGGTTAATCTATTTTACAATTATAAGCTACCACATTTTTGGTGAATTGTATGTACTCAGAAGTTATCTAACCGACTGAACTTTCTTGAGGTTTCCTTTTAAGTATGTGTAGTAGTGATGCTTCTATATTTCAATTATAAATTATTTTACAAACAAAAAAATTTAACAAACAAAAAATGAATTATTCTATTGGGTAGTAATACTACAAACTAGACATATAGTGTTATTAACACTGAGAGCATCATTTTAAGGAGAGACAATAGCAACACAAACCTTCATGTCTCCACCCGGTGTAGCGCTGAGAGCCAGGACACGGAATTGTTTTGTGTGGTTCCATAATTGCCGGACCACCTAAAGGAGACATTTGGGCAAATAAGTTGAAGTAATCAAGTGAAGTAATCATGGTCATACATGAAAGGAACACTTCCAAAGATTCAAAGCAAAACAAGGGAAAGCGTCACCAAGTACCTGACAATACGCATGGTTCCCAGATGCCTTATGCGCCTCATCAATAACCACACACTTCACCTGAGAAGCAGGACACGTGTTCCGGGAAAGGTCATTCACCATCACCTGTGGGGTAAGAAAGAACACACGCTTGGCCCCCCACAGCTCCCCCCGCTGTGGCGCTGCTGTGCCGCCTGCAAGAACAAAACACCATGAAGATTGTTGTAACAAACAAATAAAATGACGGTAATCACAATTTAACAAATAAGTGAGTTAGCAACGCTTCAGCATTTTGGTTAAAGAGAAATGGACGATGGCAGTTTCAACTCTGCACTGTTTCAACTCTCCAATTTTGACATTTGTGCGTGCGCTGCTCCTGAACTGTATAATATACTTGACTTGCATTTGTACTCCAATTTCTGTTTGAAACAATGTTTTGAGCCAACTATTTTAGTTTTTTTTAATCAATACTTTTTACATTTGATAAATACTGTGAAAACCAGTACATTCATAAACAATATATGATTAAAGAAGCAGGCAACATCTTCATTGCATGGTCAAGGGGTGGATACAATGACAAAGAGGACTTCTCCATACCTGTCAACTCCGCCATGTGGTGCTGTGGTATCCCCATCACTTTGTAACATGCTTCAATCTGCTGGGCTACAAGCGGTTTAGTGGGGGCCATGAAGACTATTTTTCCTGAAGGATACCAACGGTAGAAGTTATACATCACAACAGAAGCGATGAAGGTCTTCCCAAGGCCGGTGGGCAGGCAGACTAGAGTGTTTTGAAACAAACATGCTTCAGATATCTTCAGCTGATAGTCCCTGATGGGGAAGTTTGTAGGATAGATCCAGACTCTTCCTGAGGAACTGTCATAGCCAGGAAGATCAGAGTAGGTGTGGGTAGGAACCCTTAATTCTTTGGGATCAGTGTCACAGTTTTCCAGAGACTTTTCAGCCTCATATACAGCTACCAGCATCAGGTCATCGTCCATCTCCTGCTCGTCTTTCGTCTGGTTAGCAGCAGTTCCTTGGCCAATCTCACCCCAAAGACAGCCACGAGATGTTGCATTCTCATTCTTCTTCTCATTCTTGTTTGGACAATCCTTACGTCTACATGACGCCTTTTTCCTCACGTCTTTATCAGGAACGGGTGCCTTGGGAGCACTTGTGCCCCATGTTTGAAACAAGGTCCTTTGATTGGCACAACTCATCTTACCATGAGAGCAAGACGCCCCGTCCTAAACGACGTTCTCACCGCACTAACCTCATCTTTCTGTACACAGCAGCTAGAATATCACGGACACGTGACAATAACAAATCTGGTTAGTTAGTTAACTAATGTTACAGAACCGGTGATTTGGGGAGCTACAGTTAGAAATCATTATTAGATATTGCAATCGGAACCAGAATACTCGGGGACGTTGGATGCGGCTGCGGCATTGACTTTAACATACACAACATCAAATGTGGCGCTCATGCAGGCAACTACATCCGGGTCACACCACACAAGCGTTGCGTTTGTGATCAACAACTCGCGCGCGTGTTGCGCAGTGCAGTTGCTCCCTAGAATCTTCTTGAACTGATGAATGAACACCTTTATTGATGCCAAATTTGGGAATCGTCTCTCTCTCTCGTCTGTGTATGCATATATTTTTACATATGTTAAAGACAACATTTTCTAACCGTTTTTGACCATCCTGTCTTTGGTGGATTTTTTTAGATAAAAAAACACTATTGCATATGCAACTGTTACTTCATTCATCATAGCTTGAATAAAATGTTTCGGAAGAAAACGTATTGAAATGTTTTGGTTGTGAAAAGTTTGGTGAAAATACTAAATACTATTCATCTTATACCTGCAGACTCACTTATTTACATCGGAACTTTTAATATGAAGGCCTGAAAAACATCCTTAACCTTAATAAGTCATTAAGACTTATGCACTTAAAAATTCCTTAAGTATGGGAATGTGAGAGCATTTATCGTAACGGATTTGATAAGGAAGTCATACATGATTTAGCTCGTTTGACCTGTTCAGACAACAAGAATTCCTTTGGCTCTCTTTTGCCATCCTAGAAATAAAAGTGGCTAATACTGAACACTTGAGAACTCTCCAGGATGATACAGAGACCACACGCCTCATCAAGAATCCTCCACTAAGATGAAACAAAACCATCAAAAATATGCTCATTATGCATGAGATAAATGATCATTTGCAAAATTACTGGCACTGTAGCTTGCAAACGCTCTAGATGTTGCACACAAATTTATGAAACAGTTACCACACACTGTTTCTCATGCAGGATCCTATATTACTTGCAAGAGATAACCAAGAGAAGGCTTACTTATTGATTTGTTGAACACTGGAAAACCTTGAGTACTTCACTGCAATTTAGGTAGTGAAGGCTTTTATTAGTCTCTTCTATATCTTTCTCTTTAGTTACACACCTGGAATCGTCTTGTGTATGTGTGTGTTAAAAATGTAATCATTAGAGCTTACAGAAATAAACATTTTATTATATATATATATATATATATATATATATATATATATATATATATATATATATATATATATATATATACACAGTATATCAATATATCAATCTGTCTTACACCATCTTGAAAAACATTCCATATAACTGAACATTAGATATGGAAATAGCTAAGACTGGCACAATACGGAATGAGAATTACAGCTCTGGGCATGAATTTGTTTACTATAAATGTATGTTAGTGTGATGCTAGATTTCAGCAAATGTTTTGCTTGTTACAATTCACCAAAAATACATCTGTTTTACATCCAAAGTTATTCAAACATCTGTGCATGAAAATACATCTAAAGTACAAACATATTCTGTTTACTCCACCAATATACCTGGTCATGCAAAAGTCTAGGACAGGTCCCACTTATAACATAGACCATAATCAATTAGTTAGTACCTCATTAAAGGAGTGTTTATCTATCTGCAAAATGTACATTACATACTGCAACATCATACAGCATATATTAAGCTAATACTGTGCCATTACACTTATTAGCTATACAGTACAAAAGTAATTTTGTGAATCATAGCTTTTTCTTTTTTTAAAACAACCATTTAAGACTCCTCATTGAAAAGTCACATTACGCATACCAAACAACAAAAAGACTATAGATCCTTGTTCCTTGTGCATGTGATAAATTACATTCTGCACAGTTACCTCAGGATATGTCAACAGAAAATAACAATCATAGAACAATATATATCTATAGTCACCATGACAACAGTTATCATGATAAGTGTTAGTATTTCAAAGTGCAAACAGAGCAGAGCTCCTAGGCGTGTTAAACCTGATGTGATTCACTAAAATCTGTGCTCCTTATTTAAAAGGACTTCTGAGTTTAAGGATTTAGCTTCTGCTAATTCAAAATGTTAAAAACGTTTGACTTTCTTCCTCTCTCTTTTATTTAAAGTGCAGGCACAGTAAGAAATGCACAAACATCTCCATCTTCAAGTAGAATCCATGTTGGGGTTTATTTTGGTCTGGAGGTCTGGCTGGCAGATCTCAGGTGATTGGGAGGTTCTTCACAAACTCGCTTAGGCTCTTGCGGATATTGGAAGGTTGGGAAGCAGCGCAGTCCAGCAGCGCCGGACCCATGTGGGCATGAAGGGCTTGGCATAGGTGGACAGTGGCCCCCCTCACACTTCCACCCCTCCCGTGGACCGTACCACTGTTGCTGGAGGTCCCCAGGAGGTACCAGAGCAGAGGGAGCACCTTCTGCTCAACCAGTTGTGGCTTGCGGGGGTAGAGTTCCCTAACCAGCTCTATAAAAAGAACAAAGATAAATAAATCAACCCTGGACAGCACTGGGTTATTACAAAACCATTTTCTTAACCTAGAAAGATTTCATTCAATTAAAGTGACAGTATTTGGTAACTATGGTAACTCTCTGGAATGATTAATATCAATATTATAAATATTATTAATTAATATAGGAATTATAGTATTTCTGGTAAATCTTGTTTTATCTCTGGCATCTCTTAGCATATCAGTGGAATGGCTTTCTGAAAGAATAGTTTTTTGATAAATGTATTTGAATTTGTAGAATATTTCTGTATACACAACCACAAAAGATTAAACACTGTATATTGTATACTTACCTGCAACTTTATCAACAAGATCCACTTTAGCTTTTCCATTGAGAAATTGAGCCTTTGTGCAAAACGGTTGAAGAAGTAGTGTGTTATCTGAAAAAAGACAGATCAAGGACATTGTTGGTCAAGTTCAGCAATATTTATGGTAAGTCTTTTTAGAAATGTGTCCTGCTTCATCAAAATCACTAATTATTCACATAAAATGTTACACTAACTAAATATATAGTATCAGTATATAGTACAGTATCTGATAGGAGCACAAAGCTCTGTTTGCAAATGGTCATTTGGAACGCATATGCATAATTATTTGAGTGAATAGGAAGAACAAAAGAGCCTAAGCACATCCACTGTAAACTCCATTATTTAACGATCTGCTGGCAGATAATGCAAGATCTCCTGTCAGTCTAACAAAAATATTTTTTCTTTATATTGGACTGTGCCTTAATATGAAAGGAGATTTCAATTTGATCTGCACCACAAACATCTAGCCAAGAACATTCTTTTACTGATTTGTGTGAACCTTTTCCCCAACCTAGCAACCTTTCATCAAAAGATACAAAGGTAAAACAGAACACAATCATTTTTGTTGTTGTTTTTCTAAAGCCCAGTGGCATGTGTCCTTCAAGATGTTTTTTAAAGAGAGAAATGAACCCACCAAGGTTATTGATGAGAGCTTGAATGGCACCTATTGTTGCCATGTAGATGGCATTATTCTTGGAGTTGAGGTGATTGTCCACTATAGCTGGGACTAAGATGTAAACCACTTGGGCCAGGTTGTCTCTGAGCAGTGTGATTATCTTCTGTAAGGCCTCCAAGGCATAGAGGTTAACCTTGCTATTTGACTCCTGCAGTCGTGCTTTGAAAGCATCAAATACCTGTAGCAGAGGAAGAGAGGTATAGAGCAAGGTGCCCATGCATTCATCAGACACTCACCATATCAGTGCCATTAAGCCCTGGAGCTGATTTGATTTCGAGCCTTTTCATTTCAACCGACTGATTTTTCACAAGTCATTCACTTAGATTTTTTGGTTTAATGCAATTTCAAGGATACACTTGGGTGAAATCTTCACATACATTGTAAAACAATGGACACGACTGCCCTCCACTGTAATAGTTAAAACTGATTGTCGTAATATTTTCTACTCTGAAGCATCTGAGCTTTGACGTTTCTTCAGATGTGCCAGCATTTAATGTTCTCCAAAGTATGACCCCGTATACAGATCACTTCTGAAAGCTGCTGAAAACATTAAAAATCAATTCAGTTCAAATGAGTTACCGGGAACATGTTGCCCACGACCATATATGGGTTGTCCTCGCAGTCGGCCACCAGCTGATCAATGCCCTTGATGCGCTCCCTGAAGTCTTTTGAACCCAGCAGGGCCTTGAGCTGCTTGACGTACTCCGTCTTGTCTGCAATGCTGTGGATGTGTGCTTTGCTGCCGTCTTTGCTGAACACACACAAGAGAGAAAACACAAGGATTGGTTTATAGTGTCCAAACAGAAAATGAACGAGGCTGCAATCAAATTAAACCAACATCAACACTATCAAAAATTGCAAGCATCAAAGCAGATCCAATCAGGATGCACATTTTTTTGTTGTTGTTTTGATTAACTGTTTAAATATTCACCTGCTGGCAAATTGAGGTTCACGGGTGAGAGAGGAGGTACGCATGACTCCACAGCTGGGGATAGAGCGCCTGCCTCGAGCTGAAGGAGTATCCTGAGGCATCTCACCCAGACCCTAAAGCCACATCAACATCATGGAGCGATGATATTGAAGTCCACATGTTGCTTCATACTTTGATTCTATCCCAAAGGTTTCAAGCCGGTTCATTTTGAACCATGCTCTGTCCTTTCACTACTGGGTCTGGGACTACACTGTGCAATGCCTTACTGTAAATACAATATGCGGTGCCATGCACTGTACAAATACTGTACTTTAGTATTTGTTTACAATATATCTCTACCATGACAGTTTAGATGGTTTTTTTATTGCTGTCTGTTTCACCTAAAAGTTTTGTGAATAAGCTTTGTTTAGTGAGTAAACATGGGGCATAGTGGCTGAATGGGATAAAAAATCCTCATCATGTTTCCAAATATGAATCACCACCTTGGATTTCAGAGTGAGGACAGTGTCCCTGATGGTTGCCAGATTTTTGGCAGGGATGTACTTTTCCACCATCTTATCAAAGTCACGGTGGGAGGACAGGAACAGCAGCATACGCCGGCCAAAGCACCTGAGACGAGGAACAGACCACAAAACAGGAGAGAACCGTGAGTGAGGAACCCGTGACTTACAGCACACCGACTATTTATCTTACCAGAGCACAATTTTAAAAGGCCGTCTGTGTCTAGAAAACACGATAGTGCTTCTATTACTCTACAATTTAGCAGCATTTGCTGACTTCAGAGTATCAGACTAGGAGACTAAAAGAATCAGCAAAAGATTACTATCTGGGAAACTGAATAAGCTTTGTAGAATTCTCGTTCTGATCCCAGTACTAACCTGGTTTCTTGGGAAGAGTCCTGTGCAAACATGGAGACTGCAGGAATAATTCGCTCTGTGACGTCTTTCGCCCCAGACAATAAGCGGCCAGCACCAATCTTCTCTACCAAAGTAGCCAAGTGCTGAGCTGTGCACTTTCTTACTACAGCATTCAGATGACTTTTGAGAAAAACAGAAGGAAAAAATGTATGTATGCAGTACAACTTTTAGCTTCTATAAAGAACTTAATACCCTTATGTATGATCTAAAGGCACCATCAAATGATCATATTCTATTCAATGGCTTAGTTTGCACCAGTTAGTGTACGTCTGTATTTTTTAAACAGAAAATGTTTGCATGTCCTCTGTGAGCTAGCTAATTAGCCTATTCTTTAAGCGGTGTGAAGGGCAGTTTGGATCAGCAGAGTGGAGATGGAACGCAATAAAGAAAATATTTAAGAGGATAAATAACTAAAAATATTGTGCTAGGCCAGGGCAATATTTTGAAAGAACAATGGAGAAGTAAAAACAGCAGCAAACTACAGCAGCCAAAATGAGTGCTGTGTTAGCTTCTTGTGTTGCTATCTGAAAGCTTATCAGCTTAAAGCTCACTGCAGGCTAACTGACCAGAGTCCTCCAGCGAGAAGGGCGTTCATGCTCCGAATGGGGGTGCAGTTCTGCACCATGCTCTCCAGAGCTGTGTCCACGTCCTGCCTGATGAAGCCATTGGACTCCGCTGCTTTGTGGAGGAGGACCTTAGCTGTAGCCTCCACTTCCTGGTCCATCCCTTTCTGCAGGCTGGAGTACAACTCCCTCAAGGACACCACCGCCGTGCGGGACACGCCAGAGCGCAGGTTCCGCACCTGCAGGAAAGACGACGTCCCAGCCCATTTCAGCCACATCCAACACTGCCACTGCCATCTTAAGTATAATCCACCACTGCAATGTGTTATGTAGGCGGAAATACCTTAATCACTAATTACAGTTAGATATGCCATCTCAATTTCAATTAGATGAGAAATGTTTTTATAAAAAAGTACTATGCTAACTCTGACTTGACTTTGTCAGCAACATCACCTGTAATGTGTACATGCTGATGGTGGTTGTCAATGTTAGATTTCAGACAGATACACAGTCAGCAAATCTAGTGGCTTACCTCTTGAATAAGAACAATGCAGACATCATGAAGCCTGCTGCTAAGCACATCAGAGTGATACTGAGCCAATCTACGGATGAACATCAAACCTTCAATTTTCTTCTCCCTGTATGAAGATATTGGACATAGTCACACACTGTAACCATCGGCTACTGAAAAAAAAATGCTAAGAGAAAAGGGACGAAGAGGAAAAAAACTGATACTAATAAAGTCACTTCACTAAATACATGCATACTTACCATATATGCAGAACACCATAAATGACTTGCTGTTTAACCTGCCCTAGCCAAATGCTTCAGAATTTTGCAGGTGTGACTTACCAGTCATCAGAGCTAAGCAGTCTGAAGCTCTGAGCGAGAGCGAGGTCTGGTTTGGAGAAGGGCCGTAAAGTCTGCTGCTCGTGGGGATCCTTCCTGGGGGTTCCTGGTGTGAGTTCATCTAGAGAGGAATACCAGAACCCAAACAAACTGACTAGGACTTTTAGGGCTACCAGCTCAACTTTGGATCAAATCAGCTTGAAGTCTAACTGCAAAACATTATTCAACATGGAGAACTAGATTTAAAACATTGTTGTGTAATGCAGTGTTAACAGCAAAGGCAATTTACGTGCAAGCGCAGTGATCACACATGAAGCGCTGAAGAGTAGGCAACACTCACCAGAACTGTTTGAAAGGGACGGGCGTGCTCTGTTCAGACTGGGAGCTCGTCTGCGTCTCAGCAGCGTTTGTCTAGTAGGGACAGCCGTGGGGGGGCTGGGGTGAAGCGGGGGACTCGAACTTTTGACGGGACTTCTGGGGGTGCGTGTGGTGCTCAAGGGCAAATCATCCAGGAGGACACCGGTCTTAGTCTGGGCTGGAACACTACTGTTCAGCTGCAGGTCTGATGGGAAGGAGGTTCAAGGGTAAGCGGTAAGGTAAGGGTCTCAGGAAACATGAGGGGAGTGTTCGCCGAGGTCAGCCGTTACCTTTCAGAGGTGCCACGTCGTCTGGGCTCACGTCCCTCACCGTGTGCCTAAGGCTGCGTTTCATTCGCTGCGTGTTCTGCCACTCCGCCTGTACGGCTGGAACTTCTTGCTGCTCCAGACGAGGCTGACGCATCTTATCTCTTATAATCCTAGACACCTTTGTCCTCTCCTGGGAATACACACGTACGAATCACCACATAACATCTTATGACATAACGTCATTTAGAACCCAGAGGACTAGGATGAAAATACAGTATGTAACTTTTAGTCAATTTCCTTTATTACTTTAGCAGTTTTACTACATCAAATCTTTATTCTCAAACTGGAAACAAATCGTTCTATATTAACAGGAAATCTAGAAATCACTGCTGAAGTTAGGAAAACTGTGATCAAGACAAAAGTAAAGTGAAACAGAAAATGCTGTTCAATAAAAGCCAAAAAACATTGTGTCTCTTACCACTACTTCTTCTTGCTCAGGGCTTTCTTCTGAACCAATATGTCCAGCAGAAACAGCATGGCCATACACTCCAGCCAGTGGCTCCCAGGAGGGTTTCCTCTCGGACTCCTCCTGTTCCAGAGACACCATCACTCCAGGGCGGCAGGTAAGACCAACAGAGCCAAAAACACCTGTCATGGGTGGGGAAAGGTGCCAGTTTAAGGCAAAGCTGCATGAACCTGCACAAACATCACAGGCTAAAGCACAGGACTCCTGTGAAGTGAAGGCAGGGGCCATATATTTTCAACACATAATTGGTCTTAGATCTTACTGGAAATGTGATTAGATACAAAAGCACAACGAATAGATAAATTCCAACCTCTGCCAACTACTCCTTCAGACATGTCGTCAGCAGGGGACGCCCTGGTGCTTTGCACTTGAGATCCTGAAAAGCACAATACATATTAACATGTACTCCATCAAAAATCCCAAATATAACTTCTGGTTTCATAGTGGTTTCTTCATGGTGCAGAAAAACATGTCCATGGGTGCAGGCATAGCAATGTACAAGAGGATCAGCAGGGGCTTTTTGTTTGTAGAATAGGGCTTTTAAAGCAGTTTTTACTTTTTTAATATAGATTTTTGTTGTTGTTGCTGCAGCAAATGATTTGGATGCAATTTCCAGGAGAGCGGATCAGTGAGCTCACCTTTGGCAGGCCTGAAGGCACGGAGAGGCTCTCGACCAGCAGGTTTGGTGTGTGGAGGCGACATTGCTTCTCTGGGTCTCTCTTCCTCTGCTGGCCCATTAGAGTATGTTACTCTTTGACCTACTACGCTCACGCTCAAATCAGAAAGAGCCTTTTCTTGCTGTTGGACACCTGCGATGCAAAATCACATTGAAACCTGTAAATACATTCCGACTTAAACCTCCCTCTATGTAAGTGGGTTATAAAAGCGTATTTGGGGTTGTGGTTACCGGACCAGAAGAAATCCTCCCTAAAAATCCTCACACGTACCTTGAGCACTTGCTTCCATGGAGGAATGTGTCTTCTGTCTTCCTGATGGCACCCTAGCAATACTAGATTTTGCTGCAGAGTTCCTAGGGCTGCAACGATGAATTTAGCAACATGACCATTCTTTAGAGTGCATATCAAACTCCAGCACAAACATATTGGTGTTGCTGTATGTGACTAGTGTTCCACTTCAGGTTCATTAGTTGAATCTGCTAACAAACATTCAACTTGCTGGCTTTGCACAGGAAGTAAAATGGATCCAGTAATGGGGCTGAACAAAATGACTCCTAAGAGAAGCCAGTATATGTTTGTATGGAAATGTGTGCATGGACCAGATTTCAGACAGACTTCCAAATCTAATTGAATGAGTGAAGAGCTCAGTGCCAAAGGATTATCAAAGATTAATGTATGTGTGTATGTAAGAGCAGGACCAGGCATCTACCTGATCTTGGTGCCGTTGGTGATGGTGGACGTTGGGGGTGAATACAGGCTGGACAGGCTGCTCTCGCTGAGGGGGCTGGTCAGAGATGGTGAGGTGTGGGAGGGGGAGTCTGTACTGGGCTCCAGCTTCACCGCAGAGTCCGGGCTGTCTGGGTCTGGCTCAGAGCCACTCGCATTCACCTTAGCCCGCTTCTTAGCCGCACTGTTACGCAAGTAGCGCAGGGAGTTCATCATCTGAAAAATAAAGAGTCTGTCAGCCCAAGTGCAACTGCCCATACCCACTATATCCGTCAAGTACAAGTACATACAACAATACTATACAAGTATTGAAACATTTTGCCCAGTTTAAGCTGGATCCTCCCTGTATGTTAGGTAAATGACATTTACTGGGTCTATTAGTAACTACATATCAATGCATTGATGCCAGAATATATCTTAACTAGGTTAATTTATTTATTCAAAGCCACCATATACCCCTGAGATAAACGCAAATGTAGCATCAGCAGAAGGAAACATCGTCTCATCATATTTGGACACCTAAGCAAAGCATATCGCATGCATGGTCAGCTTTAATACTGGGATGCTACAGGACCTTTATTATGTAGACACAGACGTTAGGTTTGCCAGCTTATATTAGGACCAATGCTGTGTTTATGCATTAAAATCCAGGAAGTAAAACACTTGAGTAACATTTGCAGGCAGCAACCAGAGAAATCTATCAGTTAAACTAATGCATCTGCAACTGAGATACTCCGACTATGTACAACATGATATATGTTCCTACTGACCTCCTCCTTGTCCACTGGCTCCTCATCTGGGTCATGTAAGCTCATGAGGGCGAGGTCCAGGTGGAGGTTCCTGCCAGGCTTCTCTTTCTGCAGGGCTTCCATTGGGGAGGTAGGAGGAGAAGGCCTAATCAGTCCTGACGAGGTGACTCTCGTGCGTGAAGTGCACACAGGCAGTGGGGAACACCTGCTGGAGCCAACTTCACCTGCATGGGCGAATAAGGCAATCTATAAGCTACGACGAGCAGCAACCATTAGCAGATATTAACTCACCATAACATTTCGCAGTGCCTTAGTACTACGTTGCATATGTTTCTCTATCTGAAAGTGCCACTGAAATATGATTCAAGCAAGATGGACAGAGAACGGCAACTTCTCATATGCATCTTGCCACAATTCATGTAATGGCAGCACAATGAATTAGTGCTGAATAACTGAAAGCACGGCATTCCTAAGTCCAGAAGCAGGAAGACATTTATCAGAGCTTAAGTAAATGTGTAACCCACCAATGATTCTGTTTTAGTTTAGCTTAGTTGTGATTCTTTTAGTTTATTGCATCATGAAATCTTACATTTCAATACAATTTGATTCCATTTAATTATTTCGGCACAATTCAGAATTATTTTAATTCTGATACTGGTAGATGCTGAAGAGTCAAACTACAGTACCGCCTAGCTCTGCTCATGGCTAGCACATCTCGCCTCTGCTAGACACTGTTCCATTACCGAGTGAAACCATGTCAGATGAAGATCATCAAATTTGAATTTATGCATTTTCTACATTTGACAAGTGGTGACTATAAATGAAAATTTTATTAATCCAAGTATATGCTCATTTTTTGGTTAAAATTTAATTCATGTAGTATGTATGACACCACAAAATTAGGTCTGCTCATCACTTTACCACTGACGTGGGAACAAGTGCAAGACAAGCTTAGTGCAAGACGAACTTAACTTAACCGGGCACCCAAATAACCGGCCATGCCTCACTGTGTGTGCCTAGTACGTTCTTAGCAATGTAACCATGCGCTCACCAGTACTGTCCCTCCACGGGCCCGGGTCTCTGCGCCGAGGGCTCGTGTCTCGCTTGTTGGGCCATGTATTGGACATGGAGAGTGAGGAGTCGGCGTGTCGTCTACGAGGCAGAGTAGGAGTGAGCTGCACTCCCGGAAGAGTGGCCAGAGGGTAGGAGGGCAGTAGGAACGACCCGGGGGGAGTTGCATTGGAAGGAAGTGAAAAGGTGCGCTCTACACTGGGGTTCCCAGACAGCAAGCGGCTGGATTTGGGCAAACCTGCATGGGAAAGGGCGTTCATTCTCACGAGCATCTAACATGACAATACATTTGCATTAAGTTTTGTTCAGCAGCTCCATTCATTTGACACCTGAGTGAAGTTTCTGACTAAATAAATTGTAAAGCGCCTTGAGTATTCTGAAAGGCGCTATAATTTGAACATTCATTCATTCAACTGATTTCCTTGTTCCCAAATATCGTATTTAGCAATATATTAACACAAAACAAATTATGCAACATTATAAATTCTACATTTTGTACAGGTATTTCAATGATATATAAAGTAAAGCCAACATCAATAAGTCACCTGTACCAGCATCACTGGGGTTAACTGCTTTGAAGATGTCTGGGTCCGAGTCCAGGCTGCCGCTACGGCGAAGTCTCCCCACGCTCTCTCTCTTCCACCCTGGAGAGTGGAGCTGGAGAGGCTCCACTGAACCTGCACATGAAACACAGGCAGAACTGTAGAGGACACGTTCAATCTTCAGACCAGCATATGAAATTAAGAGCTGCAGATCATACTGCAATTTAAATAACAATATTTTCACATGGCTCAAATGTACATCAAAAGTAGCATTAAGTTTAAGAAAACTTAAATTCATAATAAAATCTGCAGATGGCAGCGAGGAGCAAAAGTGGCTATGGGAAAACTCTGGAGAGCTGTGGAGAGCTCTGGATGGGAGCAGCGCAGGCCCGGGGAGTGGGGTGCTGGCACAATCAACTGACTGCAATAAAACATTCAAGTCTGGTCTTGCTTGTAAGTTCACATTGTCCTTGCCAACAGAAGTGGGTACAAAGCACAAGCTCCTTATATCACACAGACTGCTGCTGCATGCCACTGCTTAACGCTGGCCAGGTGATACCCAATACTTAAAGAAGCCATGTTATATAGATTACAAAGATTAATACATATATGCTTTGGCAGCAGTCCAGATGAGGTATCAGAATGACAATGTTTTGTTTAGATTGTTTGGGGGTGTACTAAAAAATGACATCTGTAATCCATATACATGTATTATCAGTATTATACTATGCTGATATAACACTGATTCGAAGCATTATCACCTTAGACTAAACACAACCGCCTAGCAGATAACAAGTGTCACAGTACACCCACACGGTATGAGGCCTTCAAGGTGCCCACTCTAAAGTGCTCTACTCAGTCATCAACAAACTTATCACAGCTAAAGTAATGAATGGAACATGAAATACATTCAAATTCATTTGTCTTCCTCTGGTCCATCTGGTTCATTTATTTGTCTTCCCCTGTTTCTAATAAATACTGTCCCCTGTTTCATAATACAAATATGCAGTCATGGTCACTTGGCAGTCATGGTCCGGTGGTAGGGAACTGGTGTTGTGAGGGTCGTGGGTTCGATTCCCAGGCCTGAGGCCATGAGTGAGGTGCCCTTGAGCAAGGCACCTAACCCCAACTGCTCCCCGGGCGCCGGGCTAGGGCTGCCCACCGCTCTGGGCACGTGTGATCCACAGCCCCCTAGTAATCACTAGTGTGTGTGTGTGTGTGTGTATGTGTGTGTGTTCTAACTGCACAGATGGGTAAAAGTGGAGGACAAATTTAGATTGCGGTGCTGAAAGAAAGTTGACGACCTCTTCGTACTATGCACTTCAGCATCAGCTGACCCTGCTACATCAGTTTACGTGGCCCACCACTTCGTGGCTGAGTTGCTGTTATTCGCAAACACTTCCATTTCCTTATAATACAGCTGACTGTCGAATATTTAGGAGCGAGGAAATTTCACGACTGGATTTGTTACACAGGTGGCATATTGTCACAGTTCCACGCTGGAATTCACTGAGCTCCTGAGAGCGACCCATTCACAAATGTTTGTAAAAACAGTCCGCATGCCTAGGTACTTAATTTTATACATCTGTGGCCATGGAAGTGACTGGAACACCTGATTCCGATAATTTGGATGGGTGAGCGAATACTCTTGGCAATATATATATATATATATATATATATATATATATATATATATATATATATATATATATATATATATATATATATAAAATTACATATATATATTTTACATATAGTATGTAATAAAGAGACATTTACTTACCAAAGTTTGTGACAGGAGATTCCTGATTCAGCCTCAAGGAGGTAGTGAGATTGTCCATGCTAGACTAATGCAGCAACAACAACAAAAATCAAGCCCATGTTTCCATATTTACTGAGCATTTATAAATAAGTAGCTAACTTATTATATTTTCAATTGGGGATGTGTTCTGAGATTTTTGATTCTGTGTAAGTGCAACTAAATTACAGCTTAGGTCTGAAGAAGGCCGGGAACGTATTTAATGTAAGGGTATAAATTTAACCTTTGATTATACCTTACATTTTCTCCATGAAAATGTCTAAAACTCTGAAGTCGTTGGATCAGGTACTCAGAACTGCACAGGGTCACTTTTTTCACCAAGAGGTGTGAAAACAAGCTTGGTGTCTAATTCCACAGTGCTAACCTTACCTGAGACTTCATAATCTTCCCCCTTCATTAAACATTCAATGCACTAAGTGCTTGGTTTCCACAAGCAAAACCACACATCCCTATTATCGGATACATTAAAAAAGATGAAACTCTTTTGTTTCTGAATATAATTTTTCACTAAAAATGCTTGTGAAACAACTCTCTAGCAGACAGCAAAGTGGACACTGACCCCAAACTATTTAAAACTGTTACATAGGTTTTCCATGAAACCCCACCTTTTTGCTCATGTTTATGAGCTTACAAAAGAGAAATCAGCCAAAAAGGATGCCAGGGCCTCTCTGAGCTAAATACACAAGGTGATTTTCAGTGGCAAGGAAAAATAGTCCCCTAAGGTTTCAAGAGCTTAATTAAGCCCAGCCACAGACACAGACACAGGGAACAGTGAGATCTTTATCACAATGTCTGCTTTGGGAATATGATCAATTATCTCTTAACTCCAAACAACAGTCAACCTTTCTGACAATTCAAATTAAGAGTTGTAGATATGTTGCTAAGAAACAAGTAGTGTTACAAACAAAGCCTTTGCAAATATTTTAAAGATCATTTCAGTATGAGTCAAAGTTAAAATGGCAGTTGCTCAAAAAAAGAAAATTAATTGTTGATTTAAGACACATATAATTCCTTACCTTTACCAATTAAATGCATTTAAATCATTTTATTTTAAATATACTAATGCACACACCTACACTAATGCTTGGAAAAAGATACGCCTGTCTGTGATTTAAATGTGCTTTAACCTTCCCTGTCAACTCTACATTAATATCCCATGTTGTGCAGTTTGCCACCTTAGGAGTCAACACATGTATGACTTTTTGAGGTGAACAAGATATGTCAAACCCTCTTAACCCACTGGTCCCATTCTGCATCGTGGGAGGTCGTAACCAGATCAGCACTGTATCTCTTCTCTCTCTGACAACTGACCCTCTCTAATGAATCCTCTCTATTTCTTAGGACATGCTCACAGTCCCGGCAAACAGCCAACAAGATTCAATAAATCATTTTAAGTCAGGAGGGGATCTAGATATAGGGAATACTTGAGTTTGAGCCTAAAACACTTTTACCCCTGACAGCACATTAGCCTTGTCTAAAAGAACACAAAGTTTATGTAAGGTTGTTTTATTGCAATTTAGTATTTCTAGTTCTATTTTTAAAAATTCTGATGGTTGTAATAGAAGGGAAACAGTACTCCAAGATCTGTCAATATAAATTGTATTATATATCAAGTAATTTCAAAACATGAGGGGGGGGGGGGGGGGGTCTGTGACTTCTGTTAATCTTCACCAACATCAATTTAAAATACTCAAATTGAATCAAGTTTGGGAAACAACTTATAGCCTATCATAAAAAAATACTAAGAGTACAGTTACATAAACAGCAAGTTTTCTCTAAAGTAGCTCTTTTCACAATAGTAAAATTATATATGTTTATCTTCTTCTTTGTGTATTTGTGCATGTCTTTATGTAAAATTAACATCATGAGGTAATCACCAACCTTATCAGATAACTTTCCATTTGATGCACTGCAAGGTTGATGGTTTACAGAACATGGGTTACAGACACTAGACCTTTCCCAGGGTAGCTTGTTCTTCGCCTTGCTGGCACTAACTATTCTCCTGTGCGATGGGAGGTCATCTGTAAGAGAACCAAGGCTGCCGTAGCCACTCAGCCGATCCGAGTCTGGTTCCGTGCGGAGGCTCTGCGCACTGTTAACCCTACCCCCATGAACGACCCAGTCCAGGTCAGCTCCTGAGCCAAACTGAGGCATGCGCCGCTGACCAGGCTTGGGGATGACCAGGCCGTATTCTACCATACCATCCACGGATAATCGGGGGAGAATGTGTCTGGCTCGTCGTGCCTGTACAGCAGCCATAAGTCCCTCCACATCTCCAGTGAGCTCAACCCTGTCAATTGCCTTCATGAGTGGCTGTTTTTTTCCTGTGTCCAGACAATAGTCAAAAACGGCAAAGAGCTCCAGAGCTGCATGCCTGACCCTCTTTTTGTTGTCTGCAAGATAAGGAGCGACTACAAAACACAGATTGGGGATATTGAAGTCTTTTCTGGGGTGTGTGAGCATAGCAGCTGTGATGATGTTGACGACATCTTCTCTGACTCTGGAATTTTTGTGCTTTAGGTGTCCTATTACAAGTTCCAGAACTTTCTGTGGACCTACAAACCTCATGAGCTGCCTAAAAACATTCATGTACTCATTCCGAGGAACAGTCCGTGTGTCTCCCAAAGTCTTGAGAGCTACACATACAATCTGTTTATGATATCTGTCCACATTGTAGTCCAGCTTTTGAACCAGGAGGTTGATCACCTGTAAAGTGCCATACAAGACTTTGAAGTTGGTATCATCCAGAAGTCTATGTAAAAAATGGATGAATTCCACAATACTGTCATAGGAAACGGTTTTCAAGTCCAGATCTGAAATAATGTTCTTCAGCTCTTCTACCCCATTTGTTCGGTTCTGGTAATTCTCGTGATCAAGAAGCTGTTCGTGTAACTCCGGAGGTATAAGCGCATAAATCATCGTTGATTTGACTGCTCAGATTCTGGTCAAAGTCACGTTTTGCGAGGCGCGGCGGGGTATATCCACGTCTCCATATATTCGTAAACAGCTCATCTTTTAATGGCTATGTGCGCATCAAAACACGCTCAACGAGACGTGCACAAACGGTAAGTACATTTTAGTGCAAAGAAGTCAAAAACTCGAGCAAACAGACAGATATAACTAGGTATACTGATAAGCTGTGTAAGGAAAAGCGCAGCGTCGATACAATAGGCAGTGATTCTCAAGTCCAACTACAGCACCGACCAAATATGCACATTTATCACCTGTCACTGTAGCTAAAGGGGAAACAACAATAATGAAGTGGAGGTCTGAATTGACAGCTTACATGGCAAAGGGCCAAAATGGGCGTCATTCAGGTAAAACCACCTGTAGCTGACTAACTTTCTCCTCTTCTACTGTGGTTAGAACAAACACTGTAATAACTCGCTAGCTATCTATAACATCTAACAATAAGGCACTGCGGTATTCTGATTACTGTTAGTACATTTAAATACGTAACCAGGTGTTAGAAATTCAACTTGTTCGCCAAAGTTAGCTGCCAAGCGAGCTAACTGAGTTACACGCTTTACTATCCAGAATAGAGCTGGAACTAGCGAGGGTAGGTGTGTGAAATAAACGACAAACGAACCTCTTAACTGCCATCTTCTGTGACTAAAAGTAACCTATGTTGCTGAGCCTACAACATCACCACAACCCATATATCGTTAAAAGGACTGAAGCCTCTGCAAGATAGCTAGTTATCTGGCTAGAAGGTTCTGGGTCAGCAGTGGTTTGTACAGCTGCTGTATCGCCAGCCCAACGTGTCGCAGCTCAACTCGGAACTCAACCCGTTATCAGCCAGTTAGCTGGGTTAGCTACCGCACTACAACATCAGGCATCACTTTCCAGTATTGTTGTCAATTACAGTATTTTCAAACACTGTGGCCTCCGTCGAGAACGACAATAGAAGGCACGTTCCTCTTCAAATCCCGGGTACGATCCTGTCCTTTAGTATATGTAAACACAGATCGGAAAGTCTTCTCGGTCCACAGTCGCTCCTCTCGACGCTGCAGCCAGGACTGGTTGGTGTTGGGAATCAAAATGGCGGAGCGTGTCACTAACCAAGCGCTTCCATGGTGACGCCCGCTCTCGCGACCTCGGAGAGTCGAACTCACGCGTGGTCATTTGGGAGTTGTTGATGGATAATCCAGCCAAGTATTTGACCATACATTATGTTAATACAAATAAGGCATAACAACTTTATAAAAAAGAGCTCAGCAGGTTTTCACCTATGGCTTGTGAGTAAATTTAGATCTTGATATACTTCACTGATACTTTGTTTTACATACACACTGAAACATTTCTATGTTTTACATTTCAAGATGTATGGACCCTTCTAGATGTCAAACTATTTTGGGTATTAAACTATTAAAAGTATTTTCTCACTCTCAGCTGTAGGGCTTTTTTTGTATAAACAACAAATGTATACTACTACTATCTTGGTCTAAACATTTAGTCAGAGTGAACTAGAGGATCCCAAGTGAATTAGTGTTATATATAATATTTTAGAATTATAATATATTTGTAGTCTTAGAATTAAGCCTTTCACTTTTAATTGTACCTTTGTGAGTTTGTGCCTCAAACAACCTGAACCGCAACACCACCAAAATTGTGGAAAATATAAGAGTTCAGGAAGCATGAACCTTCCTCATTGAAGATTAAGAACACTACTAACAATGTGAGGGAATCATGAGCACTATTATCTCCAACACTCATAGCTGAGATAAAATAATCACTTCAACCACAAAGAAAGCACAAAGGTGCATGAATTTTATGGGACAGTTCAGGAAACTACACAACCCCATTCTCATATATATTTCATAAAATCTTAATCTAAAGCACAATTATTATTTTCTTATTGTTTGGTTGGGTTCCACCACTGCACAGTCCAGAAACTAGCTGCAACATATCACTGGGTGTGTAGAGAAAGTCACACTTCTCTGCATCCTTCCATCCCTTGCTGAGCTTCATCAGTGAAGTATCCCCAACTGTATTGCAAAACCTTTCAACTTAGATTACACTTGTTTCAAAACTTCCCCTGTGGAAAATTCTAAACCATAGCACAATCTGTAACTGTACAATAAGGTAGGTGTATTAAATAAAGTGGCTGATTAATTTGCAGTATGTGTTTCTAATAGTTGTAATAAGTGCTTTAATATTTATTTATTGAAGTTAATAAACACCTTATTCATATGAGAAACAAAATACATACTTTTTGGGGCGTGGGTGACTTTGGTAATAAGTAGACTATCCACTGGTTTTCATACTACAATCTGGCTTTATCCCAAAGTATACTAACTAAATCTGTTTCTGGATATCCTAAATAAGGAATAGGCATATAGCTGGAACTGGCAAGTTGTGCACAGGAGCACAAGGAGACTCCTGTCCTCATGTGCACACACTTAGTCAAACTCATTTAGTTCGTGATAGAGGATCTTTGATAGCCTAAACTTTATTTATTTCGGGCAAGCTGTTATCTAGCGTACATATCTCCAGTAGTAGGTATCATATATCAAAGGCTGTATACACACGACAAAAACATCTAAGAAAACCAAATCTGATTTGAACATTGACGAAGGAGGCTTTCTTTTACTGCCTACCGCAACAAATCTCACAACAAATCTACCTTCTTGTGAAGTGGAATAGAGATTAAAGACAAAGAGACGCGTGGCACAAGGCAAATGTAATTATAAACGCGTACTATTTAGGGAACACGCCATTTGTTGACCTGCACATTTTGAAATGGTAATTGTGCCATTTTTGAGCGCTATTTAGCGCAACCTTCTCCCGGAAGTGACGCAGACAGAAGCTCTTTTGCGTTTGTTTTCCTGACAGACGCTCGAGGCTTCTGTCACTGCCGTGTTGACCTCCGCTACTGCAATACACCAGACCTTGTTGGCACATCCAAAAGGTTCAATACAGGTAATTAACGTCGTTTACGTGACATTTTTACACCGTCTGGTCGCAGCAGAGTACAGCTAGACCAGTCTGTTGCTAACGTTACCTGGATAACGGACGCAGCCCCGGCAGTGTTTATTTTTAGCAGCGACCGTGGTTAGCTAAGCTAGCGAACGCGCGAGCATTAACCACAGTCGCGAGCCGTTAGCAAGCTAACGGTAGCCGCCCGGCTAGCATCAGCAGGATTCACACAGGTGATCCGACCACGGCCGCCAACAGTTGCTTTGAATGTCCTTCTCGTCTCTAACATGTGCCATAAGTATTATATGGCTCTGTAAAGGTCAATAGCTGAGCTACGAAGTAAGGAGTTAAATCTTTAGCTAGCTGGATAGTTAGCTACTTTGGGCTCTCAAGGTTTTCTAATGGTGCTGGTACAGTTATTTATGGTCCCTTCGTTCTTGGTTGGGGCGAACTGGCTGGATAGATAACGCACCACACATTAGTGTTGGTCAGCTAACCCAGGTTACCTGTGTGTGAATGGTTCATCAAAACCAATTCGTTTGAACTAGGTAGGGAGGTTATTTCCGCTGATGGTTAACTTTTAACATAATAGTCATCTTAAAAGTTGTTACCTAACTAAATAATTTCTAAAATATTTTATATGCATGTTTAAGTCCACTCTGTTAATTGAAAGTTCTAATCTTGTATCTACGAAGGTTTATCTTTGCATGTGTGGTTATAATCTGTAGCTCCTCAGGAGTTTTACACGTGGTTTTGTTAATATCTCACATAAGTACTATATTACCATCAAGTATTTAAAAGGCACTTGTAAGTGGGTAAGAGCGTCTGCTAAATGCCCTAAATGTAAAATGTACCATATATGATAGAACTTAACAAAAACGCCACAAAAAGTATTTTGATGTGAGATACATACTATATGATAGAGACATCCACATATTTCATTAGCAACTGCTCAGTCAGCACAGACATCACCATGACACCAGTATCCATGGGCAAAAGCCTGTATTGTCTAATTAGGCAGTGCTTTCAGCAACGCTCAAATGAAAGTAACGCATACAGTGTACCAATAATATCAACCCTATAGATTGAGACAGTATTTTAACCCTCCTAACAGCACTGCTGTGATCACATATGTCAGTCAATCATATGTTTAAAGCTTATTTGGGTAAAAGGTCACTGCTATACTTTCTGTGACTGTTTATTTCAGGATAGTGTGTAGTCAGTTATGCTTAATGAAATCCTAAAGTGGACTGCAACTGATGTTTTGGGGAAAGTAAATTGACTTTAATCATCTGAAAGATGCATCCACTTCTGATTGCTGTAGAAGAGTGATTAAACATAGCCATTATGGAGTGAGGACATATATTACTCATTTAGTGTGACACCGCAGTTAAATTGAAATAAAAGTATCACAGAGCTATCAGCAAATTTTGTTTTTTGCAATGTATCTGCTGCTTTTATTGAATTGTTAATTAAAGTGCAATTGCATCCAAAAACTGTTTATTTAATTGAAATGTGGATTAAAGTGAAATCACATCCAAAAACAATTTGCTAAATATCTGCGTCAGCTATCTGGTATGCTTATGATAGGCGGAAGAGGACAATGCAAAATATTAGAGCTGATGCTTTACAAATAAAGAGAACACTCACGTGATGCTTTTAATTATCCAGATGAATCACAGATACTAGCCTGTCTGAATATTGATGTGTACTTTGTAAAGCAGAGAGTAAGAAGCAAAGACAAGCTCTTTGAGTACATTTATACATGACAACTGAAGCAAATCAGAAGGAAATTAGTTGAATAAAACATAAAAAAGTGTTTTCTAAATTTTTAAGTGTAAATGGTGTAATTGAACAATAACATTCAGAGTAGCTTGCTAAGACAGTTGTAATATGTTTATATATAAGAGACTCGATCTTATTGTTTCAAGTTACAGGAACTAGTAACTAGTTATTATAACCTCAGAAATTAATTGAATAATAAAGAATTTAAACATTAATAGCATTTGTTTAAAAGGTTAATGTTTAAATAACCTATTGATTTGTTCTAATAGGAACACTAAGATTCATTTATGTGGACAATAGTAGTTAAGTTTTTTAATGTTTCATTCAGACAGCATGATGCCCATTACAAGCTTGTGTTGGAGAGCCTGTGCCAACAGCACTAATCCTTTTAATGAAACTGGTCTGTTTTTGAATGGCCCCCATTCAGCAGGTTGATACATGGCTCTGCATGGAGGCACACACAAACACTATCTCACAGGCTCCACTTGAACCTAGTCTTGCAAAACATTGTATCAGACCTATAGTTAGTATGGTACATAACATTGATATTACAAATGCATTAATAACTCTTATGCCAAGTGAAAATGGTTTTCTTGCTAAGGTTTAGCGCTAAAATAATAGTATAGTTAATCCAACATTACTCTCTTTCCCCTGAAAGATGGACCAGCAGGCCCAGTCCTACATGCTTGCCAGTCTGACGCGGCCTCACTCCGAGCAGCTGCTGCAAGGCCTCCAGCTGTTGCGGCAGCAGCGTGAGCTGTGTGACATTGTGCTGCGGGTGGGCGACGCCAAGATCCATGCCCACAAAGTGGTGCTGGCCAGCATCAGCCCCTACTTCAAGGCCATGTTCACAGGCAACCTGTCAGAGAAGGAGACCTCAGAAGTGGAGTTCCAGTGCATCGACGAAACGGCACTACAGGTGACGCAGAGCTTGGTTTGTTTGTGCCGCCTTCAGGCTACGAAAGTGGGTTGATGCCGCCCAGTGCAGCCTTTTCAAAGCTAGTCTTTAAGAAAAAAAACTAGGTCTTTTGTCCAAAATAAGATGATGACTAGTCAAACTCTCCATTCTTAAATATTATTTTATTTCTACACCTTTTTCAGGCCATTGTGGAATATGCCTACACAGGAACAGTTTTCATCTCACAAGAAACAGTGGAGTCTCTTCTTCCAGCTGCCAACCTCCTCCAGGTCAAACTGGTGCTGAAGGAGTGCTGCAGCTTCCTGGAGAGGCAGCTGGACGCCGGGAACTGCATTGGCATCTCCCGATTTGCCGAGATGTACGGCTGCCACGACCTCTGCCTGGCTGCCACCAAGTTTATCTGTCGGAACTTTGAGGAGGTTTGTCAAACAGAGGAGTTCTTTGAGCTGACCAGGGAGGAGCTGGATGAGATCGTGTCCAACGACTGCCTTAACGTGGTCACGGAGGAGACGGTCTTCTATGCTCTGGAGTCGTGGGTTAAGTATGACGTGACGGAGAGGCAGCAGTACCTCGCTCAGCTGCTGCACTGTGTGCGCCTGCCGCTTCTCAGCGTGAAGTTTCTGACCCGCCTCTACGAGGCAAACCACCTCGTCCGGGATGACCATGCCTGTAAGCACCTTCTCAACGAGGCCCTGAAATACCACTTCATGCCTGAACACCGACTCTCCTACCAGACGGTGCTGTCCACTAGGCCACGCTGTGCACCCAAGGTCCTACTTGCAGTGGGGGGCAAGGCTGGACTCTTTGCCACTTTGGAAAGGTAAGAGCAGAGAAATAGGTCTCATTTAGCAATGATTTGTGTAGATCCTGCCTTAAAATACTTCAAACATTGACCCTGCACTGATGAATATTTCCAGGTATAACTCCTGTTGCAATCAAATCAAATTTATTTATAGAGCATCTTAAAATCAATGTCATTGGCCAAGGTGCTGTACAAAAGTAAGAGCATAAAATACATATAAAAGAAAACCACAGTTAAAACAAAAACAACCAACATCTCAGATTGGGTTAAAAGCCAAAGAGAAAAAATGTGTTTTAAGAGCACATTTAAAAGTAGAGAGTGAGTCAGCCTGCCTGATATGCAAAGGGAGATCGTTCCAAAGTTTTGGGGCAGTGACTGAGAAAGCCCGGTCACCTCTCATCTTCCTCTTAGTCTTTGGGATGACTAAAAGTGACCAGTCAGCTGACCTGAGTGAGCGTGAAGGGGCGTATGAGTGGAGGAGGTCAGATAGATACGGTGGGGCAAGGCCATGAAGACCCTTAAAAACAAATACAAGAATTTTAAAATCGTGACCTCATGACAGTGTTACTACTTGCATAAATGTGGACAACAACAAATTAAATTGTACAAGTTGAGAAGACTCTTTCTAAATTACTTTATCATACCAGCAGAAAAAAAAATGCTCCGTGCAAAGTTACAAATGCTTCTACCCATCTGTACACAGCCTAACACATTTCCATACCACGTGATTGAGCCATTGAACCATTAATATTACACTTGTGGCTTATTATTTTAAACTGACATTGCTCCACTCTACAAACTCAGTCAGTTGAGGAGGATGTTCAGTGTATTTGTGCTCCTCTCTTTGGCAGTACCGAGATGTACTTCCCCCAGACAGACTCGTGGATTGGGCTGGCTCCACTCAGCGTGCCCCGCTGTGAGTTTGGAGTAGCTGTTCTGGACCAGAAGGTGTACGTGGTGGGCGGCATCGCCACACACATGCGGCAAGGCATCAGCTACCGGCGGCATGAGAGCACCGTGGAGAGGTGGGATCCAGACAGCAACACCTGGACCTCAGTGGAGCGGATGGCGGAGTGCAGAAGCACCCTAGGGGTCGTGGTGTTGGCCGGCGAGCTTTATGCGCTCGGGGGCTATGACGGCCAGTACTACCTCCAGTCCGTGGAGAAGTATGTGCCTAAGCTAAAAGAGTGGCAGCCAGTGGCACCTATGACCAAATCGCGCAGTTGCTTTGCCACTGCTGTGCTGGATGGTATGGTTTATGCCATCGGAGGTTATGGACCGGCCCATATGAACAGGTAAGACGGGCGTACTTTTCTTTCAGATCTAATCGTTATAGCACAGTGCTGCCTTCTGTGTGAGCTTGTTTAATATTTAATGATAAAGGAATAAAATCCTCACATTTGTCAGAAACCTTCTGAATACTGCCTAAATATTTTTGTTAGCAGAATGGCAGAAGATGCTTTTGGAAAGAAAAGGAACTTTGTAAAGTTCACATACTGTGTATTACATTGTGCATCAACAATTTGTGTGGACCTGTCCCGGTATCACGAACCTATAAAAAGGTGTGGAGACATGGCATGCAGGCACCCTGTGCACAGCAGTGTGTGAAAACAGCCTGGTGACAGGCATCAACATGTACTTGTCTAAAAAGCATTTAGATTCCTTACAACTTGGTAGAGTAATGACTGGAATATTGTAGAAGTAATGCAAGTTTAGATACCAAGAACCATTAATGAAGATTGCAGACATTTAGGAAGTGCAACCTGGTTAGTTTTTACTCCAGCTAACGGTTATGCTTAATGGAATTAGCAAAGTGAAAGAGAGCTTGAAAAAAGTCGTCCTAGAATTTATGCCATGCAACCTTCAGAATATGGTCTGAGATCCTGCTTTCACACTTCCACATAGCTATAAAAGTGGAATTAGACCACATTTTGGCTCAAAAGCACAGCAATTTGCCAGGATTGCTCAATATTGTAACTGGACCTGAATTGTCTCCCAGTAGGATATTGCTTTGTTGAACAGGTATTTGGTTTTAATTTAATTTGTCTTTTTATTTTTGCATTAAAATTAGGAAAAAATAGAACATCTGAGTTCAGGCCACTGACATCAACCTAACTCAGAATGTCAAGTTTCTGCTCATGTTAGCTACATTAAAGGAAAGGCATAATGCTGAAGAATGTTTTATTTGAAAGACTGAAAATAAGTAGCTCATTTATTAAAACAAGCTGCTATTAATATAATTGTACTCCATTGATCTATTTTCTGCAATTCCTCCCAGGGATGTTGCTATTTTATTTAATTTTTTCCTTCTCAGGGCTCAAATCCCCAAAGGTTTCAGTCTAGGCTTAAAATGTTTTAATGTATTAATATCTGTGCGTGTGTGCGTGTGTGTGTGTGTGTGTGTGTGTGTGTGTGTGTGTGTGTGTGTGTGTGCATCCCAGTGACTTAACTCACCCATTGATATATGATTGCTACTGTATTTGATCTGATGCGAGATGAGTCACACCATACTGCAGAAACTGTTAAATGCAGAAAAGTGACAATGCTGTGCTGCTGATGTCACACGCCTGTTTGGGAGGGGCACCCTCAAGACTTCCTCTTGCTAAGGCCTCTGTGTCCAACTTAGGCCACCAGAGAGTTGTTCTGTTGTTGTTCTGTCTCCTTGACCAAGATTTCCCTAATGGGCTGCACTTCAATAGGGAACACACTATGCATGCAGGCTGGGAATCACCTCTCACATTTCAGTGTGCTGGAGCTGCACTGAGAGGACATGAATGGTGTCTCAAGAGGTGTTGTCATGGCTTTATCGTTTTCATGATGCCAAACTAATTCAGAGTGGGTGCCCATTTCTAATACAGTGAAGGCAGCATGCATAGGTTTGTTTTTGTTGTAATTGTTCTCCTGGGTTTAATAATGCAGCTACACAGGACATATATTGCAACAGTGAAGAAACTGTACTGAAATCAACCATCATTTTGTTAAAAAGGTTTACATAATATCTCTCATGATAAATGTGATTGGCTCCAAAGGGAAATGGTCCTCACCAAAATGCCTTAAATGTCTCAAATGCTAATGGTAAGACGTATTATGTTTTCTTTACAGTGTGGAGCGCTATGACCCCAGCAAAGATGCCTGGGAAATGGTAGCAGCCATGGCCAACAAAAGGATCAACTTTGGAGTGGGAGTCATGTTGGGGTTTATATTCGTGGTTGGTGGACACAATGGTGTATCACATTTGTCCAGCATCGAAAGATTTGACCCCCACCAGAACCAGTGGACAGCATGTCGACCCATGAACGAACCTCGCACAGGTAAAATATTAAGAACACAGAAGGCTGAAATGTATGACCTCAAAACATTAAAGTCAAGTCTGGCTGTTTGGACTGACATGATGTTGAGATAATAAAGACTTCTCCAAGGTTGTATACAGTGCTTAGGGATTTCAGGGGCCTCCTTATAAATGTCAGCCAAATGTAAATCATAGTGATTAATGTAATATTCATGTCCAAGGTCACTGAAATGTGTGACACTGCTTTTTGCAGTAGATATAACGTCAGGCTGTACGTTTACTAGTTTACTAAGAAAAGGTTTGCTAGATTAGCAAAAATGGTTGACATGTTGGAGGTGTTCTAGTTTAAAACAAAACAAAGTTATATTAATGTGTTGTTTTTGGTGTGATTGTTTTGCATGTAATAAAGCATCAAATCATAAGCAAAGTTTTAACGTTTAATATGCCGTGCTAATCTTTACACAGGGGTCGGCTCTGCTGTAGTGGACAACTACCTCTATGTGGTGGGTGGTCATTCGGGGTCTTCATACCTGAACACAGTGCAGCGCTATAACCCCATCTCGGACAGCTGGCTGGACTCAAGCGGAATGATGTACTGCCGCTGTAACTTTGGCCTCACTGCTCTTTGACCCTTGGGGCACCTGTAGGGTTCTCTGGAAAAGAAGAGAGGGACGAAATGGTTTGCATTTCTTTTGTCTACTCCCCATTCATCTTTGGAACTGTGTTCCTCAGAAGTTGCCACATCTATGTGGAAACTGGTCTGAAAAAGCAAGGCGAAGGTGCCATTTCGGATTTTGGGGTTTGCTGAAGTCGTAGAAGAAGCAGGAAAGACATGGGTCAGGAAGGACGTTTCCATAGTCTGAGTAAGTAGAGGGACTCCTGTCTTGCTTGGATCTCTGGAAAGCACTGGAAGGTTCTGGACAAAGGATGGCAGTTTTGGTTTTCTTGGGTGGCATTTTTCTGCGATGATGCCATTTATTCTCTGAGCACTCTTTTTGTAACCTTAGGCTTAAAGGCTCCTAGCTACAAGTGCAGCTGGGTTTCTTTAGTTTCTGTTTGTTGTTCTATGCCTGTCTATGATATGTATGCATGTCAGGGAAAGAATGAAATTTTTTTGCGTCTGTGTGTCTGTGTGTCTGTGTCTGTGTCTGTGTCTGTGTCTGTGTCTGTGTGTGTGTGTGTGTGTGTGTGTGTGTGTGTGTGTGTGTGTGTGTGTGTGTGTGTGTGTGTGTGTGTGTGTGTGTGTGAGAGAGCATGCACGACAAGCACTCGGGCACAGTGATGAGTTCATTGGCTGAGTTTGACGTGTCTGCATCTAAAATAGTGCTTCACAAAAAAAAGTGGAAAAAACTTATTCTCACTTCCAAAGGGCTGCCTTTCTTTCTCTTGTAAATAAGTTGACTTAAGAATATAGACTATGTCCTCCAGTGCATTGCCTGTAAATGTTATCTGCACTGGGTAACTGGGTATCGGGTGTGTGTGGAGATATGCGCTGACTGAAAATATTCACATTTCACTGCAGTTTCTTAAGAATTCTTCCAAGTTCTACAAAGCTCATTGTAGTTGTAGAACAATACTTTCCCTCTTTTTTGTATGAAAATAACTGTCCTTAGTTCCCCAATCTCATGTATGTGTTCCTCACCTTTTAGCTTTCAGCTTTGAATGTGACCATACATTTCTTTCCACTGCAATGCTTTGGAAGGTGTACAAAAATACTGGTGCTAGTTACAATTCAGGATTTGTTGTGTATTTTGTCTGTGTCATTTACATTTCATTTTTGTTTTTTGTTTGTTTGTTTGTTTTTGCATGTTCACAGATCTCATTAATGTTTTGATATAAATGCACCATTGAGTATCCCTGTGCAACTTAATGATAATTAGTGCCCACACAATTTTCAGTGTGCATACCACATTTATCCAACTGCAATGGAACGCATAGGCCTGTTGCTGGAGGCTTGATAACGACACAATTAATGAAAATGTATTTTAGAGTAAGAATACATAAACATGGTTCATGGCATAATGTGTTTGACACAGCTATGTTCATGAATACAGAGTTAACTAGCTAACAGGGATCTTTGCTGTGTGTCTTCACATACTCCAGTGAGTTACTCATCAGCAAAATCATACCAGTGCATAAACTGGCCATCAGCCCTCAACACAATTTCAACACTACAGCTTGACTGAAGAGGTCAAAATAGCCAATTTTTAAGTACTGAAGTACTCAAAGTATCTGAATAATAAAAAAAGGTTCTTAACTGTAGCCAAAGAGCAGGTAAAGATGTCATAATCGTTTATCACAAATCTTGATGGAGCGTAGATCCATATCATTTCTGCATTAACTGTGGTGTGTATGCCCTCCACATTTCTACATAATTGTTCTCTGCTACATAACCAATTTATCCAGTCAATATTCATGCTTGGGAATTAACCTGTTCCTCACATTTCACAACCACTGTTTATTCCTGTTTAATGTTTATTCCTATATTTTGTTTTAGCTAAGCTTCTATTCACTATTTAGAAGTGCCAAGACTTCTGTTGTCCTTTTATAAAGATGATCAGTATGAGCATTTAAAGAATACTCTTTTACTAAAGTCTGACCTAATACATATGATTCATAGGTGGTCTTTATGTGAAACATTTGACATAAAGCATTAAGGTCTATTTATTAAATTGTAATGTATGGTTATTTGTTTTACCAGCACTGGTTTAAACAGAATCTGGACTTAATTATGAAAAGGCACTCTACACAAAAAATATTTTATGACCCATCATAACTTCAGTGCAACCCAGGGCTTAGATTTCTTTCTTTAAAAAAACATTTGTACAGTGATGGTGGTTTAACATGAAGGCAAAACTCATCCCCATCATATGAGCTATGTAACATTTCAAAATGCAACTTTATGTAAATGTCACATTTTTTTCCTCACAGCTGTCTGTAAACCATAGTTGTTGATATAAATGTGTAAGTAATTATGACCATTTTATGAAGGGCTTACAACTTCTGAAGCTCTTTTGGTGGATCTTTGGGTGTAAAGGCTCAAGTAGACTACAGTACTAAAGTTGTATTGGAGTTTGAGAATGAACACTAATGCATTGGGGTGAATTTGCACAAAGGTGTAGTTAAAAATGAGCTCTGCATTGCACTTATTAAAACAATTTGATACCTTGTGTAATTTGTATATAATAGTTGAAGGCATTTAGACAATGCAATAATAAGACCATTTTCCTTAAACATTTTCCCCATCTCTTTATTGCCATGCTGTTGTTAAAAATAAGATTGCTGCAACTGAAACATTTATTACATTTTAACTGTTTTCTTTGTTAGATGTCTTTCTATCATGTTTCACATGTAAAGAATACGATTTTGCCTTCTGAAATTGTATTCAGCATTGATAAAGAGAATGCGCTGTAATAACCTAAACCATTCAAAAATCTCCCATTATTTAAATGTGATTATGCCCATGAAATTGGATTAACTATTTTCCTTTGGACTACAGTATACCATACGAACAAAGAAGAATGAAAGAAAATCTGATTCATTTGTTAAGTACATTCAAGTTGTTTTATGGTGCCACTTCCATTTATTCCACACACTGAGTGCTGCGTAGTAATTTTTAAACAGCTGTTATAATGTTAATGTGAAGCATTCAAGTAAAAAACACACATCAAAGAACAGCATATGAAGACACGTGTCTTCCATTAGCAATAAGTAATGATATTAATCACAAGTAATACAATTTTTTTCACACAGCAAATTTTTACAAATGTAATTGTTGTCAGTGTGTTTAAAAAGCAGCAGTTATGTATAAGATGGATTTAATTAATTAATTGATGAGGTTACAAAAGCAAATACTAGATACTGTGGACCTGCTTGTATGTTGAGAAACTACAAACAAATTATTTTACTCAACAATGTGGAATCAACCACTTGCCATTTGGTAAATTGTAAAATTGATGTCATATAAAATCAAAAAAAAAAAAAACATTTCATTGTCAATGTGGTTAGAGCATTGAAGAAAAAAGTGAAAAAGGTCAAGAAAAAACCATCACGCAGGCGTGATCTTGCAGTTGCCATGCATTTTTGACCTGTCTTGTTTGTTGCATGCCGTGATGTCTCCTCCTGGAACTGTCAGTGATGCTTCTTTGAGATGGCTTGTCAGATTTTTTTTTCTCACTGCTTAAAAGAGCAAGCACTAATGGCCATATATGTATCTTGTATAATCTGAAGACGTAAAACTGCAAAATGAAGGGATGTTTGTATGTGCAGGTGTTTGATTATTGTTCTTAATCATGGCCTAACTAACTCCTGTCTTACCACCACTCTCACCAAAGTGCTTGTTTTATGAGAGAACCTGAGTGAAAGCAGGTGGTTTCAGCCCTTGAGATCGTCTGTCTTCAGAGAGTTCTTTAAAAACTGATGTCAATGTTAACCACCCAGTTTGTTTCTCCTGGTTTTGTCATGGGTGTGTCTGGCTTTTGTCTGAAGTAAGGTGATTTTCTTGATTTTTTATTATTTTTATAAATATATATCTATATACCTGTGGATTGTTACTGGAAGTAAAAAAGATAACACTAGACAATAGACGCAGTATTTATTTTTCACAATTTAACAAGCATCGAGAGAGAATACATTTTGCCAGTTAATTTATGTGTGGTGCAGTTGTACCCAGTCAAAAAATAAATGCCTGTCTTAAAAGGTGATTGGCTTTTTGTTGGATTTGTATTCTATATCATTTGTGTTGCTTGTTATTACGATACTTTCGTAATAACAACAATTTTCTTTGTCAATAGAAAATGACAATTTCAGCGAGGCACCTTGTCAGAATTTTCTGTTTCTGTATGAAGTAGCTGCTTGTATATGGAGCTTGTACCATACAAGCTGATCACAGTAAACTACCACAGTTTTTCCTCAACACTCAGTCATCAGCTTTGCTAGAAGAAACAACTGTGGACTTTTTTCCACTGTTGTAGAGAGATGGTACTATATGCTAAGAACTAACCATTAAACATTTATAGTTCTGCTACTTACCGAAGGACTTGGATATGCAGGGATACAAATGTCTCAGTGGTCAGTCCTCTCTACATCACCAGTGACACCACTGTTCATTCTAGACTTTTTCTACCATGCAGTATAAATGCTGAGGAAGAGTCAGATATAGCTACTGCTTTCTTGATCCCGTGAAAACAAGCTAGGTAGGAACACACTCAAAAACCAGGATAGCCAAATGGAGTTACACTGGAAAGCTAGAAAGTACGTTTTTAACCAACGACAGTGTGGAAAGGCCATAAATATCATACCAAATAAAAATAACCATCCCACTGTTCGGCAGAGGGCCAACAACCAGCTAGCAACCTGAAAGATTTACCTTGCACCTTTGTGAAGCTGGGCATTCCACCTCGCTGAACTCATTCATTCAAATCCATCACCGCATTCCACAATCAGTCCCACATGCTTCACAATCACACTGCCAATCAGTCTTTAATTAATCAGTCATGGCCTAATTAACTCCTATCTTACCACCACACTTACCAAAGTGCTTGTTTTATAAGAGAACCCGAGTGAAAGGGGGTGTCTTCAGAGAGTTCTTTAAAAACTGATGTCAATGTTAACCACCCAGTTTGTTTCTCCTGGTTTTGTCATGGGTGTGTCTGGCTTTTGTCTGAAGTCAGGTGATTATCTTAATTTTTTTTAAATATTTTATATAAATGTATATCTATGTACCAGTGGATTGTTGCTGGCAGTAAACCAATGTGTATCAGCTCTTCATTAGACAAATGTTCAGGAAGGTTCTGGGCATTGCCTCATCTTTCTAATTTAGAACTTACACGCTCCAGTTGGCACCAAAGTTCAGAATGATCTTCAATGGACCTCTAAAGCTGGGTGTAGTCCCACCTTGATTCAAACGTTCCTCTGTCATACCAGTGCCCCAAAACTACAGATATGTTTTCCTGACATCTGTATTGATGAAGAGAGACTGGTATTTTGAGAGACTGGTATTGGCTTACCTGAAGAACATAGGCCCACTACTGCACCCTCCTCAGTTTGCCTCCCAAAAAAAGACAGGTCAGTTGACAATGCAGTCAGTATGAGATTGAATTTCATCTTGATGACCAAGGAACTTACACCAAGGTCCTGTTTGTGGATTTTAGTATTCAACACCATCTTAGCAAACATTCTTCATTGTGTGAGCACAACAGAGGATCCTGAATCAATTAAGGAAGTGTCACCTTTCACATACTGTTGATACAGTTCAACAGAGCATGTTGTGTTTATTTTTGTTTACTTTAAGAGCTGGAAGATTCATGAACACAGAATGCAGTTATGAAGCTCAATGCCCTGAAAACACAGCACAGTGAAAATGGTATGTTGCTGCTTTTAGGTATCCGATGATTAAACACATCCCTTAAATAAGAGATATGTTCACACTGTGAATTCAGTTATGATATGGCTATATATCCTGCTATATAAATTCACACACACATACAACATGCAGTATTTTATGTGGAACAATTAGGCTTTATAAAGCCTGTTGTACCAAAGTAAACTTCCTCTTGTAGGAGAAAATTATTCAGTTGAAAAAGATAACTGAGAGATGTAGTCATTAATCAAAACTGTTCTGTAGTCAGCTCAGCCTTGGCAACAGAACGAACGTAACTGGTTAACAGTGAATGGAGAGGTTTTCAAATACCGCATGTTCACCCCATATGGTCTCGCTGTTGTGACTTTAACTGCAAGTATCTAAGAACATACTGTAGCCATCAGAAGAACTGAAGCAGTCATCCTTCACGTTATGAGGACATATTATTAGAAACATTTTTATCTGTTCAGAACACATTTTAAGGATAAAATAGTAGCTAACACCATCATCCTAAACCCAAGCAGAAATACCACTCGTATAACTACTAATACATTTACATATCATTCTGCAGCATCCTGATAGTTATTAGAGAAATGTTATTACCATAGCAACATTTGCATAGTTGCATTTGCCAGTTGCAATTCAAAACAGAAAATAAGTAAAAAAAATTTTTTTTACTAAAAAATCCATCTCAGACACTATACAACAAAAAACCATCACTTAGCTGTCATTCTTAAAAGTTAGTTAATTTGCCTGCACAGCACTTTGCTGGATAATAAGGGAATGAAAGGATGCGGCTTAAGAGGATAGCAAGTAATAACCATTAAATAATCTATGTAATAGTTAGTTATTGCTATCCTCTAAATCTATCCAGTAGTGAGCATGAAATGTACTAAAGCATGAGGTTAGTTCATCATTTTGGAAAGATAAGACCCACCTACTGATTATTTTGAATGACACTGGTTATGGCCTCAACCAATTAGTTTATTCCGCTATCAGAACAGTTTTGAGAAATTATTTGAGTGTAAAATTACCTCTTCTAGGCCAACCTATATGGTGGTCCAGCAAAATATTAAATCAACATATCACCCAACTGAATTATAAAAAAAATGATGTGTGCATTGCAAAATCAGTATTATACTGTAAATAAATAAATATCATAACATACCATTCCTAATATTTTTGTCCTTATTTAAGGAATACACTAAGACTCTCTACACTGCAATAGTGATCCTTAGTTATTAAAAGGTGGTACACATGCTTTGTTGCATCATTAAATATTCAGTCGCTTTCATACCTATATGAAAATTGGTGGTTTTGACAAATGTTGACATACATGCAAAATTTAAATTGGCTCAGTTTGTAAACCTATAAGTCCATCTATATTAGCATAACATTTAAGAGAAAGTCTACAAAAACTTCCACACCTATGTATGTGATACCTAAAATGTGTATGTGCGTGTATGCTTGCATACTATTTCATGTTTTTTATTATTGAAATTACACAATACACCAAAAAAAGTTAAGAATGATAATTTATTTGTATTACAGGTAAAGTTGTGTTTTGGTACAAATTATGAACATGTTAATCTTGTTTTAAAATTCAAAGGGAAGAAATTCAAAAGTAGAAACTGAAACTTCTGTGGTCTAGGATTCAATGATTCTATTAATAAAATATGGCTTATTATTCAGACCTTATTATTTGTGTAAAGTCACTGGGATGTGTTTGATACAATTGTAAAATTATAAATGCAAGTCTGAATATTGGCATTTTAAGATTGAAGAATGGAAATAAATGTATAAAATAATTTAAAAAACCTTTTCATTAAATCAGCATTTAAAATCTGGAAACAAAAACCTGCGACACCAATATGGCATTTTATCAGCTCAAACAGTTCTTTGGCAGTTTCTGATGGTCATGTGATGCTGAATACTCTGAACAATACTGGCGCCAGCCGAACAACATGGGTTTAATGTGTTATAATCATAAATACTCTGCTCGGCCCAAAGTCAACCTTTAAACTTTGCATTGCATCACAAAAGATGTAGTGATTACATGCCTTGTGGGCCCATTATACAAAATTATTCTACAATGCTTTCAATAATAAGGCTTTTAAATACGTGTGGGTTAGTGGGAGACCCAACAAAATATCTCTGGTAAAAATATTTCTAAGCCTTTAATTTGTGTATATTAAAAATATTTAACTGCATTTAGCTTTTCTGAAAATATGAATTACATATTGTCCTAGGTTTAATTAGAAATTTTCTTGGAACATAGCACAGAACATAAGACATTTTGAAAGCACTGTTCATAAATTTATATTCAAAGTTCTGAGCTAATTGTTTAAATGATTAGGTTTTGTATACCAGCCCATAACTATTATAGTCCATATAATAATTCTTGGATTCCAAGCACAGCTTAGAGAAGCCATTTAACTCAGCTTTGCTGATTTGTAGATACAATGTTCACACAACATTGTAAACATCAGTAAAAAATGCAGTTACATCAGTGACATCCCTATTCTTAGAAAGAATGTATGAATATTAACAAAACTATTCGCAATTATTTGATGTAGAATATTCATAAGACACTGATGAATGAACTGACCGCCTCAATATGCAAATATTATTTATGGAACAACAAGGATGGGGAAAAAGAGAAAGTGTGTCTTAATGAAACCTTTGGGACCTTTGACCCTTTTGCATCCTGATGCCCCCTCCGACAGTCCACTCATTTGTCCATGGCGCGGACATACACCAGGGATGACAGGAGCAGCAGTTCTGGCGGTTTGTTCAGTAAGATTAGGTTGTCGGGCCGAAGCCCATCATAGTGCATCCAGAAGCCATCGATTTGGAAGGCTGCAGAATAGTGATGTTCCTCCTTGTTGAAAAGTGTGGCGCCCTCTAGTGAGTACCTGGGGGAAAGCACAACCACAGATTTAATACCATATAGGGGGCTCTTGAGTAAAGTTAAACTTTAAAAAACTTGAATGAATCAAATCGTGGCCATGTTTGGGTCCATTTCATCACATACTTGGAGGAGAATGCTTGGTTATGGGTTATATTTTCATTTGTTAAGCATAAAGTCAAAAATCAGGAGAAATGCAAAAGATATAAGAGTACAGAATGACAGCATGTGAAGTATGTTAAGTATTGTCCCAGGTACACTTATTCCAAAATGTAGGAGTTCACAGTTCCCTGACAGCAGCACCAACACACCATCAGTCCAAACAGGAGAAAAAAGCAGACTAATTAGCTCAGCCTTGAGCTGAAAAAAATTAGCCATACAATAGCTGCAACCACCGAGGCAGCAACACTTAGCATTGCCGCTAATCAACACCCAACTCATCTGTGGTATGGTAATCCTAATTATACAAAAGTTTCCAGTTAAGTACTGTTATGGTGTGCAATGATGTAATCACAAACAAAACATAAAATCTCAGCATCCAGTTAAAAAACATAAGCATCCAATCAAACATACCTGTGATCTGAAAAGGCCAAGTGATAAGGTACATAAGAGAGGTCCTCAGATTTCCACATCTGCATGTTAAGAATTATAAAAGGAGGTGGACCATGGGAAAACTCTCTCTGAGAAAACTCCCTTAGCCCATTACACCTGGAATAACGAGAGACATCACATACACAGCACACGCACACAGCACACACAGATAAAACCAAAATCACTATGCTGACGGTAATAAACGGATTTCAAAATGTCATAAATTATTAAATTAATGAATGTATGAATTAAGTAAGTAAGTTCTTAAGTAAGACCAGATCAGACAACTGGTGTCTCACCCAAATTCCTTGCAGAGCACAATCTTTGAGCAGAAGAACTCATCCACTGCAGACTGAATTGGGTCTCTATCAGGAAGTTCATGTGGTGGGCTAGAGTAAGTGACCATATACAACTGCTGTGACAGTGCAAATGCAGTTTAGCAACATTTTTTTTTTTTTATCAAAGCTCCCTTGCTATTTATTTACCTGCTGTTAGGAGACTTCACATACAAGACAACCTGGCTGTCTTAGATTGTCCTTTTTCTATCATTAGTAGTTTAAGCACCTCAAACCTTCAAAATCAGTAAGTGGTTAAGGTCAAACATGCAAAAGTAGCAAACGACCACTGGATACTGCAGCCACCCATCCCTGTGATACCACGTGATGCTAGTATTTACACTGTGACTAAAGTAACCTTTTATGGGAATGAAAGAAAGACACAGCCATACAGCCATGATGAACAGGAGCCAAGCAAGACTATTACATGACCACCTTAATGGCATTCTTTTCACCACTAGACAGCTGGGCCTTATTTTAGCTGAGAGCAACATACCAAATCGTTAGAGCAAAGCTCAGAAATGTAAGTCTGGAGCCAATGATTATTAAAATAATAATAAAAATACTTCTGTTAAATGTTCAAATACATAAATGCTTATGACATTTTCACACATTTTTTCACTATAATCTGCCATGTCTATAACATATGGTCACTTACCATAGACAGTAATTTGAAAGCATTTTCCTGTATTTGGAAAATACTATTGACTTGAAACAACCTTATAATGGAGCCTACAGGCAGCTGAATATTCCTTCAACTTGATGTGTATTACCATTATCTTCTATGCTTACTCACCAACTCAAACCTCAAATAATCTATGAGGTAAAACGAACAAAGCACCATCTTTCTAAGCCTATTCAGTAACCGTTATGTACTTACAGCTAACATTTGTGTGTGTTGAAAATGCCATCTCAGTCAAGCTTACTTGATATTTATAGTGTTCTGAAGGAGCTCCTGGAAACGGGACGGACAGCACCAGTTAGAGCAAAGGCTCTCCTGAATTGTTGACATCAGGTTTTCTAGGTTCTGGGTGAAATTTTCATGCTCGTTGCCAAAAAGGTCGATCTCCAGAGCAGCTTGGTGTATCGCTGATCGATACTGACACTTGGACATCCTGTCCCAGATCCAGAGCATCTTGACTGTCGTGTAATCGTAGGAGTCCATCAGGTAGAGAAAATATTCCACAAACTGCTTACCCAAGAACAAACCCACTTCCCGACGGAAGGTGTGGTTGTCACGCAGGATTACATACAAAAGCATGAGGAATCCGTCGATAGTGCAGGTGTTTTTAAGATTGACTTTAACATACAGGGGGATGCAGGAGACAGCCTTCTGACCAGCCCGGATGATGTATACACCTCCCCAAGGGAGCACCGGCCTCCAAAAAGAGCAGTACTCCTCATCATTGTTCTTGATTAAAGAGCGGATCTCTTCAAACAAAGTTTTGGTCCTGGGAAAACAAAACAAGCATTACATGTAAATACAACAGGGCATGTTGCAAAAGATGTTAGCTGGATGTTTGTACAACCCAGAATTAAAGTTACATTCAAATTCAAGAACGTTATGAAGGTTGAAATATGACAAATGGAGTGTTCACTTGCATGCAAGTCAAATATTTTTGCATGATTTTTCCCTGCATCGAATAGTCTGTGCCGAGTAACCCTGTACGTTCACTCCCAGTGTCACTGAAACCTGACGTTTTGGCCCCTACGTGTTCCATGAAAGTGCAATTTGTATATTATATTGCATAACATATCATATGATATTTAGTACTATCATATTAGATAGTACTAAATTATACTAAATAACATAGGGTAATACTGCTGCAATTTCCCAACCGAGCACTCTCAACGTGGAACGGCGCGCGAGACCGGAAGCACGTCCAAAACCTCCCTGCACTTCACAAAACCACTTATCGCACGAATTCATGTAAAACCCAAGATCCGCAGATTTTCTAACAGAACAGTCTGGTCCCTGGCACCCAAACAATCCACCTGCCACCCCACAAAAAAACTGTACTAACGATTTCAAATAGTTTTACACCAGCAGCTAAACGGGTTACCGCAGAGTGTAACGTAAGAGCGCAATGGAAACGTGTGAAATGTGCAGTGAAAATGGCGCAATCCTAGTAACTAAAACGCTCACAAATATTCATTATGGACGTAGGGCGCAGACGGACACGTTGCACAACCGGGAACCCAGGTAGCGTTAGCTAACACGCTAGCGTGTGTATTCAATGAAACATGTAGCATAGCTGGCCATGTAAGAGACGTGTCATGTGGAGGTGAAGACATTACTTCATCAGCCTTCAGTGGAAAGTTCTACCTACCTCTCAACTTGCCCACTGTGCCCAGTATTTGACATTAAGCGCTCAAAATCCCCCATGCCATTTAAACAACACAAATCATTCTCCATAGCTCTCTGGTTTTCATGTCTTTATAACGGCCAAAAGCCCGACCCCCCTCCACCACTACTGAGCAGAAAACATGGACTCTGTGTTTTCATAACATCCTGTGACGAGTGGACACGCCCACCCGGGGTGACGTCACCAGGGAGGCGGGGTCCTGCTTGTTTACCTGCTTGTTCACCAAATCTCATTACAGTTTATTCATATCTGCGTTGAAAAAAGTACATTTGTGCATTTTAATGCAAGTTAGTAATAATAATGAAGACTGTAATAAATGAACCTCTTAACTAAATACGAACATTTTGAGAAATTATCATACGCCACAAATTGTGCTTTCTTCTGGACTGATATATTTGTCTGGACTGATATATCTGGACTGACATATACGGTTACGCTATAAGAAACCAGTAAATAACTATAGTTTTTGTTGCAGTTGGACATCTTTGTTTGCATTTTCTCTATGTGAAAAATTTATTTAAAAATTAGATATGGTCAACATTGAGATATTTATTCATGCATTGGCGTAGGAACCGGGGGGGATGGGGGGGACGTGTCCCACCCAATATCACAAACAGGTAGATTTGTCCCATCCAAAAAGTAAACCACAGAAAAAGCGGAAACTGTTTAAAAACTTTAACCCTAAAAGCGCGTTTTGGCAGCGTTCGCGATTCATGCGCTGTGTTTGTTGTTAGCAACTTGTCAGGCGCTCTCTGGGTCTTTCGCTTTCTTAAGGCTTGTGTTGAGATGTTCAGAAATATCCCGCACTCATAGCGTCACTGACCCGAGCTCTCACCTCGCTGGAGCGGCGGGTAGTTTGTGCTAGCGTTAAATGCGAGGTCGGTGATAAGAGCAATGAAGAGCTAACCATATAACCATATATATGACAATAAAACAGCTTTATTGTACTGTGCTGTTATGGTAACACACTAGGAGGGTTTGGGTTAGCTAACGCTAATACTAATACTAATATTAACGCTTGTCAGAAAGCTCTCTGAAATGTAAAGTTACATTACTCTCTGGCCAGGTCCGAAACTGCAGAGTGCTACTACACTGAATGTGTAAAAAATAAAATATTATAAATAAAACAAATAAATAAAAGGACACCATCGTTTGAAGTGCTTTCGGTAGTGCAGTATGTAATGCTCCAGAGTGTGCTGTTTGGGACACAGCCTTACTGTCTAACATTAATGTTAGTCTTGTCTAGTCAGGAAACCTTAAAAATGCATTTTGTCATTTCATTTCAGCATGCCATCAAAGAAAGAAAATAAAACCACAGGACACAATGCTCATGAGTTTTTAAAAAGCCATATGCTTTATGCTATATGTGAATATAATCCATACATTGCATGCAGAATTTATTTAAAGTTGTGGACAACAGTATCATGTATTATTGAATATCTTGTTTAGTTTATAAAGGGTCCTTTAATTTGAATTTATCTAGTAATAAACATAAGTACAGAACATTTTGTATTTTCTTTATTTATTTGCAATTTACCATAATTCCACAAATTTTCTTATTTCTTTCTTTTCAATTGTGATTTTTCACTGCTTTTTGCCCATCTGTGCAGTTAGAACACACACTAATGATTACTAGGGGGCTGTGGTGCACACGTGCCCAGAGCAGTGGGCAGCCCTAGCCCGGTACCCAGGGAGCAGTTGGGGTTAGGTGCCTTGCTCAAGGGCACCTCAGTCATGGCCTTAGGCCTGGGAATCGAACCCACGACCCTCCGGTCACAAGACCAGTTCCCTACCACCAGGCCATGACTGCTCAATTAAACAACAATATTATTATTATTAATAATATTATTAATGTGATTATTTACATTTTATAATTTATTAGTAGCCTAATAGTTTGTTTATGCATGTAAATTGATTCTAAAATACAACTTTCAAAATAATATTTTATGTACACTTTAGAAGTTGTTACGTTTTTGTTTGTGCATGTGAATTAATTAATACAACTTTTCAAAATTGTAAACTGGCTGTCTCTTTACATCTTTATATCTCTATTTAAATATTTTAAAGGCAAAACCTGAATAACAGGAAATAGAATTAAACTCCACAAACAACTATTTCTTTATCTAGCTAGTTGTGGTGTCTACCTGGGATTATATGCAGAACAAGAATAAATACTGCTGCTCGCGTGAAGATCTTTAAAAGAACAAAAAAATCAAACTGCGCGACAACGCTCGACGGAATAACGGACTCGCGTGGCTTGATCCAAAAACGACGTTGGTAAGACTATTAGCAAACGAGCTGTATAGACGCTTTGACGATGAAGCTGTAAGCATCGCATAAACATCGTAAATACCGCTTAAAAGCATCAGGTGACGAACGTCTTTCGGAAAGCAGATGGACGTCATTTGAACATCAGGTAACGATGTCTATGCGACGTCGTGCCAGTGAGCAAACGTAAAATGCTTTAACGATGTAACTGTGAGCATCGCATAAACGTCTTGTCGACGTTCCTGTGCTGTCTCTGTTCAAGTAAGATATGTTGATATGTTGATTTGAGTACTGAGCTGTGGTGCTGCTGTAAATGTCTCTGCATCGTGCTCGTATTAGTCGCGGTGTACGGCATTATTTTCATACAACGGGGGGGTTGGGGGGGTTGGTGTGTGGGGGGGGGGGGGGTTCCGTTTCTATAGTAACGGCATAACACAACATAACCGAACGTATATAAGGCCGCACGGCAAGGCAGTCCACACCAGTAAGATATTTGTTGAGAAAGAGGAAACATTGTACAGCATCACAGCTGAACATTCTACGAATTAACACAGTAGTGGACAGTGGAGAGTGGGATAAGAAAGAAGATGGACTGCATTATACAGATTGAGATGGAAAGTGAAAATCTGAGAAGTGGACAGGAACAAACAATGGATGACACACTGACGCTACGTGAATATGAGGAGATGTTCAATAAGAGAGTTGACAATATAATGTCTATGATGGAGAAAGCCACAGATAAAAAAAATACAGAGAAAATAAAAAACAGAGAGATAGAAAAGGAGTGGGCAAGAGAGAGAGAAGAAATGAAGAAAAGACATAAGGAACTGGAGGATGAAAAGAGGGTCATTGTAAAGGACAGGAACCAAATGGAAGAGGATTATATAAAGGAGATCAGAAAGATGGCTGAGGAAAAAGAGAGGGAGGAGCTGGAGAACATCAAGCTTAGGCAGGAGATCCACTTCTACGAAGAAAATAAAAAGGCAAGACTGAAGGAAATAGAAGAACTTCGGCAAAAGATGGACAAAGAAGTGAAAAAAATGAAGTCGAATGTAGAACGTCTTCTTCAAATAGAGCAAGAAATGAAGAGGATGGGGGATGAAAGGAAGAGAAATCAGAAAGACTTGAGAAGGGATAAGGCTTCATGGCGCCTGAAGGTGGAGCAAATGGTGGCTAGAGTGTTTGTGAAAAAACATGGAAAACCTGAGGATCAAGGGAAGGAGATGAGAAAGAAGAGCAGATGGCAAAAATTGTTCAAGGCAATGCAATCTGAAATGAAAGGTTAGTAAACGTACCTGTGCCCTAGAGAGATTATAAATAATATTATGGCATTTAATAATAATAATAATAATAATAATAATTTCATGAACTTATTCATTTTTGTGTTATTCACTGAAATTCAGTGACAATACACCATGTATACACCATGACTAGCTTGCCGGAGCCTCATGCTAATCGCTGGCACGTGAGCTATGTATGTTTAAATAAACGGTTGTTTAAATTGATGATCATATACTCAACTAGTATTTTATATCTTTTCTTGCATGTTTCTACTCAAGACGATTCCATAGATGCGCCTAGGAGATGGTCTGGGTTGCCAGTGGATGTGCTGATACCCGGGTTGGATGTGCCATTGCCGCAGAGGACGTGCTGATGCCAACTCCTACCAGAGGTTCACCATCTGCACTGAAGAGACTGACTACTTGGCCTGGAATGAGAACCATGAGCACTGCAGGAGCCAGGAGAGCAGCGTCCAAGAGGACCAAGAGAAAAACTCAGCTAATACAGCAGAACTCTCATCCTGCCCCGGCAGAAGCAACCCAGAGAGTCAGAGCTCTGCAGGCCGAGGGAAGGAGACGAGAAAGAAGAGCAGATGGCAAAAATGGTTCAAGGCAATGCAGTCTGAAATGAAAGGTTAGTAAACGAACCTGTGCCCTAGAGAGATTATAAATAATATTATGGCATTTAATAATAATAATAATAATAATAATAATAATCACATTTTATGAACTTATTCATTTTTGTGTTATTCACTGAAATTCAATGACAATACACCATGTACACACAATGACTAGCTTGCCGGAGCCTCATGCTAATCGCTGGCACGTGAGCTATGTATGTTTAAATAAACAGTTGTTTAAATTGATGTTCACATACTCAACTAGTATTTTATATCTTTTCTTGCATGCTTCTACCCAAGACGATTCCATACAAGCTCCTAGGAGATGGTCTGGGTTGCCAGTGGATGTGCTGATACCCGGGTTGGATGTGCCATTGCCGCAGAGGACGTGCTGATGCCAACTCCTACCAGAAGTTCACCATCTGCACTGAAGAGACTGTGACTACTTGGCCTGGAATTAGAACTACAACTAGTTCCCTTTTGAGTCTTGGTCCTCCCGAGGTTTCTTCCTAATCCCCACCATCATAGGGAGTTTTTCCTCGCCACTTGCTCATTAGGGATCTGGACCCATACAATTGTAAAGCTGCTTTGTGATGTGTTGTAAAAAGCGCTATATAAATAAATTCAAGGATTCAAGGAGACTTTATTGTCATTCACATCACATGTGGTACATGAGGTGGAACGAAATTAAGAACCCAGGGTCCCACTTTTAACCCCAATAGCAACAATGTAATAAAAAAAAAATGACTAGAGTAGAGTACAGTAAAAATAAAAATAAAATAGAATAAGTAAAGTAATGTGACACACGGCTTGTGGCGAAGGATGAGACACGGAATCCTGCTTTTCCACTGACGTCACTTTAATTTCAACAATGATTGCCCAATAGCGCACGGATAACAGAAATACTCACACAGCAACGTGTAAACCTTAGACAACGACGAGCACAGGACACTGCGCGAACGCAGATTAAATAGACAAACCACATTAGCCCCATGTGATTACGAGACGATTCACAGGTGAGACGGATTATCACATGACACAACCATAACCACGGAGATCCACTGACGCAGACAAAGCACGTGGACAACGTTTACACACGCCCAAAAGGGAGGGGCCGGGGTCCTCAACGTGACAAGTAAAAGTAAATCTAACAAATAAATAAATCTGAGTACTTAAAGTTATTTTTAAAGTGACTGTGGGTAAAGTGTGGGTAAAGTAAATAAATTTGACTTGACTTGACCATGTTACAATCATTATGATATAATATATATAATATAATAATTTTTTAAAGCATTCAAGTGCCTCTCCAAAATGAATTATGTCGCTAGCCTCGCGAGAGTGTCAACCTGCAGTAGCCAGTGTCAGTTCTCGCAAGATTAGCGCTGATGGTGGGAACAACAAACCTGAAAAACAAATCAGAGATGGATGAATGCAGGGGCGGACTGGCATACATTACAACCGGGGATTTCCCCGGTGGCCCAATGGGTTAGTGGGCTGCCGGTGGTTTCACTCAGCCCATGGAGGAGCCATTGCCGCGCACTGCGGCCGCGGACTGAGCCTGTAAACACATGAACGAGTTGGACTGGGCCAGCTGATCCGGGCTGACGGTATGCACCGGAGATCAGAAAAAAAACCCAGCTTGTCCCAGAAAATCCGGGCCGGACTACGAAAACATACAGCAGCTGTGTCACTTATTAATACAAGTAGTCACGAACTGGAAAAGCCTTGTCCATACTAATGCCACATTAATGATATCTCCCTGTTTGTATCCCACGAGTGACAAGTCAAGAGAGAGAGTCGCCAGTTGCACACTGACACTGCTGAGTAGTGATGTGTCATTCGCGAATGATCCGGTTCTAAGAGCGGGCTCTTTGAAGTGAACGATTGGAACCGGTTCCACAATGGGAGCCTCTTTAGGATCCTATTTGGGAGCCGCTTTTTCCTTCAGTATTGTGCTTGTGCTCTGCAAGTGCCACAGTGCCACAGTTTTTTTCCAACATCGTTTTTATTTGTCCTTCGGTGCCTCACTGTCTCTCCCTCTCCTTGCACCTATTGCTCTGCTTCTGCCAGTGGTAGAGACCGGAGAGTTTATTTCCTCAGTTGGTGCCAGTTTATACTTGGCGCGTCGCGACCAGCGCGAGGGTCCGTGCGCCGAAAATGACGCAATCGTGGTGGCTCCGCCCCTGCGTGAGGACCGCCATGCGAAGGAGGTCGTGCACCTCTTCAGCGCAATGAACAAAGTTATGTATGCCGGGTTCATACACCTTTACAAGGTGGAATTCAAGCACTTGTATGTCACTTTCAATATTGAAAAAGGCCATTTTCAATATTTTCCAGCACCTTAAACTTTAATATTTATACATATACTCGAAATTATTCGAAATAATTTGCTTTTTTATCACATCAATTCAGTCAGACAGCTATTTGTATGAAACAAAATACAGTTACATTTTCAAGTAGGCTTTAGCCTACTTTAGCACTTTTCAAACCTGGAACAACACAATGCAACATTAATTTTTTTCAGGTAAATGTTCCTTCCCTTGTTTTTGAGGGGTGTTTATTTATACTACCACATATCGTTTCGGACAACACTGCAAAGAATGTCTCCACTGCCCGCATGTCATGCGTGTGCTCCACACATCTGACCAATCACACGCAGCTTTCAATTAATAATGTGGTGGGAAAACACTGAAAAAAAAAGTTATCTCCACTTTTTTTGTGGAAACGGCAGGCAATTGGCCAAGCTGTATTGCGTTCTATTTTGGTGCTATTTTGTGATAAATTATGCAGCATTACTCATCACAAGTGCTTAACAATGTCAATAATGAAACACAATGTTATTAAATTAGGTTTAATCTATTAATTAATTAATAATGTAAAAAAATATATATGGGGAGCCGTTTGGGAGCCGAAAAGAGCCGGCTCTCCACAGTAAGAAGAGCCATTAGAGCCGCATCACTAGAACATACACTTTTAATAGAAACACTGGTGAAGTCCAGCCCGATAGTGTAAGCACAAAAACAGTCAACTCACGCAGGCACGAACTTAATGTATTTTGTACCTTGTGTATACGGTATGTAAAGTTACAAAACCCAAAGTGAGTGACCAACTCTTGTCCCAAATGAACCATTTTTCTCAGTTGTGTGGAAGACCTCGCCGAAGTTTCCAAGTACCAGTCGCTGCAGAATCAAAAGTCCAGGGGGTGGAGCTGGATCTAGATCCAACTCCTCCCACCGTCCATAGTTTCTTTTGGTCGGTCCAGGGGGTGGGCGGAGCTGCATCTAATCCAACTGTTCCTACGTGTCGCTTACGTTTTCCGACCAGGAAATAGAAATCCAATAAATTCACCCTTTTACCGTTTAAAGATAAAAATGTTCTTTGAATGTTATTTAAATAACACAATACACATTTTTTTTAGTTTACAAGAAAACGTAAAAGTGGACAGGAATAATGATCTGTGATTGCCAACATAATAAAGTACAGTACATTTCTTAAATATGTACTATTTCTTTTTTTTTTACCGTTAATAAAATTACATTTTTCGTTAGGACGGTACACTTCAGGTGTGCAGAATGGACAGTGGTATTTACTGCAACAAGTAGTGCACTGCACAACTGAAAGCGTCTGTCCTTTTTTCAAAACCGTGATATGCATCTATAGATGGATGGAAAAATATAAATAGCATTATATTAGTTGGGAAGTTTTTCAGTGAACTGGTTAATGAGGATCATGGCCATTACATGCACGCACTACTGAATAACAGTCCCCCTCGAAGTGTCCATGCGGTACCGAACAGCACAACCATTACAAATTTTAAATAACTACAGCAAACACGAATTAATTTAACAGTTTATGTCCAATATGAAGAACACAACATACATAAGTATTTAATACATCTGTATTCTGTTTAGCTCATGTAAGAGACGGGTCATGTGGAGGTGAAGACATTACTTCATCAGCCTTCAGTGGAAAGTTCTACCTACCTCTCAACTTGCCCACTGTGCCCAGTATTTGACATTAAGCGCTCAAAATCCCCCGTGCTATTTAAACAACACAAATCATTCTCCATAGCTCTCTGGTTTTCATGTCTTTATAACGGCCAAAAGCCCGATCCCCCTCCACCACTACTGAGCAGAAAACATGGACTCTGTGTTTTCATAACATCCTGTGACGAGTGGACACGCCCACCCGGGGTGACGTCACCAGGGAGGCGGGGTCCTGCTTGTTTACCGTGACGTCACCAAATCTCATTACAGTTTATTCATATCTGCGTTGAAAAAAGTACATTTGTGCATTTTAATGCAAGTTAGTAATAATAATGAAGACTGTAATAAATGAACCTCTTAACTAAATACGAACATTTTGAGAAATTATCATACGCCACAAATTGTGCTTTCTTCTGGACTGATATATTTGTCTGGACTGATATATCTGGACTGACATATACGGTTAAGCTATAAGAAACCAGTAAATAACTATAGTTTTTGTTGCAGTTGGACATCTTTGTTTGCATTTTCTCTATGTGAAAAATTTACTTAAAAATTAGATATGGTCAACATTGAGATATTTATTCATGCATTGGCGTAGGAACCGGGGGGGATGGGGGGGACGTGTCCCACCCAATATCACAAACAGGTAGATTTGTCCCATCCAAAAAGTAAACCACAGAAAAAGCGGAAACTGTTTAAAAACTTTAACCCTAAAAGCGCGTTTTGGCAGCGTTCGCGATTCATGCGCTGTGTTTGTTGTTAGCAACTTGTCAGGCGCTCTCTGGGTCTTTCGCTTTCTTAAGGCTTGTGTTGAGATGTTCAGAAATATCCCGCACTCATAGCGTCACTGACCCGAGCTCTCACCTCGCTGGAGCGGCGGGTAGTTTGTGCTAGCGTTAAATGCGAGGTCGGTGATAAGAGCAATGAAGAGCTAACCATATAACCATATATATGACAATAAAACAGCTTTATTGTACTGTGCTGTTATGGTAACACACTAGGAGGGTTTGGGTTAGCTAACGCTAATACTAATACTAATATTAACGCTTGTCAGAAAGCTCTCTGAAATGTAAAGTTACATTACTCTCTGGCCAGGTCCGAAACTGCAGAGTGCTACTACACTGAATGTGTAAAAAATAAAATATTATAAATAAAACAAATAAATAAAAGGACACCATCGTTTGAAGTGCTTTCAGTAGTGCAGTATGTAATGCTCCAGAGTGTGCTGTTTGGGACACAGCCTTACTGTCTAACATTAATGTTAGTCTTGTCTAGTCAGGAAACCTTAAAAATGCATTTTGTCATTTCATTTCAGCATGCCATCAAAGAAAGAAAATAAAACCACAGGACACAATGCTCATGAGTTTTTAAAAAGCCATATGCTTTATGCTATATGTGAATATAATCCATACATTGCATGCAGAATTTATTTAAAGTTGTGGACAACAGTATCATGTATTATTGAATATCTTGTTTAGTTTATAAAGGGTCCTTTAATTTGAATTTATCTAGTAATAAACATAAGTACAGAACATTTTGTATTTTCTTTATTTATTTGCAATTTACCATAATTCCACAAATTTTCTTATTTCTTTCTTTTCAATTGTGATTTTTCACTGCTTTTTGCCCATCTGTGCAGTTAGAACACACACTAATGATTACTAGGGGGCTGTGGTGCACACGTGCCCAGAGCAGTGGGCAGCCCTAGCCCGGTACCCAGGGAGCAGTTGGGGTTAGGTGCCTTGCTCAAGGGCACCTCAGTCATGGCCTTAGGCCTGGGAATCGAACCCACGACCCTCCGGTCACAAGACCAGTTCCCTACCACCAGGCCATGACTGCTCAATTAAACAACAATATTATTATTATTAATAATATTATTAATGTGATTATTTACATTTTATAATTTATTAGTAGCCTAATAGTTTGTTTATGCATGTAAATTGATTCTAAAATACAACTTTCAAAATAATATTTTATGTACACTTTAGAAGTTGTTACGTTTTTGTTTGTGCATGTGAATTAATTAATACAACTTTTCAAAATTGTAAACTGGCTGTCTCTTTACATCTTTATATCTCTATTTAAATATTTTAAAGGCAAAACCTGAATAACAGGAAATAGAATTAAACTCCACAAACAACTATTTCTTTATCTAGCTAGTTGTGGTGTCTACCTGGGATTATATGCAGAACAAGAATAAATACTGCTGCTCGCGTGAAGATCTTTAAAAGAACAAAAAAATCAAACTGCGCGACAACGCTCGACGGAATAACGGACTCGCGTGGCTTGATCCAAAAACGACGTTGGTAAGACTATTAGCAAACGAGCTGTATAGACGCTTTGACGATGAAGCTGTAAGCATCGCATAAACATCGTAAATACCGCTTAAAAGCATCAGGTGACGAACGTCTTTCGGAAAGCAGATGGACGTCATTTGAACATCAGGTAACGATGTCTATGCGACGTCGTGCCAGTGAGCAAACGACCTGCCGCAAATGCTTTAACGATGTAACTGTGAGCATCGCATAAACGTCTTGTCGACGTTCCTGTGCTGTCTCTGTTCAAGTAAGATATGTTGATATGTTGATTTGAGTACTGAGCTGTGGTGCTGCTGTAAATGTCTCTGCATCGTGCTCGTATTAGTCGCGGTGTACGGCATTATTTTCATACAACGGGGGGGTTGGGGGGGTTGGTGTGGGGGGGGGGGGGTTCCGTTTCTATAGTAACGGCATAACACAACATAACCGAACGTATATAAGGCCGCACGGCAAGGCAGTCCACACCAGTAAGATATTTGTTGAGAAAGAGGAAACATTGTACAGCATCACAGCTGAACATTCTACGAATTAACACAGTAGTGGACAGTGGAGAGTGGGATAAGAAAGAAGATGGACTGCATTATACAGATTGAGATGGAAAGTGAAAATCTGAGAAGTGGACAGGAACAAACAATGGATGACACACTGACGCTACGTGAATATGAGGAGATGTTCAATAAGAGAGTTGACAATATAATGTCTATGATGGAGAAAGCCACAGATAAAAAAAATACAGAGAAAATAAAAAACAGAGAGATAGAAAAGGAGTGGGCAAGAGAGAGAGAAGAAATGAAGAAAAGACATAAGGAACTGGAGGATGAAAAGAGGGTCATTGTAAAGGACAGGAACCAAATGGAAGAGGATTATATAAAGGAGATCAGAAAGATGGCTGAGGAAAAAGAGAGGGAGGAGCTGGAGAACATCAAGCTTAGGCAGGAGATCCACTTCTACGAAGAAAATGAAAAGGCAAGACTGAAGGAAATAGAAGAACTTCGGCAAAAGATGGACAAAGAAGTGAAAAAAATGAAGTCGAATGTAGAACGTCTTCTTCAAATAGAGCAAGAAATGAAGAGGATGGGGGATGAAAGGAAGAGAAATCAGAAAGACTTGAGAAGGGATAAGGCTTCATGGCGCCTGAAGGTGGAGCAAATGGTGGCTAGAGTGTTTGTGAAAAAACATGGAAAACCTGAGGATCAAGGGAAGGAGATGAGAAAGAAGAGCAGATGGCAAAAATTGTTCAAGGCAATGCAATCTGAAATGAAAGGTTAGTAAACGTACCTGTGCCCTAGAGAGATTATAAATAATATTATGGCATTTAATAATAATAATAATAATAATAATTTCATGAACTTATTCATTTTTGTGTTATTCACTGAAATTCAGTGACAATACACCATGTATACACCATGACTAGCTTGCCGGAGCCTCATGCTAATCGCTGGCACGTGAGCTATGTATGTTTAAATAAACGGTTGTTTAAATTGATGATCATATACTCAACTAGTATTTTATATCTTTTCTTGCATGTTTCTACTCAAGACGATTCCATAGATGCGCCTAGGAGATGGTCTGGGTTGCCAGTGGATGTGCTGATACCCGGGTTGGATGTGCCATTGCCGCAGAGGACGTGCTGATGCCAACTCCTACCAGAGGTTCACCATCTGCACTGAAGAGACTGACTACTTGGCCTGGAATGAGAACCATGAGCACTGCAGGAGCCAGGAGAGCAGCGTCCAAGAGGACCAAGAGAAAAACTCAGCTAATACAGCAGAACTCTCATCCTGCCCCGGCAGAAGCAACCCAGAGAGTCAGAGCTCTGCAGGCCGAGGGAAGGAGACGAGAAAGAAGAGCAGATGGCAAAAATGGTTCAAGGCAATGCAATCTGAAATGAAAGGTTAGTAAACGAACCTGTGCCCTAGAGAGATTATAAATAATATTATGGCATTTAATAATAATAATAATAATAATAATCACATTTTATGAACTTATTCATTTTTGTGTTATTCACTGAAATTCAATGACAATACACCATGTACACACAATGACTAGCTTGCCGGAGCCTCATGCTAATCGCTGGCACGTGAGCTATGTATGTTTAAATAAACAGTTGTTTAAATTGATGTTCACATACTCAACTAGTATTTTATATCTTTTCTTGCATGCTTCTACCCAAGACGATTCCATACAAGCTCCTAGGAGATGGTCTGGGTTGCCAGTGGATGTGCTGATACCCGGGTTGGATGTGCCATTGCCGCAGAGGACGTGCTGATGCCAACTCCTACCAGAAGTTCACCATCTGCACTGAAGAGACTGTGACTACTTGGCCTGGAATTAGAACTACAACTAGTTCCCTTTTGAGTCTTGGTCCTCCCGAGGTTTCTTCCTAATCCCCACCATCATAGGGAGTTTTTCCTCGCCACTTGCTCATTAGGGATCTGGACCCATACAATTGTAAAGCTGCTTTGTGATGTGTTGTAAAAAGCGCTATATAAATAAATTCAAGGATTCAAGGAGACTTTATTGTCATTCACATCACATGTGGTACATGAGGTGGAACGAAATTAAGAACCCAGGGTCCCACTTTTAACCCCAATAGCAACAATGTAATAAAAAAAAAATGACTAGAGTAGAGTACAGTAAAAATAAAAATAAAATAGAATAAGTGAAGTAATGTGACACACGGCTTGTGGCGAAGGATGAGACACGGAATCCTGCTTTTCCACTGACGTCACTTTAATTTCAACAATGATTGCCCAATAGCGCACGGATAACAGAAATACACAGCAACGTGTAAACCTTAGACAACGACGAGCACAGGACACTGCGCGAACGCAGATTAAATAGACAAACCACATTAGCCCCATGTGATTACGAGACGATTCACAGGTGAGACGGATTATCACATGACACAACCATAACCACGGAGATCCACTGACGCAGACAAAGCATGTGGACAACGTTTACACACGCCCAAAAGGGAGGGGCCGGGGTCCTCAACGTGACAAGTAAAAGTAAATCTAACAAATAAATAAATCTGAGTACTTAAAGTTATTTTTAAAGTGACTGTGGGTAAAGTGTGGGTAAAGTAAATAAATTTGACTTGACTTGACCATGTTACAATCATTATGATATAATATATATAATATAATAATTTTTTAAAGCATTCAAGTGCCTCTCCAAAATGAATTATGTCGCTAGCCTCGCGAGAGTGTCAACCTGCAGTAGCCAGTGTCAGTTCTCGCAAGATTAGCGCTGATGGTGGGAACAACAAACCTGAAAAACAAATCAGAGATGGATGAATGCAGGGGCGGACTGGCATACATTACAACCGGGGATTTCCCCGGTGGCCCAATGGGTTAGTGGGCTGCCGGTGGTTTCACTCAGCCCATGGAGGAGCCATTGCCGCGCACTGCGGCCGCGGACTGAGCCTGTAAACACATGAACGAGTTGGACTGGGCCAGCTGATCCGGGCTGACGGTATGCACCGGAGATCAGAAAAAAAACCCAGCTTGTCCCAGAAAATCCGGGCCGGACTACGAAAACATACAGCAGCTGTGTCACTTATTAATACAAGTAGTCACGAACTGGAAAAGTCTTGTCCATACTAATGCCACATTAATGATATCTCCCTGTTTGTATCCCACGAGTGACAAGTCAAGAGAGAGAGTCGCCAGTTGCACACTGACACTGCTGAGTAGTGATGTGTCATTCGCGAATGATCCGGTTCTAAGAGCGGGCTCTTTGAAGTGAACGATTGGAACCGGCTCCACAATGGGAGCCTCTTTAGGATCCTATTTGGGAGCCGCTTTTTCCTTCAGTATTGTGCTTGTGCTCTGCAAGTGCCACAGTGCCACAGTTTTTTTCCAACATCGTTTTTATTTGTCCTTCGGTGCCTCACTGTCTCTCCCTCTCCTTGCACCTATTGCTCTGCTTCTGCCAGTGGTAGAGACCGGAGAGTTTATTTCCTCAGTCGGTGCCAGTTCATACTTGGCGCGTCGCGACCAGCGCGAGGGTCCGTGCGCCGAAAATGACGCAATCGTGGTGGCTCCGCCCCTGCGTGAGGACCGCCATGCGAAGGAGGTCGTGCACCTCTTCAGCGCAATGAACAAAGTTATGTATGCCGGGTTCATACACCTTTACAAGGTGGAATTCAAGCACTTGTATGTCACTTTCAATATTGAAAAAGGCCATTTTCAATATTTTCCAGCACCTTAAACTTTAATATTTATACATATACTCGAAATTATTCGAAATAATTTGCTTTTTTATCACATCAATTCAGTCAGACAGCTATTTGTATGAAACAAAATACAGTTACATTTTCAAGTAGGCTTTAGCCTACTTTAGCACTTTTCAAACCTGGAACAACACAATGCAACATTAATTTTTTTCAGGTAAATGTTCCTTCCCTTGTTTTTGAGGGGTGTTTATTTATACTACCACATATCGTTTCGGACAACACTGCAAAGAATGTCTCCACTGCCCGCATGTCATGCGTGTGCTCCACACATCTGACCAATCACACGCAGCTTTCAATTAATAATGTGGTGGGAAAACACTGAAAAAAAAAGTTATCTCCACTTTTTTTGTGGAAACGGCAGGCAATTGGCCAAGCTGTATTGCGTTCTATTTTGGTGCTATTTTGTGATAAATTATGCAGCATTACTCATCACAAGTGCTTAACAATGTCAATAATGAAACACAATGTTATTAAATTAGGTTTAATCTATTAATTAATTAATAATGTAAAAAAATATATATGGGGAGCCGTTTGGGAGCCGAAAAGAGCCGGCTCTCCACAGTAAGAAGAGCCATTAGAGCCGCATCACTAGAACATACACTTTTAATAGAAACACTGGTGAAGTCCAGCCCGATAGTGTAAGCACAAAAACAGTCAACTCACGCAGGCACGAACTTAATGTGTTTTGTACCTTGTGTATACGGTATGTAAAGTTACAAAACCCAAAGTGAGTGACCAACTCTTGTCCCAAATGAACCATTTTTCTCAGTTGTGTGGAAGACCTCGCCGAAGTTTCCAAGTACCAGTCGCTGCAGAATCAAAAGTCCAGGGGGTGGAGCTGGATCTAGATCCAACTCCTCCCACCGTCCATAGTTTCTTTTGGTCGGTCCAGGGGGTGGGCGGAGCTGCATCTAATCCAACTGTTCCTACGTGTCGCTTACGTTTTCCGACCAGGAAATAGAAATCCAATAAATTCACCCTTTTACCGTTTAAAGATAAAAATGTTCTTTGAATGTTATTTAAATAACACAATACACATTTTTTTAAGTTTACAAGAAAACGTAAAAGTGGACAGGAATAATGATCTGTGATTGCCAACATAATAAAGTACAGTACATTTCTTAAATATGTACTATTTCTTTTTTTTTTACCGTTAATAAAATTACATTTTTCGTTAGGACGGTACACTTCAGGTGTGCAGAATGGACAGTGGTATTTACTGCAACAAGTAGTGCACTGCACAACTGAAAGCGTCTGTCCTTTTTTCAAAACCGTGATATGCATCTATAGATGGATGGAAAAATATAAATAGCATTATATTAGTTGGGAAGTTTTTCAGTGAACTGGTTAATGAGGATCATGGCCATTACATGCACGCACTACTGAATAACAGTCCCCCTCGAAGTGTCCATGCGGTACAGAACAGCACAACCATTACAAATTTTAAATAACTACAGCAAACACGAATTAATTTAACAGTTTATGTCCAATATGAAGAACACAACATACATAAGTATTTAATACATCTGTATTCTGTTTAGCTCATGTAAGAGACGGGTCATGTGGAGGTGAAGACATTACTTCATCAGCCTTCAGTGGAAAGTTCTACCTACCTCTCAACTTGCCCACTGTGCCCAGTATTTGACATTAAGCGCTCAAAATCCCCCGTGCTATTTAAACAACACAAATCATTCTCCATAGCTCTCTGGTTTTCATGTCTTTATAACGGCCAAAAGCCTGACCCCCCTCCACCACTACTGAGCAGAAAACATGGACTCTGTGTTTTCATATCATCCTGTGACGAGTGGACACGCCCACCCGGGGTGACGTCACCAGGGAGGCGGGGTCCTGCTTGTTTACCGTGACGTCACCAAATCTCATTACAGTTTATTCATATCTGCGTTGAAAAAAGTACATTTGTGCATTTTAATGCAAGTTAGTAATAATAATGAAGACTGTAATAAATGAACCTCTTAACTAAATACGAACATTTTGAGAAATTATCATACGCCACAAATTGTGCTTTCTTCTGGACTGATATATTTGTCTGGACTGATATATCTGGACTGACATATACGGTTAAGCTATAAGAAACCAGTAAATAACTATAGTTTTTGTTGCAGTTGGACATCTTTGTTTGCATTTTCTCTATGTGAAAAATTTACTTAAAAATTAGATATGGTCAACATTGAGATATTTATTCATGCATTGGCGTAGGAACCGGGGGGGATGGGGGGGACGTGTCCCACCCAATATCACAAACAGGTAGATTTGTCCCATCCAAAAAGTAAACCACAGAAAAAGCGGAAACTGTTTAAAAACTTTAACCCTAAAAGCGCGTTTTGGCAGCGTTCGCGATTCATGCGCTGTGTTTGTTGTTAGCAACTTGTCAGGCGCTCTCTGGGTCTTTCGCTTTCTTAAGGCTTGTGTTGAGATGTTCAGAAATATCCCGCACTCATAGCGTCACTGACCCGAGCTCTCACCTCGCTGGAGCAGCGGGTAGTTTGTGCTAGCGTTAAATGCGAGGTCGGTGATAAGAGCAATGAAGAGCTAACCATATAACCATATATATGACAATAAAACAGCTTTATTGTACTGTGCTGTTATGGTAACACACTAGGAGGGTTTGGGTTAGCTAACGCTAATACTAATACTAATATTAACGCTTCTCAGAAAGCTCTCTGAAATGTAAAGTTACATTACTCTCTGGCCAGGTCCGAAACTGCAGAGTGCTACTACACTGAATGTGTAAAAAATAAAATATTATAAATAAAACAAATAAATAAAAGGACACCATCGTTTGAAGTGCTTTCAGTAGTGCAGTATGTAATGCTCCAGAGTGTGCTGTTTGGGACACAGCCTTACTGTCTAACATTAATGTTAGTCTTGTCTAGTCAGGAAACCTTAAAAATGCATTTTGTCATTTCATTTCAGCATGCCATCAAAGAAAGAAAATAAAACCACAGGACACAATGCTCATGAGTTTTTAAAAAGCCATATGCTTTATGCTATATGTGAATATAATCCATACATTGCATGCAGAATTTATTTGAAGTTGTGGACAACAGTATCATTGTCACGGTGGGGAGGCCGGGTCGCCACCAGAGGGCGCAGGCCACAGCTCGCACTGCCTCACCACACACGCCCCCGAGCACCAGACCACTCCCTCGGTCCCAGTCACCACATTACTAACACCTGTCGGTAATTATGTTGTGCACCTTTTATACCCCGCAGGTCGTTCGGTCCAGTGCTGCACATTGCCCCGTCAGAGCTCTACGCTGGACCTCTCTGGCTTCTCTTGTAGCTAGTACCTTGTTTCGGCTATTGAAGCTTTTCTGTTTGCACACTGAACAGCATGGATAATAAAGACCATTCTGTACAACCCTCGCCTTCGGCCGCCTCTGTTCCCGCGTCACAGAATGTGCAGCCTGGAGCGGCCGGAGGCGAGGAGCCCTCCCCTCTGGAGATTCTTGCTCATCAGGGGAGGGCTCTAGGTAAGCAGCAGCAGGAGCTCCAGGAGCTCCGTGCGGTTCTCGCGACACTCACCACTTGCATGCAGAGTTTATCTGTGCAGGCTACCACGGAGAGAACCAGACCGACCAGAGCTCTCATCGCCCCTCCCGAGCCATATGGAGGGGATCCCGAGCGCTGCGAAGGTTTTCTGGTGCAGTGCCAGCTGCACTTCGCCAGTGGTCCGCAGCTCGGGGACGGAGAAAAAGTAGCGTTCGTGGTGTCACGCCTGAAAGAGAAGGCTTTAGACTGGGGCGCGGCCCAGCTCACCGCCAACGCACCGTTTGTTACTAACTATGATAATTTCATTCAAGAATTCAAGGCGGTGTTTAACCATCCTAGGAGAGGGAGAGCGTGCGGACAGAGTCTGCTACAGCTGCGCCAGGGCAGCCGCAGCGCAGCGGAGCACGCCCTTGAATTCCGCACCCTGGCGGCTCGGACAGGGTGGAATGACGCTGCCCTGACGGACGTTTTTTTGGCCGGACTGAAGCCAGAGCTGAAGGCAGAGTTATCCTGTCGGCCAGAGGAGCTGGGGTTCAACCAGGTGGTACACCTAGCCATCACGTTTGACCGACTCCTCCAAGAGAGAAAGGGAGGCGCTTCTCTATCCGTCACCCCGCAGGTTCCCGTGTCGGCACCACCCCGTGAGACGACTGCCGCTGAACCCATGGAGATGGGCGAGACCGCTCCCCTCCGGAGGAACACCGGCTTCAGGAGGGGACGGGCTCGGGTGAGTAATTCCTTATTGGGCAATTTATTGACGTGGCAGGTCTCAGTGTCTCACGGGGAGGTGTCTCTGGATCTCTTTGCCCTAGTGGACTCGGGAGCCTCGGGGAACATCATGAGGAGAAGCGTAGCGGATCGGCTGGGTGTGCCACTGAAACGACTGGCGGAACCTCGACGCGTGCGGGCACTGGACGGACGGCCTGTGGGCGGGGGATTTATATGTTTTCGCACTGCACCTGTTACACTAGTCATACAAGGTCACCAGGAGCAGATTAGTTTTTACATCCTCCCCTACACACGTCACCCACTCACGTTAGGTCTCCCCTGGTTAAGATTGCACAACCCGGTGATAGACTGGAATAAGGGAAGCCTGTTAAAATGGGTTGCGCCTCTGCGGGGCGCTCGGTCCTCTCCCCGTGTGTTTGCTCAATCCACCAGCATCGAGAGCCCTAACATCAAGACCAACCAGGTTATCCCTGCTCCATATAAGGACCTGGCAGAGGTTTTCAGTTCCTCCAAAGCTGCACAGCTTCCCCCTCACCGTTCTTGGGACTGTCACGTCACGCTTAAGCCCGGTTCCACTCCTCCGCGCGGTCGCGTCTACCCGCTGTCACAAGAGGAGGAGAAGGTAATGGATCAGTATATTAAGGAGGCACTCGCACAAGGTTATATCACTCCCTCCACTTCGCCTGCCTCAGCCAGCGTCTTTTTCGTTAAGAAAAAGGATGGGGGGTTGAGGCCATGCGTGGATTATCGAGGGCTCAATTCCCTCTTAGTGAATTTCTCCTACCCGCTGCCGCTGGTGCCTTCGGCACTAGAGCAGTTGCGGTCAGCGAGAATTTTCACTAAACTCGATCTACGCAGCGCCTACAATCTCATCCGCATTCGCAAGGGGGATGAGTGGAAGACGGCGTTTAGCACTACGACCGGGCATTACGAGTACCGCGTCTTGCCCTACGGCTTGGCGTCGGCTCCGTCGTTCTTCCAGGCGTTTATTAACGAGGTCCTGAGGGAATATTTGAATGGATGTGTTGTCGCCTATATTGATGATATTTTGATCTATTCACAAACCCCGGACCAACACGTGCGTGATGTGCGCGCTGTCCTGGGCACGCTCCTGCGCAATAACCTATATTGCAAGCTGGAGAAGTGCGAGTTCCACCTTTGCGAGGTGAACTTCCTGGGTTACACCATCAGGCCAGGCTCCGTTCACATGCAGTCAGGTAAGGTGGATGCGGTCGTGAAATGGACTCAGCCTCACACGCGGTGCGAGCTTCAGAGGTTTCTGGGCTTCGCAAATTTTTACAGGCGGTTCATTCGCGGGTATAGCCAAATCGCGAGGCCACTTACTGATCTGTTACGGGGGGGAAGAAAAAAGTTGAGCTGGACAACAGAGGCTACGAGGGCGTTTGGCGACCTTAAGAAGGCTTTTATACAAGCGCCCGTACTACACCAACCCGATCCCAACAAGCCGTTCATAGTGGAGATAGACGCCTCCAACGTTGGTGTAGGTGCTGTGCTGTCTCAACGCCCGAAGAAAAACAGCTCGCTCAGACCGATAGCCTTCTATTCCAAAAAGCTAACCGCAGCGGAACGTAACTACGGTGTGGGCGACCGTGAGCTGCTAGCTATGCGCAAGGCTTTCGGCGAGTGGCGTCACTGGCTCGAGGGGGCGAGACACCCTTTTACAGTCGTCACCGACCATAAGAACCTCGAATACATAAAAACCACCAAACGCATGAACGCTCGCCAAGCTCGGTGGTCACTGTTCTTCTCCAGGTTCCGCTTCCAGGTTACTTACCGGCCTGGGGAGAAGAACCAGCGAGCAGATGCATTATCCAGGTCCTTCCCGGGCAGTAAGGACTCCACCAGTGATGAGCCGGTGATAAGCCCTGAGTGTTTCCTGGGAACTGTGGATTGGGAGATTGACAGGGCGATTGCTGCAGCTAATCCACATCCGAGCTGTCCACCGCACCGCAGGTACGTGCCTCCCGCACAGCGCACTGCCCTTATCAACTGGGCACACACGTCGGTGGGAACAGGACACCCCGGGGCTTCCAAGACAGCCCAGTTATTAGGAGCCAGGTATTGGTGGCCTGGGTTACACCGTGACGTGTTGAACCACGTAGCCTCCTGCGCTGTGTGTGCGCGTAGCAAGGTGCCGAGGACTCCTCCAGCGGGCAAGCTCCTTCCTCTCCCTGTGCCAGAACAGCCGTGGACGCACATCGCCCTTGACTTCATCACCGATCTCCCTCCATCCGAAGGTAACACAGTCATATTGGTGGTGATAGACAGATTTTCAAAGATGGTTCGGTTCCTCCCTCTGCCTGGCCTGCCCACCGCGTGGGAGACGGCGGACCTTCTGTTCCGGCACATATTCCGGCAGTTCGGTCTGCCGGAGGATATTGTGTCGGACAGGGGCCCGCAGTTTACCTCGCGTGTGTGGCGGGAGTTCCTGTCTAAACTGAACGTGACTGTCAGCCTAACATCTGGATATCACCCTCAGGCCAACGGACAGGTGGAGCGCGCCAATCAGGAAGTAGGACGGTTCCTGCGCGCTTACTGTAGTGAGCACACAGACACGTGGTGCGCCCTGCTGCCATGGGCTGAATACGCACAAAACTCCCTTACCCATTCCAGCACGGGGAAAACGCCATTCGAGTGCGTGTTCGGCCGTCAACCACCTCTGTACCCCTGGAACGTCGCCTCCTCTGATCAGCCAGTTGTCGAGGAGTGGTGCAGACGGAGCGAGAGGGTGTGGGAGGACACCCATCGGCGCCTGAGGGAAGCTATCAGACGGTTCAAACATAAGGCGGACCGCAGAAGGAGCGAGGCTCCCTCCTACCAGGTGGGTGACAAGGTGTGGGTGTCCACCGGAGATGGACGCCTGGGTAGGAGGGGTAAGCTAGGGGAGAAGTACGCGGGTCCCTACATCATCCTCAAGCGCGTCAATCCAGTGACGTACAAGATCAGCCTGCCCGAAGACCGACGCGCTTCCCGCGCGTTTCACGTGTCCGCCTTAAAACCGTACAGACAGGGGCCCTTGGAGGACGTGGTGACGACAGCGCCGCCCTCTCCGCTGCAGCTATCTGACGGTCCTGCCTACCTTGTGGAGCGGCTGGTGGACTCCCGACGTCGCAAGGGAAAGATGCAGTACCTGGTGGACTGGGTTGGCTACGGTCCCGAGGAACGTTCTTGGATTCCGGCCTCCCAGGTCCTGGGCTCCTCCCTCATCGCCGACTTCCACCGAGAGCATCCGGACCGGCCGGCCCCGAGGAGACCAGGGCGGCCTCGTGGTGGTCGGCGGGAGGAGCCCTTGGGGAGGGGCTCTGTCACGGTGGGGAGGCCGGGTCGCCACCAGAGGGCGCAGGCCACAGCTCGCACTGCCTCACCACACACGCCCTCGAGCACCAGACCACTCCCTCGGTCCCAGTCACCACATTACTAACACCTGTCGGTAATTATGTTGTGCACCTTTTATACCCCGCAGGTCGTTCGGTCCAGTGCTGCACATTGCCCCGTCAGAGCTCTACGCTGGACCTCTCTGGCTTCTCTTGTAGCTAGTACCTTGTTTCGGCTATTGAAGCTTTTCTGTTTGCACACTGAACAGCATGGATAATAAAGACCATTCTGTACAACCCTCGCCTTCGGCCGCCTCTGTTCCCGCGTCACAATCATGTATTATTGAATATCTTGTTTAGTTTATAAAGGGTCCTTTAATTTGAATTTATCTAGTAATAAACATAAGTACAGAACATTTAGTATTTTCTTTATTTATTTGCAATTTACCATAATTCCACAAATTTTCTTATTTCTTTCTTTTCAATTGTGATTTTTCACTGCTTTTTGCCCATCTGTGCAGTTAGAACTCACACTTACTAGGGGGCTGTGGTGCACACGTGCCCAGAGCAGTGGGCAGCCCTAGCCCGGTACCCAGGGAGCAGTTGGGGTTAGGTGTCTTGCTCAAGGGCACCTCAGTCATGGCCTTAGGCCTGGGAATCGAACCCACGACCCTCCGGTCACAAGACCAGTTCCCTACCACCAGGCCATGACTGCTCAATTAAACAACAACATTATTATTATTAATAATATTATTAATGTGATTATTTACATTTTATAATTTATTAGTAGCCTAATAGTTTGTTTATGCATGTAAATTGATTCTAAAATACAACTTTCAAAATAATATTTTATGTACACTTTAGAATTTGTTACGTTTTTGTTTGTGCATGTGAATTAATTAATACAACTTTTCAAAATTGTAAACTGGCTGTCTCTTTACATCTTTATATCTCTATTTAAATATTTTAAAGGCAAAACCTGAATAACAGGAAATAGAATTAAACTCCACAAACAACTATTTCTTTATCTAGCTAGTTGTGGTGTCTACCTGGGATTATATGCAGAACAAGAATAAATACTGCTGCTCGCGTGAAGATCTTTTAAAGAACAAAAAAATCAAACTGCGCGACAACGCTCGACGGAATAACGGACTCGCGTGGCTTGATCCAAAAACGACGTTGGTAAGACTATTAGCAAACGAGCTGTATAGACGCTTTAACGATGAAGCTGTAAGCATCGCATAAACATCGTAAATACCGCTTAAAAGCATCAGGTGACGAACGTCTTTCGGAAAGCAGATGGACGTCATTTGAACATCAGGTAACGATGTCTATGCGACGTCGTGCCAGTGAGCAAACGACCTGCCGCAAATGCTTTAACGATGTAACTGTGAGCATCGCATAAACGTCTTGCCGACGTTCCTGTGCTGTCTCTGTTCAAGTAAGATATGTTGATATGTTGATTTGAGTACTGAGCTGTGGTGCTGCTGTAAATGTCTCTGCATCGTGCTCGTATTAGTCGCGGTGTACGGCATTATTTTCATACAACGGGGGGGGGTTGGGGGGGTTGGTGTGGGGGGGGGGGGGGGGATTCCGTTTCTATAGTAACGGCATAACACAACATAACCGAACGTATATAAGGCCGCACGGCAAGGCAGTCCACACCAGTAAGATATTTGTTGAGAAAGAGGAAACATTGTACAGCATCACAGCTGAACATTCTACGAATTAACACAGTAGTGGACAGTGGAGAGTGGGATAAGAAAGAAGATGGACTGCATTATACAGATTGAGATGGAAAGTGAAAATCTGAGAAGTGGACAGGAACAAACAATGGATGACACACTGACGCTACGTGAATATGAGGAGATGTTCAATAAGAGAGTTGACAATATAATGTCTATGATGGAGAAAGCCACAGATAAAAAAAATACAGAGAAAATAAAAAACAGAGAGATAGAAAAGGAGTGGGCAAGAGAGAGAGAAGAAATGAAGAAAAGACATAAGGAACTGGAGGATGAAAAGAGGGTCATTGTAAAGGACAGGAACCAAATGGAAGAGGATTATATAAAGGAGATCAGAAAGATGGCTGAGGAAAAAGAGAGGGAGGAGCTGGAGAACATCAAGCTTAGGCAGGAGATCCACTTCTACGAAGAAAATGAAAAGGCAAGACTGAAGGAAATAGAAGAACTTCGGCAAAAGATGGACAAAGAAGTGAAAAAAATGAAGTCGAATGTAGAACGTCTTCTTCAAATAGAGCAAGAAATGAAGAGGATGGGGGATGAAAGGAAGAGAAATCAGAAAGACTTGAGAAGGGATAAGGCTTCATGGCGCCTGAAGGTGGAGCAAATGGTGGCTAGAGTGTTTGTGAAAAAACATGGAAAACCTGAGGATCAAGGGAAGGAGATGAGAAAGAAGAGCAGATGGCAAAAATTGTTCAAGGCAATGCAATCTGAAATGAAAGGTTAGTAAACGTACCTGTGCCCTAGAGAGATTATAAATAATATTATGGCATTTAATAATAATAATAATAATAATAATAATAATAATAATTTCATGAACTTATTCATTTTTGTGTTATTCACTGAAATTCAGTGACAATACACCATGTATACACCATGACTAGCTTGCCGGAGCCTCATGCTAATCGCTGGCACGTGAGCTATGTATGTTTAAATAAACGGTTGTTTAAATTGATGATCATATACTCAACTAGTATTTTATATCTTTTCTTGCATGTTTCTACTCAAGACGATTCCATAGATGCGCCTAGGAGATGGTCTGGGTTGCCAGTGGATGTGCTGATACCCGGGTTGGATGTGCCATTGCCGCAGAGGACGTGCTGATGCCAACTCCTACCAGAGGTTCACCATCTGCACTGAAGAGACTGACTACTTGGCCTGGAATGAGAACCATGAGCACTGCAGGAGCCAGGAGAGCAGCGTCCAAGAGGACCAAGAGAAAAACTCAGCTAATACAGCAGAACTCTCATCCTGCCCCGGCAGAAGCAACCCAGAGAGTCAGAGCTCTGCAGGCCGAGGGAAGGAGACGAGAAAGAAGAGCAGATGGCAAAAATGGTTCAAGGCAATGCAGTCTGAAATGAAAGGTTAGTAAACGAACCTGTGCCCTAGAGAGATTATAAATAATATTATGGCATTTAATAATAATAATAATAATAATAATAATAATAATAATCACATTTTATGAACTTATTCATTTTTGTGTTATTCACTGAAATTCAATGACAATACACCATGTACACACAATGACTAGCTTGCCGGAGCCTCATGCTAATCGCTGGCACGTGAGCTATGTATGTTTAAATAAACAGATGTTTAAATTGATGTTCACATACTCAACTAGTATTTTATATCTTTTCTTGCATGCTTCTACCCAAGACGATTCCATACAAGCTCCTAGGAGATGGTCTGGGTTGCCAGTGGATGTGCTGATACCCGGGTTGGATGTGCCATTGCCGCAGAGGACGTGCTGATGCCAACTCCTACCAGAAGTTCACCATCTGCACTGAAGAGACTGTGACTACTTGGCCTGGAATTAGAACTACAACTAGTTCCCTTTTGAGTCTTGGTCCTCCCGAGGTTTCTTCCTAATCCCCACCATCATAGGGAGTTTTTCCTCGCCACTTGCTCATTAGGGATCTGGACCCATACAATTGTAAAGCTGCTTTGTGATGTGTTGTAAAAAGTGCTATATAAATAAATTCAAGGATTCAAGGAGACTTTATTGTCATTCACATCACATGTGGTACATGAGGTGGAACGAAATTAAGAACCCAGGGTCCCACTTTTAACCCCAATAGCAACAATGTAATAAAAAAAAAATGACTAGAGTAGAGTACAGTAAAAATAAAAATAAAATAGAATAAGTAAAGTAATGTGACACACGGCTTGTGGCGAAGGATGAGACACGGAATCCTGCTTTTCCACTGACGTCACTTTAATTTCAACAATGATTGCCCAATAGCGCACGGATAACAGAAATACTCACACAGCAACGTGTAAACCTTAGACAACGACGAGCACAGGACACTGCGCGAACGCAGATTAAATAGACAAACCACATTAGCCCCATGTGATTACGAGACGATTCACAGGTGAGACGGATTATCACATGACACAACCATAACCACGGAGATCCACTGACGCAGACAAAGCACGTGGACAACGTTTACACACGCCCAAAAGGGAGGGGCCGGGGTCCTCAACGTGACAAGTAAAAGTAAATCTAACAAATAAATAAATCTGAGTACTTAAAGTTATTTTTAAAGTGACTGTGGGTAAAGTGTGGGTAAAGTAAATAAATTTGACTTGACTTGACCATGTTACAATCATTATGATATAATATATATAATATAATAATTTTTTAAAGCATTCAAGTGCCTCTCCAAAATGAATTATGTCGCTAGCCTCGCGAGAGTGTCAACCTGCAGTAGCCAGTGTCAGTTCTCGCAAGATTAGTGCTGATGGTGGGAACAACAAACCTGAAAAACAAATCAGAGATGGATGAATGCAGGGGCGGACTGGCATACATTACAACCGGGGATTTCCCCGGTGGCCCAATGGGTTAGTGGGCTGCCGGTGGTTTCACTCAGCCCATGGAGGAGCCATTGCCGCGGACTGCGGCCGCGGACTGAGCCTGTAAACACATGAACGAGTTGGACTGGGCCAGCTGATCCGGGCTGACGGTATGCACCGGAGATCAGAAAAAAAACCCAGCTTGTCCCAGAAAATCCGGGCCGGACTACGAAAACATACAGCAGCTGTGTCACTTATTAATACAAGTAGTCACGAACTGGAAAAGCCTTGTCCATACTAATGCCACATTAATGATATCTCCCTGTTTGTATCCCACGAGTGACAAGTCAAGAGAGAGAGTCGCCAGTTGCACACTGACACTGCTGAGTAGTGATGTGTCATTCGCGAATGATCCGGTTCTAAGAGCGGGCTCTTTGAAGTGAACGATTGGAACCGGCTCCACAATGGGAGCCTCTTTAGGATCCTATTTGGGAGCCGCTTTTTCCTTCAGTATTGTGCTTGTGCTCTGCAAGTGCCACAGTGCCACAGTTTTTTTCCAACATCGTTTTTATTTGTCCTTCGGTGCCTCACTGTCTCTCCCTCTCCTTGCACCTATTGCTCTGCTTCTGCCAGTGGTAGAGACCGGAGAGTTTATTTCCTCAGTCGGTGCCAGTTTATACTTGGCGCGTCGCGACCAGCGCGAGGGTCCGTGCGCCGAAAATGACGCAATCGTGGTGGCTCTGCCCCTGCGTGAGGACCGCCGTGCGAAGGAGGTCGTGCACCTCTTCAGCGCAATGAACAAAGTTATGTATGCCGGGTTCATACACCTTTACAAGGTGGAATTCAAGCACTTGTATGTCACTTTCAATATTGAAAAAGGCCATTTTCAATATTTTCCAGCACCTTAAACTTTAATATTTATACATATACTCGAAATTATTCGAAATAATTTGCTTTTTTATCACATCAATTCAGTCAGACAGCTATTTGTATGAAACAAAATACAGTTACATTTTCAAGTAGGCTTTAGCCTACTTTAGCACTTTTCAAACCTGGAACACAATGCAACATTAATTTTTTTCAGGTAAATGTTCCTTCCCTTGTTTTTGAGGGGTGTTTATTTATACTACCACATATCGTTTCGGACAACACTGCAAAGAATGTCTCCACTGCCCGCATGTCATGCGTGTGCTCCACACATCTGACCAATCACACGCAGCTTTCAATTAATAATGTGGTGGGAAAACACTGAAAAAAAAAGTTATCTCCACTTTTTTTGAGTAAACGGCAGGCAATTGGCCAAGCTGTATTGCGTTCTATTTTGGTGCTATTTTGTGATAATTTAATAATTGGTTATAATAAAAGTTTTATTTATAAAGCATTTTTATGCTGCATTACTCATCACAAGTGCTTAACAATGTCAATAATGAAACACAATGTTATTAAATTAGGTTTAATCTATTAATTAATTAATAATGTAAAAAAATATATATGGGGAGCCGTTTGGGAGCCGAAAAGAGCCGGCTCTCCACAGTAAGAAGAGCCATTAGAGCCGCATCACTAGAACATACACTTTTAATAGAAACACTGGTGAAGTCCAGCCCGATAGTGTAAGCACAAAAACAGTCAACTCACGCAGGCACGAACTTAATGTGTTTTGTACCTTGTGTATACGGTATGTAAAGTTACAAAACCCAAAGTGAGTGACCAACTCTTGTCCCAAATGAACCATTTTTCTCAGTTGTGTGGAAGACCTCGCCGAAGTTTCCAAGTACCAGTCGCTGCAGAATCAAAAGTCCAGGGGGTGGAGCTGGATCTAGATCCAACTCCTCCCACCGTCCATAGTTTCTTTTGGTCGGTCCAGGGGGTGGGCGGAGCTGCATCTAATCCAACTGTTCCTACGTGTCGCTTACGTTTTCCGACCAGGAAATAGAAATCCAATAAATTCACCCTTTTACCGTTTAAAGATAAAAATGTTCTTTGAATGTTATTTAAATAACACAATACACATTTTTTTAAGTTTACAAGAAAACGTAAAAGTGGACAGGAATAATGATCTGTGATTGCCAACATAATAAAGTACAGTACATTTCTTAAATATGTACTATTTCTTTTTTTTTTACCGTTAATAAAATTACATTTTTCGTTAGGACGGTACACTTCAGGTGTGCAGAATGGACAGTGGTATTTACTGCAACAAGTAGTGCACTGCACAACTGAAAGCGTCTGTCCTTTTTTCAAAACCGTGATATGCATCTATAGATGGATGGAAAAATATAAATAGCATTATATTAGTTGGGAAGTTTTTCAGTGAACTGGTTAATGAGGATCATGGCCATTACATGCACGCACTACTGAATAACAGTCCCCCTCGAAGTGTCCATGCGGTACAGAACAGCACAACCATTACAAATTTTAAATAACTACAGCAAACACGAATTAATTTAACAGTTTATGTCCAATATGAAGAACACAACATACATAAGTATTTAATACATCTGTATTCTGTTTAGCTCATGTAAGAGACGGGTCATGTGGAGGTGAAGACATTACTTCATCAGCCTTCAGTGGAAAGTTCTACCTACCTCTCAACTTGCCCACTGTGCCCAGTATTTGACATTAAGCGCTCAAAATCCCCCGTGCTATTTAAACAACACAAATCATTCTCCATAGCTCTCTGGTTTTCATGTCTTTATAACGGCCAAAAGCCCGACCCCCCTCCACCACTACTGAGCAGAAAACATGGACTCTGTGTTTTCATAACATCCTGTGACGAGTGGACACGCCCACCCGGGGTGACGTCACCAGGGAGGCGGGGTCCTGCTTGTTTACCGTGACGTCACCAAATCTCATTACAGTTTATTCATATCTGCGTTGAAAAAAGTACATTTGTGCATTTTAATGCAAGTTAGTAATAATAATGAAGACTGTAATAAATGAACCTCTTAACTAAATACGAACATTTTGAGAAATTATCATACGCCACAAATTGTGCTTTCTTCTGGACTGATATATTTGTCTGGACTGATATATCTGGACTGACATATACGGTTAAGCTATAAGAAACCAGTAAATAACTATAGTTTTTGTTGCAGTTGGACATCTTTGTTTGCATTTTCTCTATGTGAAAAATTTACTTAAAAATTAGATATGGTCAACATTGAGATATTTATTCATGCATTGGCGTAGGAACCGGGGGGGATGGGGGGGACGTGTCCCACCCAATATCACAAACAGGTAGATTTGTCCCATCCAAAAAGTAAACCACAGAAAAAGCGGAAACTGTTTAAAAACTTTAACCCTAAAAGCGCGTTTTGGCAGCGTTCGCGATTCATGCGCTGTGTTTGTTGTTAGCAACTTGTCAGGCGCTCTCTGGGTCTTTCGCTTTCTTAAGGCTTGTGTTGAGATGTTCAGAAATATCCCGCACTCATAGCGTCACTGACCCGAGCTCTCACCTCGCTGGAGCGGCGGGTAGTTTGTGCTAGCGTTAAATGCGAGGTCGGTGATAAGAGCAATGAAGAGCTAACCATATAACCATATATATGACAATAAAACAGCTTTATTGTACTGTGCTGTTATGGTAACACACTAGGAGGGTTTGGGTTAGCTAACGCTAATACTAATACTAATATTAACGCTTGTCAGAAAGCTCTCTGAAATGTAAAGTTACATTACTCTCTGGCCAGGTCCGAAACTGCAGAGTGCTACTACACTGAATGTGTAAAAAATAAAATATTATAAATAAAACAAATAAATAAAAGGACACCATCGTTTGAAGTGCTTTCAGTAGTGCAGTATGTAATGCTCCAGAGTGTGCTGTTTGGGACACAGCCTTACTGTCTAACATTAATGTTAGTCTTGTCTAGTCAGGAAACCTTAAAAATGCATTTTGTCATTTCATTTCAGCATGCCATCAAAGAAAGAAAATAAAACCACAGGACACAATGCTCATGAGTTTTTAAAAAGCCATATGCTTTATGCTATATGTGAATATAATCCATACATTGCATGCAGAATTTATTTAAAGTTGTGGACAACAGTATCATTGTCACGGTGGGGAGGCCGGGTCGCCACCAGAGGGCGCAGGCCACAGCTCGCACTGCCTCACCACACACGCCCCCGAGCACCAGACCACTCCCTCGGTCCCAGTCACCACATTACTAACACCTGTCGGTAATTATGTTGTGCACCTTTTATACCCCGCAGGTCGTTCGGTCCAGTGCTGCACATTGCCCCGTCAGAGCTCTACGCTGGACCTCTCTGGCTTCTCTTGTAGCTAGTACCTTGTTTCGGCTATTGAAGCTTTTCTGTTTGCACACTGAACAGCATGGATAATAAAGACCATTCTGTACAACCCTCGCCTTCGGCCGCCTCTGTTCCCGCGTCACAGAATGTGCAGCCTGGAGCGGCCGGAGGCGAGGAGCCCTCCCCTCTGGAGATTCTTGCTCATCAGGGGAGGGCTCTAGGTAAGCAGCAGCAGGAGCTCCAGGAGCTCCGTGCGGTTCTCGCGACACTCACCACTTGCATGCAGAGTTTATCTGTGCAGGCTACCACGGAGAGAACCAGACCGACCAGAGCTCTCATCGCCCCTCCCGAGCCATATGGAGGGGATCCCGAGCGCTGCGAAGGTTTTCTGGTGCAGTGCCAGCTGCACTTCGCCAGTGGTCCGCAGCTCGGGGACGGAGAAAAAGTAGCGTTCGTGGTGTCACGCCTGAAAGAGAAGGCTTTAGACTGGGGCGCGGCCCAGCTCACCGCCAACGCACCGTTTGTTACTAACTATGATAATTTCATTCAAGAATTCAAGGCGGTGTTTAACCATCCTAGGAGAGGGAGAGCGTGCGGACAGAGTCTGCTACAGCTGCGCCAGGGCAGCCGCAGCGCAGCGGAGCACGCCCTTGAATTCCGCACCCTGGCGGCTCGGACAGGGTGGAATGACGCTGCCCTGACGGACGTTTTTTTGGCCGGACTGAAGCCAGAGCTGAAGGCAGAGTTATCCTGTCGGCCAGAGGAGCTGGGGTTCAACCAGGTGGTACACCTAGCCATCACGTTTGACCGACTCCTCCAAGAGAGAAAGGGAGGCGCTTCTCTATCCGTCACCCCGCAGGTTCCCGTGTCGGCACCACCCCGTGAGACGACTGCCGCTGAACCCATGGAGATGGGCGAGACCGCTCCCCTCCGGAGGAACACCGGCTTCAGGAGGGGACGGGCTCGGGTGAGTAATTCCTTATTGGGCAATTTATTGACGTGGCAGGTCTCAGTGTCTCACGGGGAGGTGTCTCTGGATCTCTTTGCCCTAGTGGACTCGGGAGCCTCGGGGAACATCATGAGGAGAAGCGTAGCGGATTGGCTGGGTGTGCCACTGAAACGACTGGAGGAACCTCGACGCGTGCGGGCACTGGACGGACGGCCTGTGGGCGGGGGATTTATATGTTTTCGCACTGCACCTGTTACACTAGTCATACAAGGTCACCAGGAGCAGATTAGTTTTTACATCCTCCCCTACACACGTCACCCACTCACGTTAGGTCTCCCCTGGTTAAGATTGCACAACCCGGTGATAGACTGGAATAAGGGAAGCCTGTTAAAATGGGTTGCGCCTCTGCGGGGCGCTCGGTCCTCTCCCCGTGTGTTTGCTCAATCCACCAGCATCGAGAGCCCTAACATCAAGACCAACCAGGTTATCCCTGCTCCATATAAGGACCTGGCAGAGGTTTTCAGTTCCTCCAAAGCTGCACAGCTTCCCCCTCACCGTTCTTGGGACTGTCACGTCACGCTTAAGCCCGGTTCCACTCCTCCGCGCGGTCGCGTCTACCCGCTGTCACAAGAGGAGGAGAAGGTAATGGATCAGTATATTAAGGAGGCACTCGCACAAGGTTATATCACTCCCTCCACTTCGCCTGCCTCAGCCAGCGTCTTTTTCGTTAAGAAAAAGGATGGGGGGTTGAGGCCATGCGTGGATTATCGAGGGCTCAATTCCCTCTTAGTGAATTTCTCCTACCCGCTGCCGCTGGTGCCTTCGGCACTAGAGCAGTTGCGGTCAGCGAGAATTTTCACTAAACTCGATCTACGCAGCGCCTACAATCTCATCCGCATTCGCAAGGGGGATGAGTGGAAGACGGCGTTTAGCACTACGACCGGGCATTACGAGTACCGCGTCTTGCCCTACGGCTTGGCGTCGGCTCCGTCGTTCTTCCAGGCGTTTATTAACGAGGTCCTGAGGGAATATTTGAATGGATGTGTTGTCGCCTATATTGATGATATTTTGATCTATTCACAAACCCCGGACCAACACGTGCGTGATGTGCGCGCTGTCCTGGGCACGCTCCTGCGCAATAACCTATATTGCAAGCTGGAGAAGTGCGAGTTCCACCTTTGCGAGGTGAACTTCCTGGGTTACACCATCAGGCCAGGCTCCGTTCACATGCAGTCAGGTAAGGTGGATGCGGTCGTGAAATGGACTCAGCCTCACACGCGGTGCGAGCTTCAGAGGTTTCTGGGCTTCGCAAATTTTTACAGGCGGTTCATTCGCGGGTATAGCCAAATCGCGAGGCCACTTACTGATCTGTTACGGGGGGGAAGAAAAAAGTTGAGCTGGACAACAGAGGCTACGAGGGCGTTTGGCGACCTTAAGAAGGCTTTTATACAAGCGCCCGTACTACACCAACCCGATCCCAACAAGCCGTTCATAGTGGAGATAGACGCCTCCAACGTTGGTGTAGGTGCTGTGCTGTCTCAACGCCCGAAGAAAAACAGCTCGCTCAGACCGATAGCCTTCTATTCCAAAAAGCTAACCGCAGCGGAACGTAACTACGGTGTGGGCGACCGTGAGCTGCTAGCTATGCGCAAGGCTTTCGGCGAGTGGCGTCACTGGCTCGAGGGGGCGAGACACCCTTTTACAGTCGTCACCGACCATAAGAACCTCGAATACATAAAAACCACCAAACGCATGAACGCTCGCCAAGCTCGGTGGTCACTGTTCTTCTCCAGGTTCCGCTTCCAGGTTACTTACCGGCCTGGGGAGAAGAACCAGCGAGCAGATGCATTATCCAGGTCCTTCCCGGGCAGTAAGGACTCCACCAGTGATGAGCCGGTGATAAGCCCTGAGTGTTTCCTGGGAACTGTGGATTGGGAGATTGACAGGGCGATTGCTGCAGCTAATCCACATCCGAGCTGTCCACCGCACCGCAGGTACGTGCCTCCCGCACAGCGCACTGCCCTTATCAACTGGGCACACACGTCGGTGGGAACAGGACACCCCGGGGCTTCCAAGACAGCCCAGTTATTAGGAGCCAGGTATTGGTGGCCTGGGTTACACCGTGACGTGTTGAACCACGTAGCCTCCTGCGCTGTGTGTGCGCGTAGCAAGGTGCCGAGGACTCCTCCAGCGGGCAAGCTCCTTCCTCTCCCTGTGCCAGAACAGCCGTGGACGCACATCGCCCTTGACTTCATCACCGATCTCCCTCCATCCGAAGGTAACACAGTCATATTGGTGGTGATAGACAGATTTTCAAAGATGGTTCGGTTCCTCCCTCTGCCTGGCCTGCCCACCGCGTGGGAGACGGCGGACCTTCTGTTCCGGCACATATTCCGGCAGTTCGGTCTGCCGGAGGATATTGTGTCGGACAGGGGCCCGCAGTTTACCTCGCGTGTGTGGCGGGAGTTCCTGTCTAAACTGAACGTGACTGTCAGCCTAACATCTGGATATCACCCTCAGGCCAACGGACAGGTGGAGCGCGCCAATCAGGAAGTAGGACGGTTCCTGCGCGCTTACTGTAGTGAGCACACAGACACGTGGTGCGCCCTGCTGCCATGGGCTGAATACGCACAAAACTCCCTTACCCATTCCAGCACGGGGAAAACGCCATTCGAGTGCGTGTTCGGCCGTCAACCACCTCTGTACCCCTGGAACGTCGCCTCCTCTGATCAGCCAGTTGTCGAGGAGTGGTGCAGACGGAGCGAGAGGGTGTGGGAGGACACCCATCGGCGCCTGAGGGAAGCTATCAGACGGTTCAAACATAAGGCGGACCGCAGAAGGAGCGAGGCTCCCTCCTACCAGGTGGGTGACAAGGTGTGGGTGTCCACCGGAGATGGACGCCTGGGTAGGAGGGGTAAGCTAGGGGAGAAGTACGCGGGTCCCTACATCATCCTCAAGCGCGTCAATCCAGTGACGTACAAGATCAGCCTGCCCGAAGACCGACGCGCTTCCCGCGCGTTTCACGTGTCCGCCTTAAAACCGTACAGACAGGGGCCCTTGGAGGACGTGGTGACGACAGCGCCGCCCTCTCCGCTGCAGCTATCTGACGGTCCTGCCTACCTTGTGGAGCGGCTGGTGGACTCCCGACGTCGCAAGGGAAAGATGCAGTACCTGGTGGACTGGGTTGGCTACGGTCCCGAGGAACGTTCTTGGATTCCGGCCTCCCAGGTCCTGGGCTCCTCCCTCATCGCCGACTTCCACCGAGAGCATCCGGACCGGCCGGCCCCGAGGAGACCAGGGCGGCCTCGTGGTGGTCGGCGGGAGGAGCCCTTGGGGAGGGGCTCTGTCACGGTGGGGAGGCCGGGTCGCCACCAGAGGGCGCAGGCCACAGCTCGCACTGCCTCACCACACACGCCCTCGAGCACCAGACCACTCCCTCGGTCCCAGTCACCACATTACTAACACCTGTCGGTAATTATGTTGTGCACCTTTTATACCCCGCAGGTCGTTCGGTCCAGTGCTGCACATTGCCCCGTCAGAGCTCTACGCTGGACCTCTCTGGCTTCTCTTGTAGCTAGTACCTTGTTTCGGCTATTGAAGCTTTTCTGTTTGCACACTGAACAGCATGGATAATAAAGACCATTCTGTACAACCCTCGCCTTCGGCCGCCTCTGTTCCCGCGTCACAATCATGTATTATTGAATATCTTGTTTAGTTTATAAAGGGTCCTTTAATTTGAATTTATCTAGTAATAAACATAAGTACAGAACATTTAGTATTTTCTTTATTTATTTGCAATTTACCATAATTCCACAAATTTTCTTATTTCTTTCTTTTCAATTGTGATTTTTCACTGCTTTTTGCCCATCTGTGCAGTTAGAACTCACACTTACTAGGGGGCTGTGGTGCACACGTGCCCAGAGCAGTGGGCAGCCCTAGCCCGGTACCCAGGGAGCAGTTGGGGTTAGGTGTCTTGCTCAAGGGCACCTCAGTCATGGCCTTAGGCCTGGGAATCGAACCCACGACCCTCCGGTCACAAGACCAGTTCCCTACCACCAGGCCATGACTGCTCAATTAAACAACAACATTATTATTATTAATAATATTATTAATGTGATTATTTACATTTTATAATTTATTAGTAGCCTAATAGTTTGTTTATGCATGTAAATTGATTCTAAAATACAACTTTCAAAATAATATTTTATGTACACTTTAGAATTTGTTACGTTTTTGTTTGTGCATGTGAATTAATTAATACAACTTTTCAAAATTGTAAACTGGCTGTCTCTTTACATCTTTATATCTCTATTTAAATATTTTAAAGGCAAAACCTGAATAACAGGAAATAGAATTAAACTCCACAAACAACTATTTCTTTATCTAGCTAGTTGTGGTGTCTACCTGGGATTATATGCAGAACAAGAATAAATACTGCTGCTCGCGTGAAGATCTTTTAAAGAACAAAAAAATCAAACTGCGCGACAACGCTCGACGGAATAACGGACTCGCGTGGCTTGATCCAAAAACGACGTTGGTAAGACTATTAGCAAACGAGCTGTATAGACGCTTTAACGATGAAGCTGTAAGCATCGCATAAACATCGTAAATACCGCTTAAAAGCATCAGGTGACGAACGTCTTTCGGAAAGCAGATGGACGTCATTTGAACATCAGGTAACGATGTCTATGCGACGTCGTGCCAGTGAGCAAACGACCTGCCGCAAATGCTTTAACGATGTAACTGTGAGCATCGCATAAACGTCTTGCCGACGTTCCTGTGCTGTCTCTGTTCAAGTAAGATATGTTGATATGTTGATTTGAGTACTGAGCTGTGGTGCTGCTGTAAATGTCTCTGCATCGTGCTCGTATTAGTCGCGGTGTACGGCATTATTTTCATACAACGGGGGGGGGTTGGGGGGGTTGGTGTGGGGGGGGGGGGGGGGGGATTCCGTTTCTATAGTAACGGCATAACACAACATAACCGAACGTATATAAGGCCGCACGGCAAGGCAGTCCACACCAGTAAGATATTTGTTGAGAAAGAGGAAACATTGTACAGCATCACAGCTGAACATTCTACGAATTAACACAGTAGTGGACAGTGGAGAGTGGGATAAGAAAGAAGATGGACTGCATTATACAGATTGAGATGGAAAGTGAAAATCTGAGAAGTGGACAGGAACAAACAATGGATGACACACTGACGCTACGTGAATATGAGGAGATGTTCAATAAGAGAGTTGACAATATAATGTCTATGATGGAGAAAGCCACAGATAAAAAAAATACAGAGAAAATAAAAAACAGAGAGATAGAAAAGGAGTGGGCAAGAGAGAGAGAAGAAATGAAGAAAAGACATAAGGAACTGGAGGATGAAAAGAGGGTCATTGTAAAGGACAGGAACCAAATGGAAGAGGATTATATAAAGGAGATCAGAAAGATGGCTGAGGAAAAAGAGAGGGAGGAGCTGGAGAACATCAAGCTTAGGCAGGAGATCCACTTCTACGAAGAAAATGAAAAGGCAAGACTGAAGGAAATAGAAGAACTTCGGCAAAAGATGGACAAAGAAGTGAAAAAAATGAAGTCGAATGTAGAACGTCTTCTTCAAATAGAGCAAGAAATGAAGAGGATGGGGGATGAAAGGAAGAGAAATCAGAAAGACTTGAGAAGGGATAAGGCTTCATGGCGCCTGAAGGTGGAGCAAATGGTGGCTAGAGTGTTTGTGAAAAAACATGGAAAACCTGAGGATCAAGGGAAGGAGATGAGAAAGAAGAGCAGATGGCAAAAATTGTTCAAGGCAATGCAATCTGAAATGAAAGGTTAGTAAACGTACCTGTGCCCTAGAGAGATTATAAATAATATTATGGCATTTAATAATAATAATAATAATAATAATAATAATAATAATTTCATGAACTTATTCATTTTTGTGTTATTCACTGAAATTCAGTGACAATACACCATGTATACACCATGACTAGCTTGCCGGAGCCTCATGCTAATCGCTGGCACGTGAGCTATGTATGTTTAAATAAACGGTTGTTTAAATTGATGATCATATACTCAACTAGTATTTTATATCTTTTCTTGCATGTTTCTACTCAAGACGATTCCATAGATGCGCCTAGGAGATGGTCTGGGTTGCCAGTGGATGTGCTGATACCCGGGTTGGATGTGCCATTGCCGCAGAGGACGTGCTGATGCCAACTCCTACCAGAGGTTCACCATCTGCACTGAAGAGACTGACTACTTGGCCTGGAATGAGAACCATGAGCACTGCAGGAGCCAGGAGAGCAGCGTCCAAGAGGACCAAGAGAAAAACTCAGCTAATACAGCAGAACTCTCATCCTGCCCCGGCAGAAGCAACCCAGAGAGTCAGAGCTCTGCAGGCCGAGGGAAGGAGACGAGAAAGAAGAGCAGATGGCAAAAATGGTTCAAGGCAATGCAGTCTGAAATGAAAGGTTAGTAAACGAACCTGTGCCCTAGAGAGATTATAAATAATATTATGGCATTTAATAATAATAATAATAATAATAATAATAATAATAATCACATTTTATGAACTTATTCATTTTTGTGTTATTCACTGAAATTCAATGACAATACACCATGTACACACAATGACTAGCTTGCCGGAGCCTCATGCTAATCGCTGGCACGTGAGCTATGTATGTTTAAATAAACAGATGTTTAAATTGATGTTCACATACTCAACTAGTATTTTATATCTTTTCTTGCATGCTTCTACCCAAGACGATTCCATACAAGCTCCTAGGAGATGGTCTGGGTTGCCAGTGGATGTGCTGATACCCGGGTTGGATGTGCCATTGCCGCAGAGGACGTGCTGATGCCAACTCCTACCAGAAGTTCACCATCTGCACTGAAGAGACTGTGACTACTTGGCCTGGAATTAGAACTACAACTAGTTCCCTTTTGAGTCTTGGTCCTCCCGAGGTTTCTTCCTAATCCCCACCATCATAGGGAGTTTTTCCTCGCCACTTGCTCATTAGGGATCTGGACCCATACAATTGTAAAGCTGCTTTGTGATGTGTTGTAAAAAGTGCTATATAAATAAATTCAAGGATTCAAGGAGACTTTATTGTCATTCACATCACATGTGGTACATGAGGTGGAACGAAATTAAGAACCCAGGGTCCCACTTTTAACCCCAATAGCAACAATGTAATAAAAAAAAAATGACTAGAGTAGAGTACAGTAAAAATAAAAATAAAATAGAATAAGTAAAGTAATGTGACACACGGCTTGTGGCGAAGGATGAGACACGGAATCCTGCTTTTCCACTGACGTCACTTTAATTTCAACAATGATTGCCCAATAGCGCACGGATAACAGAAATACTCACACAGCAACGTGTAAACCTTAGACAACGACGAGCACAGGACACTGCGCGAACGCAGATTAAATAGACAAACCACATTAGCCCCATGTGATTACGAGACGATTCACAGGTGAGACGGATTATCACATGACACAACCATAACCACGGAGATCCACTGACGCAGACAAAGCACGTGGACAACGTTTACACACGCCCAAAAGGGAGGGGCCGGGGTCCTCAACGTGACAAGTAAAAGTAAATCTAACAAATAAATAAATCTGAGTACTTAAAGTTATTTTTAAAGTGACTGTGGGTAAAGTGTGGGTAAAGTAAATAAATTTGACTTGACTTGACCATGTTACAATCATTATGATATAATATATATAATATAATAATTTTTTAAAGCATTCAAGTGCCTCTCCAAAATGAATTATGTCGCTAGCCTCGCGAGAGTGTCAACCTGCAGTAGCCAGTGTCAGTTCTCGCAAGATTAGTGCTGATGGTGGGAACAACAAACCTGAAAAACAAATCAGAGATGGATGAATGCAGGGGCGGACTGGCATACATTACAACCGGGGATTTCCCCGGTGGCCCAATGGGTTAGTGGGCTGCCGGTGGTTTCACTCAGCCCATGGAGGAGCCATTGCCGCGCACTGCGGCCGCGGACTGAGCCTGTAAACACATGAACGAGTTGGACTGGGCCAGCTGATCCGGGCTGACGGTATGCACCGGAGATCAGAAAAAAAACCCAGCTTGTCCCAGAAAATCCGGGCCGGACTACGAAAACATACAGCAGCTGTGTCACTTATTAATACAAGTAGTCACGAACTGGAAAAGCCTTGTCCATACTAATGCCACATTAATGATATCTCCCTGTTTGTATCCCACGAGTGACAAGTCAAGAGAGAGAGTCGCCAGTTGCACACTGACACTGCTGAGTAGTGATGTGTCATTCGCGAATGATCCGGTTCTAAGAGCGGGCTCTTTGAAGTGAACGATTGGAACCGGCTCCACAATGGGAGCCTCTTTAGGATCCTATTTGGGAGCCGCTTTTTCCTTCAGTATTGTGCTTGTGCTCTGCAAGTGCCACAGTGCCACAGTTTTTTTCCAACATCGTTTTTATTTGTCCTTCGGTGCCTCACTGTCTCTCCCTCTCCTTGCACCTATTGCTCTGCTTCTGCCAGTGGTAGAGACCGGAGAGTTTATTTCCTCAGTCGGTGCCAGTTTATACTTGGCGCGTCGCGACCAGCGCGAGGGTCCGTGCGCCGAAAATGACGCAATCGTGGTGGCTCTGCCCCTGCGTGAGGACCGCCGTGCGAAGGAGGTCGTGCACCTCTTCAGCGCAATGAACAAAGTTATGTATGCCGGGTTCATACACCTTTACAAGGTGGAATTCAAGCACTTGTATGTCACTTTCAATATTGAAAAAGGCCATTTTCAATATTTTCCAGCACCTTAAACTTTAATATTTATACATATACTCGAAATTATTCGAAATAATTTGCTTTTTTATCACATCAATTCAGTCAGACAGCTATTTGTATGAAACAAAATACAGTTACATTTTCAAGTAGGCTTTAGCCTACTTTAGCACTTTTCAAACCTGGAACACAATGCAACATTAATTTTTTTCAGGTAAATGTTCCTTCCCTTGTTTTTGAGGGGTGTTTATTTATACTACCACATATCGTTTCGGACAACACTGCAAAGAATGTCTCCACTGCCCGCATGTCATGCGTGTGCTCCACACATCTGACCAATCACACGCAGCTTTCAATTAATAATGTGGTGGGAAAACACTGAAAAAAAAAGTTATCTCCACTTTTTTTGAGTAAACGGCAGGCAATTGGCCAAGCTGTATTGCGTTCTATTTTGGTGCTATTTTGTGATAATTTAATAATTGGTTATAATAAAAGTTTTATTTATAAAGCATTTTTATGCTGCATTACTCATCACAAGTGCTTAACAATGTCAATAATGAAACACAATGTTATTAAATTAGGTTTAATCTATTAATTAATTAATAATGTAAAAAAATATATATGGGGAGCCGTTTGGGAGCCGAAAAGAGCCGGCTCTCCACAGTAAGAAGAGCCATTAGAGCCGCATCACTAGAACATACACTTTTAATAGAAACACTGGTGAAGTCCAGCCCGATAGTGTAAGCACAAAAACAGTCAACTCACGCAGGCACGAACTTAATGTGTTTTGTACCTTGTGTATACGGTATGTAAAGTTACAAAACCCAAAGTGAGTGACCAACTCTTGTCCCAAATGAACCATTTTTCTCAGTTGTGTGGAAGACCTCGCCGAAGTTTCCAAGTACCCGTCGCTGCAGAATCAAAAGTCCAGGGGGTGGAGCTGGATCTAGATCCAACTCCTCCCACCGTCCATAGTTTCTTTTGGTCGGTCCAGGGGGTGGGCGGAGCTGCATCTAATCCAACTCTTCCTAAGTGTCACTTACGTTTTCCGACCAGGAAATAGAAATCCAATAAATTCACCCTTTTACCGTTTAAAGATAAAAATGTTCTTTGAATGTTATTTAAATAACACAATACACATTTTTTTTAAGTTTACAAGAAAACGTAAAAGTGGACAGGAATAATGATCTGTGATTGCCAACATAATAAAGTACAGTACATTTCTTAAATATGTACTATTTCATTTTTTTTAACCTTTAATAAAATTACGTTTTTCGTTAGGACGGTATACGTTTATATCCTTAATATATCATTAAGGATATAATGACCAGCGGTCAACTGGTACAAAGACAAGACATATATAGGCAAACAAACGATTCTCAGGTGAGACGGATCACGGGCTCCGCCCACCTGAGGGACGCACATGATGTCACCAGACAACAACAACAACAGCCGCTGTGGACAGAGGCGGCCGGTAGGGGGCCGCCTCACCGTGACAATATGTGAATATAATCCATACATTGCATGCAGAATTTATTTAAAGTTGTGGACAACAGTATCATGTATTATTGAATATCTTGTTTAGTTTATAAAGGGTCCTTTAATTTGGATTTATCTAGTAATAAACATAAGTACAGAACATTTTGTATTTTCTTTATTTATTTATTTGCAATTTACCATAATTCCACAAATTTTCTTATTTCTTTCTTTTCAATTGTGATTTTTCACTGCTTTTTGCCCATCTGTGCAGTTAGAACACACACTCACACACACTAGTGATTACTAGGGGGCTGTGGTGCACACGTGCCCAGAGCGGTGGGCAGCCCTAGCCCGGCGCCCAGGGAGCAGTTGGGGTTAGGTGCCTTGCTCAAGGGCACCTCAGTCATGGCCTTAGGCCTGGGAATCGAACCCACGACCCTCCGGTCACAAGACCAGTTCCCTACCACCAGACCATGTTCTACGTCACTATGCATACAGTGATTAACTACCTTGCCTACAGTGGAATCAGTTTATGGTAATATTTTAGAGGATAGGCTGGGCTTTGATTTGATAGCAAATGTGTCCTCCCCCAATGTCAAACCCGCTCCTACGCCCTTATATTCATGCATCAATTAGCATTTATAACCAACGAGCACATAACGTGCTTGAACAAGTTACTGCATGGATAACAGTTTCTTCATGAACGCATGAAGTGCTGGGTAAGCCATTTGAGGATATGCCTAATAGGAAATCCGGTCCTGGTTATCCCATTGGGCGGCAGTATTGCGCCATGTTCCAGAAAAAAAACAAGAAAGCAGGAGAAAATTGTGTTAAGCTGAACAGCCCGGCAACATTTGTGTAGGAAAAGTATTGCACAAATGTGGCATTCAAGGCTATTTATGGTTAAGAATGTATATAGCTGCTCATCAGACATCTCCACTGAAAATGTTTGTCGTTTCATGTCAGAACTGCTGCCAAATGAGATGCAACAGGACCAGCAAGAACCGCTGATCAGGTTAAATAAGCAGCAATCCGGTCAGATCTAAATATATAACGGTCACAGCATAGTGAAACCGGACATTATTGCACAGTTCCACTGTATATTTAAATTACTTTGTTATATTAAACTTATAATAAAGCCTACAGCTGAGTGAATCTCCATAGTAAAACTAGCTACGTTTGGAGGCAGGAGATGTTACAGTAATAATTTTAGTGGAACAGCAGAGAAAATCACAATGCAAATATATTTTAAAATATCTTACAATACTTACTATTTGCCCTGTAAACTGAGAATCGGAGTTATATAGTTGAATGAGTGAACATTATTCCCAGGTAGGTCTGGGCGGTGATTCTAGATACATTACAGAATGACGCACCGCTTGCGACGCGACATCCCCACCGGCGTGTGTAGCAGATCACGGGAAGATAACAAGAACCGTGGAAAGAAACAAAATATCCCACAGAAATAGCATTACTGCAAAATACAGCTTTTAAATTTTGATTGAGCACTTCCTTCGACGACTGCATCGCAGAGGTAAGGTCATTATGAAATGTATATGATGCGAGGCATTAATCATCATCGTCTCTCAGTAACCTAGATGCTCAGCGGGGTAAGGACCACAATTTAGATATCTCACCCTACAGCAGGCCGTAGACGTTTATCGCCGAATGTAGTAAGACAGCCTGGGAGAATTATTTAGAAATGTTTAGAATATCATATTGTCATTTGTTAAGCGCGTCAATGCCGTATTTCTCCCAACGTGGTACGTTCACGTTTCGCCTACGTTGTCAGTACTGTCCGTCAATACTGCTTCTTAGATATATCCTCATATTCTTCTGGATATAGACACAGTATTTCGTTAAGTAATAGGAAATAATGGTTTTGAATACGTGACCAATACGGCAATACGTTTTTGAATAGGAAAGTTCAGTAGGATGTGTATAGGCTGGTAGAACCGAGCCCATGTTTCCACCCTATAAACAATCCTGTACACACATTCCTGCAGGCTTCACTCACGCTAGCCCTACATGATACACTGAAGGTGCCACAGCCTCCTCTGGTCGTGTCAGTGAACCTATGTGAGATACAGGCGTACCTCCTCCACCATGGCACAGCCGTGGTAGACCTAGAAGCGCAGCGTTGTGTTGTTTACCTCCTTCATTCATAAATGCACGAACCTCGGGCGCTTCAGTACCGCGCATGGTATGTCAGGGTGTTTACAATCATGTTTACATTTTGTATTCGGCTCTTAAATGAAGGTTTATCCTTCCAAGAGAGGTTTCTCATAACTTTTCTTTGCAGATCTTCAGAACATCTCTTTAACTCGGCATTGTGTTCGATTGAACAATTTAGAAAAAACAATGATTTTCATTTAACAAGCTGATATTACTGATAATACAGATATGAGAGTGTAAAGAGGAGACATTTTGATTTTGCGGTGTGACTGAAACTGGCAGTTGCTATTGGACTTTAAACGGTGCACAATGCAGCACAATCGTAATCCTGATTCACATGTCAACAGCAATCACTCTTACTGTGACTTTCTGTCAAACATGCAGCTCATAACTGGGTGTGGCATATTAACAATTAACATCCCAATCATTTGTCAAGCCAAACACTATTGACACATTAGAAACTTACACACACACACACACACACACACACACACACACACACACACACACACGCACACGCACACGCACACACACACACACACACACACTTTTATCTTTAAGCATGTTTAAGTTGCTTCCATGTTTTCAAAGGCCCCTTTGTTAAGGACATATTTTATGCCATCCATAAAGTGGCAAATGGAAAACTGTTTTTGGACTATATTGAGGATATGTTCAGCAGTATTATTGAATAAGGTCTTAGATGTTTCTAAAGGAAAATCGTGTTTCTCTAGTTAACACTGTGTGTTGCACCAAACATCTTTACCCCATGTTTTATTAATGTGTTTTTTCCATTCACAAAACTGTTTGATCTTTGTCCCCTCCCAACACTGCTTAAACATCTAGTGAAATGAGTTTAATGATGTTATGGAGTTCAGATACATTTTCATGAAGACTGTGGATCATACATGATAACTGCTGTCCAGGGACTTTGATTCTAGTAGAGACGATGTGACTGGGAGGAGTAGGCATCATGATGCACTTAAAACGAGGTTAAATTAATAGTTTATTAAACACTACAGAACTGAAGAAATGTCAGGCCACTAAGAAAAAGGCAAATGAACTAAAATGCACACAGTAGGTCAAAGACCAGGTGTTGTCCCCAACCCCCCCCCCCCCCCCCCCCCCCCCCCCTTTTTATTTCCAAGTAAGAGATGTTTGTGGATCATCTAAACATTACATTGAGAGAGTTGTGGGTGGGTGGCTTAGCTGGACTCAGTTTGCTCCTTTTATTGAGAGAATAAAGGCTATCTTCAGCTGTTCTTATAAGGTCGGTGAATATGTTGTTCATGAATCTTCACTGAGGTTTTGGGCTTCACTGTACTATTTAACTTAAAATGAGGTTTCAAACCACACAGCACAAACCTTTTACAAACACATCACACCAAAGGTCACCACTGTGATTTAAAACATTGTTGCTCTGTCTGAAAGCTTCCCACTAATGGCAAATTATATATCGCACCTTGCTCATTAGGCATATATAGTTTCAGTGCAAATTTGGTTTTACTGCAGAAATATAATACTTTGTAGATTCATCATTGACCCAGAAAAGCTGCATTAATGCTCTTAAGCCAGTTTTGGATAGCATAAAGGTAGGATTGCCATCAATTCAATGCAGCAGTCAGCATCTCAGTCCAGATCAGTAAAGTCACAGTAAAGTTTTTTTCCTTTGGTTTTTGTTGAGGGCTGAGTTTAAGATGATTTAATGAAGGTTTGTCAGAAACGCCTGCTGCCGGTCTTGCAGTGACCATTAACAGTAGCCAGACTCCTTGAGCAGCTCAACATTCTTATGAGGTTTCAGCTCTCTCTTATTTTATACTAACATTGTACAGTTTATGATCAACACTACACTAGAGTTGCTGATAAAGTCTCTTGTAGATGCATGCTAATAATTTGTTTTGAAAACCCAATACTTTCATCATCTTGGATTTATGGTTAATTAAACGTGAGTGTAAAGAAAAGTGGCAGATTCACCTGGCTTCTGCCTGAGCATGAGATAAAGAAATAGAGTGCAATGCAGTGACATCCTGGATTAAAGTTTAATCATTTGCAAAAGTTTTTCTCAGGGGTACTGAATGATCATAAATAAGGGAAAAGTTCACTTAAACATAATTTGCATAATGGGAACTATACGGTCTGTCAATATGAAAATACCATTTGAACTGCTACAAGGTTACAAAAACAGAATTAACAAACTTCTTTGTTTTGATTTATTGGCTGTTTAATTTGAGAACCAGAATGGCAGTTAAACAAAAGCAAAAATGTATACACATGTAAGTCAGAAGTACTGACATTCCCCTGTAGGTCCTGATTTGACCACATTTAGTGACTTTTATTATTTATCATTTTATTATTATTTAGTGACTCTCTTTTATTAAACTTGACTTCAATGAAAATCACATTATAGTGTTAAAATAGTAATGAAAAGGATTTTTGAGATTCATCAAAGCTTGCTTATATTATCATTGCAAATGATTTTTTACTCTTATTTAGAGTTGTAATCAATCTCCTGTCAGGAATATATGTTTGTGCATTCCATTCTCTTTTGCTACTATTTTAAGGGCATGACTGTCTGGATTACTGCGGTAATTGATTTGCCACCATTAGCAAATTTTCAAATAGACAATTTTCTACTTGCTTATAAAGAATTAAAGACATGCAAATAAGTCTTATGTTTCCAGACAGGCATATCCGAAATGCTGTGAGATGTGTGCAGATGGCAAATGCACATGTTTCCAGGGTAACGGACTCAGGTTTATGAGTGGTTAGAAGTCTCGCACTGATGTCTTCTCAGAACTGATGTAGATTGCATTTCCAGGATCGCTCCCCAATGTCTGACTGCACTTCTAAAGGCTCAGAGTCAGGACATGGTTTAGCTAAGGCAAACTAAAGTCACATATTTCTCCATTGTCTAAAACATTTACATTTCTAGCATTTGGCAAATGGTCCTATCTATAGGTTTTTTTTTTTTTTTTTACATATTTATCAGTATAACAGTGGATGTTCTCGCTGGGAATTGAACCCATGACCTTGGCATTGCACCTTGCACCTGCATAACACCTGCACAACCTTATGTTTCTTATCACAGTCCAGGGAATGGACCGTGTACAACAGCTCAGATAAGACTGACACATTCTCTGGTTTGATCTTCATTTGGCTGATCAAATGAAGGGTCCGGTATGATGTAGACTAACGGTTTCAAGTCAAATACACAAAAGGAGATCAGAAATATAAAGTGAGCTGTGAAATCAGACCAAATTAAATTTTAAGATGTTAATGTATCCTAACATAGATTATTCTATGTGAACTTCTATATGCAATATAAGAAGGCGTATGTGGCGATCAGGTAAATATAACATATACATACAGTTTCCCCTTAACCACACTGCTTAGGTCATACATTATATTAATTTTTGCCTCTACAGCACTTTGCCTGTCACACTTAGAGTAAAGTGAACCTGTGGCCTACTACCCCACATTTTGTTCTTTAATACAGAGCATGAGTATATATAGCTCAGATCTGCCTTATGGGACTATGAAGCGCTTAATGGGAGCATGTTGGTCTTGTGTGGGTTACAAGACATTTAGTTAGACTCAGGTTAGGTTTCACGTTTCGGTACTTTGTCATATCTGCCGGTGGTGTGCTGAAAGGAAATTGTTTCAGTGCTCCTGAAGAATCATACATATAACAATCTTGCATTTAAGTGCTGTTTTGAAACTAGTCCTGTATAACATGGTTTGGAGGGAGCAGTTTAAAAGGTCGTGGTGTGGGTGAGAACTATCAGTATAATTTTTGGCACCTTGTTTTCTGTTTGGTGTATAAAGAGGCAGGAATGAAGACCTAAATCAGTGATCTTTTCCCTCTTGTGCAGTGATGTTGCTACACCAAACTGTTCCACAACAGCTTTATAAGTGTGTACCAGAATATCTAGACACACCAAATACCCGAGTTATTTTATGATGAAAGGCCTCAGGTTAAGAGAGCAGTATTATGTCCAATTAAATTTGTGCTGACGGTTGTGCCTAGGAACTCAAGAGTTGGAGTGGTAGGTTGATGTTTCTTCTCTTAAATAAAACCACCAGCTCTTTTTGTTGTTATGGGGTTTTCAATATTCAGGTTTTAAATGATTCACTTCAAAGCTCCCACCATATCTTCGTGGTCATAAAAGACCAGTCCCAGAAATGTTGTACCATCTGCAAATCTAGTTAGCCTTTGATGTTTCTGCCAAGCAGTGAAAAATACAATGCAAGTCTGTAAGAATAACACAGACATCTACTTTATTACATTCTTTGCCGTCTTTCATTTAAAAAGGATGTTAATATTTCTGTTTTCCTTATCTCTCCAGGTGTTACAAGTGGATCTCATATCCACAGTGAACAGGAGAGTGACCTGAGTAACTACATTATCCAGAACTGAGAAGAAGCAGCAAGTAGACAGATATTATGAATCTAGGAAACCTTTCAGACTCCTGCCTGAAGAGAAGTGTCCAGGAAGCTACTATGGATTGAGAGCTTGACTCTATAAGTGACACCCCTGGTTTGGACCATATTTGTGAGTATGTTTGCTCATGAGTGCATGTGCTTGTATGTTTGCATCAGATTGCATTTCTTTCACCACTGTGCTTAAAGGTCACAGGAAATGTGGTGATGGCGGGATCTTCCAGTCTGGGTTATGACCAGGTCAATAAATCCCAATTTCCATTCTCACCTGTCTAAAGGTTAAAGGTTCAACTGAGTCAGGAGAAGTAGCAAAAGCTTGTGTATAATCACATAGCTGCGCTGTGCGCTGGTGAGTGGATATTGTCACATTCATGCACAGGTGGCAGCAGCTGAACAATAGGAAGAGCATATGGAGCCAGGATCCATGTCAAATCCATGACAAGTGTGTGTATCAGTATTGGGAGCCCTCTTTGTCCTTTATCTGCTTACACAGGACCTTTTACGAGGCATTATAGCATTGGTTTCCGTTGATACATAAATGACACCCAGCTTTACGTATTCGCTAGAACTTGCCTACAGCTACTTCTCTTTATTCTACTCTTATGCCTTGTCTTTCAGAGATTAAACCACTGGATGATCCATAATTTTATGAGGTGGAACTGTAGCAAAACTTGACCAGTCTGGTCCTGCTGGTTGTAAATCCAATATATCAGAATTGCCACATTTTCATGTCATGTAATTATTCTCTCTCAGACTACACAACTTAACAGGACATAAGGAGACAGCTTGGATAGTACTTTGTCAAGGGGACCCTGAATTACTCACTCACATCCATTTCAGTTCATGTCAGAAATATTTCCAGATTTTGCTCATTCCAAATCTAGAAGCATTGGCACATGCATTGGTATTATCAAGCCTTGGTTTTTGGAATGCTGTATTCTACGCTGTAAAATATCTGAAGAAAATCTGTGACCACCGAATTCTGTGATTTTAACTGTTTACCATTAAATTAACAATTTAATTACATTTTACTGTAAGGACACAAACAGTAACTCAAGAGTACCCATGTGCAGCCATCATAACATGAGACCACTGTACCTTCATAATAAAGTAATTAAACACCAGTCTAAATGTTTTCAGTGGCGTTATCCTTTCACATTCATTTGTACAAATGTTTTTATGTCTGGGATCAGCAGAGAGCCGGTAGCACACCGCTTAAAACCTAAAAACATTTCGACTGGTGGGGTCACATGTTCTGATAACAGCCGTCAGAAAGAGTGTGTGCTGCTGGCTCTGTCGTCACAGAAATCGGTGGTGACAGATTTCGGTGTAACACCGATACCTATTGTCACTAAAACATCACCCTTGTTCTTCACACTCTTCGCTGCCTTCCCATAAAACAAATAATAGATTTTAAGATATAGGCCCTAACGTTTAAAGCAGTCCACGCTTTAATTCCTCAATAGCGTACGGGTCTCCTTTTCGTGACGCCAGTCTCGGTGTCACCGTGGTTAAGCATTGTGAAAGAGCGTTTGGACCCATCCTCTCACAGACTGATGAAAGCTCATGAAAACAGAATATGCTATGTTCGCTTTCAAGGCAAACCCGGTTCAGTTAGCCAGATACCATCAGCGGAGAGCTTTTATCTGCACAAATATACAGCAAGTTAACTACTGAGTGGCAGTGTTCGCTACGAATAAAGTAGGACTAGCTAGCTTGGTTTAACAAGCTAAAAGCTGTAAAATAAAAACACATGTATACACAAGCAGATTATTCATTCTCCACATGTTAATTTCACCAACAAATCCTGCCTGGTAATATTACGAAGCGTCAAGGCTTTGTATACGTTGCTTAGTGAATTTCCCAGTCGACGAAATCAAAATTAAGTGCACAGCTAGCTATAAATAATTTCAGAACTTTAAAAACTAAACATTACTGATGATCAAATCTTTTTTTCATCAAATATGAAAACGGTGAAGTGTTGTATAATGTGCAGTGCTGCACTATTTTGAACCTATATGTGCTGTTATTCCCGAAAACCACCAGCTGTTATTGTTTTACCAGCACGACCAGGCCCAAACGCCTCACAAGGCTCCGGCTGCACATCGCCACTGAGGACTGACCTTAATGCTTCTATAGGATATTTAGCAACATCGCAATCTTCTGTGTGTTTTTATATTTAACGGACATATGGAGTCTACTTCTAAAAAGCCATCTAAAATGTCCTCCTGTGTAATTCTGTTTCGTGAATATTAAAGTCTTGGTTTAGTTTTCGTTAAGGATAATAACCCTGCATGGTTCAACCCATCCCCAATGGTCCTGTGTGACCCAACCCTCCATAAAACTGAGATGCCAGAAATAACAGCAACATTTCAGCACCAACACACCCAAAAGTGCCAGGAGCCTACAAGAAAAGTGCTGGGGCTTGATCTGATCCGCTGTTATGAAACAATAAGAAAGGTTAATTCACTTCATCAATGACGAGGAGCTTTCGAAAAACCTGGCTGACTGCAGCAATGGAAGGACTTGTTGAAAATGTTGGACTTGGATGAGATTAATGTGTTAATAAAAACCTTCCATACAAACAACCTGGATCCAGAGTATTCACACACTTCATACACTTACATTCTTGTATATTCCATCACATTATTGAGTACTGTCCTAGTTTCTTTAGCTCCTAGCTACTACTTGTAACATTATAGCTTCTACTTATAATATATAGAACATCAAGTATGTCTCTGGAGATGGTAAATCTCATGAGTTAAGCTATGAATAGTACATTTAAGGGATCATTTTGGAGAATGGCTTATTGGCGTAAAACATGCAATGAGTTTATAGGTGTTACACTAAACTCTCATGACTTGTAGACTATATGATTAAATGATGAAGCCATTGTTTATGTTTAGAGCCATTCATCTTCCATAGCATGCACAGAGACCCTGTCATATTCCTGCAATTTCATCAGTTTTATATATATGTATTACATATATTTGATATGTATTTTCTTTAAAATATTTGACATTCTATTTTCTTCCATTTGTATCCAGTCATGATGGTCCTGTTTCTGGTGGCAACAAACCTTTTATCAAACACCTCCTTATATGTGAACAGGACGGCAGGTATGGACTCCATGTTCTTCATGGTTCTTCATGTTCTTCATTTGAGGAGCTCAGAGTGGAGTTAGGTTAAACATGCTTGGAATTTACTCTTTTCCTTCTCAGAGCCTCCTGCACCTCAGGGTTCTCACGTGTTGCCCTCCACCCTCGTCATCTCTCTCCTCCTCATCATCTTCATCCTCCTCACAGTATACCTGCTCAGGTATGTGTACACACACACACACACACACACACACACACACACACACACACACACACACACACACACACACATTTCATGGGTCCTGGTGGAGTCAGTATTGGTGATGCATTCCAACCCTAATATTTATGCATCCTTGCACAACAAGTCTCTAGATGATATTGTCTGTCAGACTGAGATGGGAGTGGAATGTTTGCAGTTATCTCTCTCTATATATATCAGGGCTGGACTTGAATTAATTCAGTTGAAGTTCATGTCAATCAGATGGCAAGCTAATATTCTTGTAATAAATTTAGTTAGCTGATACTGTTTTAAAAGATTTTTTCTACTTTTCAGTTTATGAATTGAACTGGACCAATAAAATTGATCACATCCTTGTTAAGCAACAATCTTTGTGTATATCAATATGTGTTTCTTTTCATGTGTGTCTACAGGACGCTTGGACTGAAATAGGCTCCCTTGTATAGGGGAGGAGATACATGTATAGCCCTGCCCAGCTAGTTCAACAACTGTTTGCGTAATAAAATTTGAAGGCAGTTGTGCTAGTTGGTCAAAGAGTCAGTATTTCTCAGCTGCTTTGTAGCTCTGTGCTTGCCTGTCTCCCATGAGAAAGAACAGCTTTAGATGGTGTGTGGGTGTGTGTGTGGGGGTTTGTGTGATTTAAACTTCACAATTTGATTATATGCTCTTTTGTATTATTGCTTAGTCTTTATATTGTAAATTGATCCTTTAAAATGTTTTCTTTTATTGTTCTAATAGGTTCAGACAACAAAGGAAGGATCTTGTTACTTCAGTTGACAAAAAGTTACCTAATGGCTTCTTGGAAGATCAAGGTAGGTGAAACCCTGAATCCAGACCTTGTGTGCTTAAAAAAAAGTCACATGAAATGCAGTATCAGTTATCTTCAGTGAACAAAGGATCATATTGTTCTCTATCCATATCCTTCCTAGCCATGTTCATTAGAAGACTAACGGCCCCTGCATATTGAGCTAGCTCATCTAGTCTCTCTTTCTCAGAACAAACAGTGGTGCTTCTCCCAAGATCTCCCTCCCCATCAAAGCGCTCCTTCCCCATCCTGCTGGAGTCCCTGGAGGAGGAGTTCCGCCTACGGACGGCAGACGATGGCAAGCTGTTTAGAGAGGAGTTTAATGTAGGAGCACACACTCTCACTCTTTCCTCCCACTCGTCAGTTAACCTCCACAGCACGCCCGCTAGCTGACGTTAGCCATCTTGTGATGTGTTAACAGTCTTTGCCTTGCGGGTTTGGCCGGGGTACGTTTGAGGAAGCGAGCAGGGAAGAGAACAAAGACAAGAACAGATATCCAAACATACTTCCCTGTGAGTAACGCATGCATGCTTACACACACACACACACACACACACACACACACACACACACACACACACACACACACACACACACACACACACACACACACACACACACACACACACACACACGTCCCAGTAGTGATATTCATTGTACCTTTCTATTCTTCTCAACAGATGACCACTCCAGAGTTCTGCTTTCACATATAGATGGCCACATATGCTCAGACTATATCAATGCTTCATACATAGATGTGAGTGTATCCTGTTTTTACAGTAAGTAAATAGCAATGAATGCAAAGTGATACAAATCTCTATGAATTTGGTTAAGCTAAGGTAAACCATTCATGCATCTGAATTATTCTCACAGAGATATGACCATGTTGTTCGTAATTTAAGCACTCTGATACTGCACATGAGTGCCAGTAGCAGCTGTCTGACACTGAGTTTGGTAATTGGATGTACTGACTTCTTCACAATTTTTTTAGGGTTACAGAGAAAAGAACAAATTTATTGCTGCTCAAGGTAAGCATGCATGAACCACAGTTTTCCTCAGTGTTTGAAAATGTTAGATCACAGCAAACCCATTTGGTAACGTTTTAACAGGGCTCTCAAACTCATGTCCCAGAGAGCCACAGCACAGCAAAGATGTAGCTCAGCAGGTAATTATCAATTTAAATTGGGAAACATCAAATTGAACAGTGCAGAACACCCTCAGTAATTGAATTCATGAGCCTTGCCTTCACCGAGTTAGTGATGAACAGCAGGAAGTGCTAGGGGCCAGCTCAGGGCCAGTTCATGCACACAGCACAGCTATGGTTGCAGTCTTCAGGGATCATGTATTATTCAATGCCACCTTTTATGCCCTGATTTTATCTTTAAAGATTTTACCATTTCCCTGTCTGTGTCTGCAGGGCCAAAGCCAGAGACTGTGGCTGATTTCTGGAGAATGGTTTGGGAACAGAAATCTGTCACCATAGTTATGCTGACCAACACACGAGAGAGAAAAGAGGTGATACAAAAACTCTTCCACCATTAGATATTTTAGTTTATATTCTCAAGCATATTTAAGATTTTAAAAATATAGCTTAGTGCTGATTTGCTTTGGGTGTAAATGAGCAATAGTGCAAATTAGGTGTGAGGCCCGTTTGTCGGGATGTCTAATCTTCAACAGTTTGTCTGCCTGTGTCTAGGAAAAATGTTGTCAGTACTGGCCGGAGCAGGGCTGCTGGCTGTATGGAGTCGTCAGGGTAGCGGTGGAGGACGTCACCGTGCTGGTAGACTACACCATCAGAAAGTTTTGCGTGCAGTATGTAAGTAGAAACTCCCAAATAACCAAAAGTGTTTACTGAGTCTTTTGGGACAGTGTGATTTGGTGAGGATAGGCTTTTGCGATTCCAACCCTGACGGGCGTGTGCCCCGTTGACGCCGATGCTCTCTGTGATCTTCAGCATGGCGCAGAAGGCTGCAGGGCACCAAGACTGGTCACCCAGCTACACTTCACAAGCTGGCCTGATTTCGGTGTGCCCCTCTCCCCCATCGGAATGCTCAAGTTTCTCAAGAAAGTCAAGAGCGTCAACCCAGTGCATGCTGGACCTATAATAGTTCACTGCAGGTAAGGGTGACGACCACCAATTAAAAACATGCACATGCAAGACTGTTCCTGAGGCTGCTGACATCCTGTCTGCCATAGACTGTATAGAAATGTATAGACAGGTGACGTGCAGTCTTGGACTAATTTATATAATCTCAATAAAAACTAACATTAGTATGGAAGTATGTGTGGTAGCCAATCATGTAAGCAATGGCTAAAAAACCCACATGGGTGTTTGACTGGAATAAGCAGCACCCTACTAATGCACATATGGAAGGAGATGGTCGTAGAGGGCAAATGCACCAGGCAGGTCAGCTGGTACTGAGCCATCAGAGGAGCTTTGATTCCTCAGGGCCCTTAGAAGCAGAAGCCTGCTAGGCAAAGTAGAAGTGCAAGGCTGAAAGTGCTTCTGGGCCAGAACTCGGGCTACTTAAGTAGAAACTTTCTTACACTGGTATGCACTTTGATTATATTATTAATGTGCAGGAGGTGCCTTAAATAGTGAATTAACATGCAACTATTACAATTCAATGTACTGACTGTATGCATTTCTTAGGCATAAAAAGCTTCCAATGTCCAACACTCCAAAAACTTTAACACTGCAGGCTCTCTTAGGACAAAAGTAGCCGAGTTTGACTGAACATGACTGAACTTCGCAAACTGGGACTATGTGTGTGTGTTTTCAGCTGTTTAAAGAAAAGGGCCATATGGGGCCATTACCACTTGTAGCAGGAACAACACACTTGTCCCCTGTAGCTGAAAGAAGAGATCCCAACGTTGGTGGCTTCAGCTGTGTTAGGCCTCAACAGCTGTTTGAGGACGCAGGCTTGACACAGCCAATGGCTGGGAGTTAGAAGCTGGCTGTGTAGTCATTAGAACTATTGAGTTATTTTCTAGTGTACCGGCCTTTAAAAAAATCTCAATAGAAACATATCTTAAACTTAATGGAACTGATTTCTATTACTACTTCCTGAATACTCAGTTCAGATTTCATTAGTCGAACAAATCCAATTCCAGGAACAGAACAGGACATAACCATCTGCTTTCAGTCCAGCTCCAATCTGATCTCATCTATGCAAAATATAACAAACCCAGAAAAGGGGATGATTCATCTCATTGTCTCCTGTGTCTCACTGTGGTTGGTCGGTCTGTCTCTCCCTCTTCCTAGTGCTGGTGTTGGACGGACCGGCACGTTTATTGTGATTGATGCCATGATGGATATGATGCACGCGGAGGGCCGAGTGGATGTCTTTGGTTTCATCTCCAGAATCCGCAGCCAGCGTTGCCAGCTCGTGCAGACGGACGTAAGAATCCCACGCTTTGGCTTTGCTCTGTCTAGACGTCCCGTGTTTTTTCAGGCCCCGACGACCGTGAACGGTCCCTCTTTGTGCCGGTTGTCCTGCAGATGCAGTACTCCTTCATCTATCAGGCCCTGCTGGAACATTATCTGTACGGTGACACGGAGCTGGACGTGTCCTCTCTGGAGGGCCACCTGCATCGCATCCACAGCTCGCACATCCACATGGACCGAGTAGGACTGGAGGATGAATTCAGAGTACTTACCCTCTACTCTCTCACATATTTCCTTTATGTGTCTGTTGGACTTCTGTATCCACTGTAGTTGGAGGTAAAATTAAAGGTAGTCGGAGGTAATTAAAGTGTTTTTTGGTGGGAGGTGGAGAATGTAGTCCTGACCTTCAATTCTTTTTTTGTTTCCTCACCACAGAAGCTGACTAATGTCCGCATAATGAAGGAGAATATGAGAACTGGAAATCTCCCAGCAAACATGAGGAAGAACAGAGTGTTGCAGATCATTCCATGTAAGGAAATGCCTCATCATATAACCTCTAAGCTACTAGACAAGAGGTGACCAAGGCTGACCATGGAGGTCTCGCTTCCAGCCCAAACGGAACACACACTTTCCACCTAATTAGGATTACTACAACTAAATGCTACGACACGGTCATGCTTCATGAGCAGGGCTGAACACTCACGCAGTCAAGTTGACTCATTTCTCTTCCTTTTGAATTGCTCTGCAGTTTGCAGAGGTGAAGTTCTTGAAGTGTTTGGAAAGTATTAAATATACAATAGCGAAAATGACCTTAAAGATGATGCTAATCTAACTGCATAATGCACCCATTCCAAATGAGTGCTAATATAATTTTATGCCTTGCTTATGTTTTCCAGATGACTTCAACAGGGTAATACTATCTGTAAAAAGAGGTCAAGAGTTCACAGATTACATAAATGCATCTTTCATAGATGTAAGTATATTTATGGATGAAACCAATCTATATTATTTGGGGGTGGACTTGGTATACATTATTGAGCCAGAATCTAGTTGACTAAACTGCTTCATTAGGAAGTATCTTCCAAGTTCCTTTCATAAGGATAATATAAATTCAGTGTCATTACATATTTAACATAAACAAATGTCATTTTTCCAACATTTCCAAAATCTATATCAACTACTGCAATGATTGCTGGACATTGTTTTTCCTTGAGTAATATAGACTTATTATACACACACGTACATATATACCAATTACATAAATGTAATTAGCAATAAATAGCACATTTAACACTCTTCACATAAGCAAAATTCAAGCTGCTGAAATAACAATTCAAACAGTTGAAATAAGCCAAAAACCCCCACTATATGTGTGGCTGTCTGTGTCCTCACGCTAGGGTTACAGGCAGAAGGATTACTTCATTGCCACCCAGGGGCCGTTATCCCACACTGTTCAGGACTTCTGGCGCATGGTGTGGGAGTGGAAGTGTCACTCCATCGTCATGTTAACTGAGCTGAAGGAGAGAGAGCAGGTGGATAGCACCACATTTCACCAATACTGCTGCCACCACGCATCTTCACTGACAGTACACCTGAACACGGGCCTTCCACGCCACGAGAATCCCACCCTTGATGCAAAAACCCCAATCATGACTGTTAACAGATTCATGCTTGTACTAATGAATTCCTATGCAGTCATTCAGCTTGGTGCCTGTGCCTGAGTCCAGGCTCGATCCCTCTCCTCTGTAAATGTAAAGTGTAAATTGTAAAGTTTATTTACGGCGCTTGCTTTGGTTGTAAATGCAGGAGAAATGTGTGCCTTACTGGCCTGCAGAGGGCAGCGTTGTGTTTGGGGAGTACGGCGTGGAGTTGAAGAGGGACACGCAGTGCGAGACTTTCAGTCTCCGGGATCTGCTGCTCACGTACATGCCGGTGAGTCCTCCCTGCTCTAGTCTCCAGTTACACACTGAAGTGTATCAGAGCTGGGGGAGAACACTGCAGCCCGTGGTCAGTCTAGACAGACATCTGATGGAGTCTGTTCAGAAGTGATTAAAGACGTACACAGAGGTGCATGATGAAACTGTGTTTTTGCTCTTATAAAGACAAAGGAGAACTAATCTGACAGCAGCAAGTTGCTTCATGGCAAACGTCTCATATTCATTATCACTTGCAAAACTGACACACTGCTTAATACAACTAGGCAAGAGCAGCACACCCCCAACCCTCACAGCAGAAATCAACCATGTTCTCTTTATGTATATGTTGTATGACTTCATGTTTTTGCCCAATCATCTATTCATTTCAGGAGAAGCAGAGTCGTCTGGTCAGACACTTCCACTTTCACGGATGGCCTGAGATCGGAATCCCCTCAGATGGAAAAGGAATGATTGACCTTATCGCTGCAGTGCAGAGACAACAGCAGCAATCTGGCAACCACCCTATAGTGGTACACTGCAGGTGCGTATGCACGCACACACTCCAGAGAGGATGAAGTGATGAGCTGTCATGGAGTCCCACTACTGCTTAGTGAAATTTTCAATCATGTTAAAGGAAACGTAAGAAATTGGACGCATATACTTCCTGTGTCTGTCTTTTGCCCTATATCGTTCATCCTCACATATGCATACAAATACTGATGCACAGATCACAGAAACAACTGCTTCTGTGTTGCCTCCTTCAGTGCTGGGGCGGGCCGGACCGGAACCTTCATTGCCCTCAGCAACATTTTGGAGCGAGTGAAAGCTGAAGGCTTACTAGACGTGTTTCAGACTGTAAAGAGTTTACGCAACCAGAGACCACACATGGTCCAAACTGTGGTGAGAATCTAACGATATTCAATCCAGACGTGATAGAGACAGCTCTACTGCTACTTAAATGTTGGGCTGTGTTACCTTTAAACGGCATGGACATTGTCTATTTTTAAATATACAATTATGTAAATTATTGTCTTTCTTCTGCAGGAACAGTATGACTTCTGCTACAAAGTTGTACAAGACTTTGTGGATATCTTCTCAGACTATGCTAACTTCAAATGAAAGAGGAATCTTTGATGTTCTTGCTTCTGGTCACTGTTCCTCTCCACCCCCTAACGTTGTTTATAGCTTCAGTTTGAAGATACTCTTACTATGGCTTGATGACACTCTATGCACTTGACCCAACCTTCCTCTTGTTAAATATTGATATGAATGCAGTGAGAGAGAAATGTTTTTGTACATAACCTATTCCAGTCCTCACTATATGAGGCTTTTGCATTTAGATGCTTGTTTTTTTTCTCAAAACCTTTACTCAAATGTAATCAAGCTTTGTTTTTTAGTACTCTTTGTTAAATATTTAAAATCATATATGGGGAATGGGTTGGGTGTAAACTTTTTTAAATGGTCAGGCTATATTTTTTGTTTGTACATTATCTATCTATTAATTTGTATATACTTTTAAACAGCGAGTAAGTGTTAGCATTACAGGTTTGTCTCATCATATTTGTATTTGCCATGCTGCTATATGATGGCTTTTAACCAGTATTGATGTAAAGCTGAACAAATACCTATAATATAAAGTTAACTGATGCAGGGTTTAAATTGGACTATAGGGAAACACTGTGAATCAGATTCTGAGAAACATATGTAGTACTCATTCATTCTCCTAACCATGTAAACATTACGAAGGCAACTAAAATCAAGCCAAAACAAAACAAACAAAAACCAACACAATAGCAACAATCAACCAAGAGTTCCATAATAAATGTATCAGTTTCAAATGTCCGTCATTGTGCCAGAAAGAGTTACAGGAGGTAGAGCCTGAGTTAGCACAACTACTGCTGCAAAACAAACCCTCTGAAGTTCTTTGGTCATTTTTTGCCTAGTCACATTCACTTTGGTCATTGTAAAAAAAGGATTCCCATGAGTTTGGTAAGCTTGGTCTTAATGGTTAAGACAGACAGGAACTACATTTACCTACATTTAACATGTATTTACCTTTTTTATTGATCTGGGAATATCTGGGAGTACTATAATTTAGTATGGTGTAAACACATTTGGAACAAACACAGTGACAAAGAAACTGTGTGACACTAGTTGTAGTCACTTGGTTCAAATGAATCATCTTGGTTTTTTTGTGTAATAAGTTAGCAATTTAGTTATCTAAAGAAGCAATGGAGTTTCTGTTGTAGATGAGAGTTTTAATGTAGAGAGCTTTGGATGCTCTAGAGACCCTTCCTCCATGGAGAAGTTGTCATATCGGGTGTGCCCATGAAATGGCAGAAGAAGAAGTTTAAAGAAGTAGACCAATTGTGGAAGAAATAATGGAGGGGACATACCATTGTAGAAGTGGATAAAGGTGAGGAGCATATTGCTACAGAGCCCATTCAAGACTGGCTCCATAGCAGTTCTAGTACTCTGTCATTTTCATGGGCATGGGAGAGTGCAGACAACACTGTCTGCAGCTTTAGTGCTTACTCCTGAAGATGTTACTGAATTGGATTTTTTTTTTCATGAGAGAAAAAAATTCACTGTATGAATGACTGTTCCCACTGTAAGCAATTTTACAATTTAGAACTGTAATAAAAAACAATTTTCTGCTTTATATTTAAGTAGTGCAGAACTGAGGTAAAATTAAAACAAACAAACAAAAAAGAAACCAAAGAGCACAACATTGCTGTTTTCTTCTTTGTTGCTGTTCACTGTTCTCACTGGTCAGGTATGTTCTGTTGAATTGGCTGCATTAGCATCCAACATAATACATATTTATTAGTGATGAACTGAACTGAGCTTAACTGGTTGTTTTTTTTTTATTAGTGTTTGCTTTAAGACTCAGCAAATAAATATGAAGACTGGGACTTTGGTGAAAGGATCTGTAAAAGTAAAGTAAGCATTTGCTGAAAAAAATTAAGATGAGTCCAGACACAAATTATGCACAGATGCCCAAGCATGGCAAAACAAACAGAAGGTCCTTAATAAGAAAGAAAGAACTTATGAACTTGCAGATCAACAACAACCAGAAAACCAACTGTGATTTATAATTTTCTTACAATCACCGAATCGAAATAAAAAGAATCATCAACCTCTATTACACAAAGATTAAAGTGTAGAGCCAATCACTAGCCACTGTCGGCAGACGGTTTCTTCAGCACACTTATGAAAACACTTCAATCAAACAGTTCAGTCAAATTGCTTGAAATCGATTTTAGGAATTATAGTTTGGGATAAATGCGAAAATTCCATAATAGTCCCTTATGTTTTTAAAATTTCGTCCAGTTGGTATCTTAAAGACCAAACACTAACCCTGCAGGGGATACTGTGTAGCCTCCCATGAAAAATTAACTGATGACAACAACCGCTCGGTAGCCAATAGGAATGCAGAAGGCGGGGTCTGCTCCGTGGGCGGGCTAAGGCGAGGCTACCGGATTGGTTGTTTGGGTCTGGCCGACGTGAGTAGCATCGGTCCAACACCCAGAGCAGTAAACAGTTGTCCACACAGCCCTAACAGTCCACAAAACGGCCTTTTCATGTTTTCTGGACTCTTCCTCGGCCTACTCGTATTGATTAAAGCCTCGGGCATCAAAACCTCACCGAGAATATGATGAACATTTGTGATAAACCCTTTATTTCACGCTCGTCGCGTGACGTTTAATTTTTCTGTAGACTTGCTGGACGGGAGGAAGAGCGAACAAATAGAAATTTCTAACTGACCAAAAGCTTAAACTGGAGAAAATAACTGGATCCCTGATCTCTTGGTCTCGGAAATGGCAGGAATTTGTAACAGTTTAACATCTGGAAGCGGTGACATCATCCAGCTAAATGTCGGGGGAACAAGGTAGGCGAGATGTCCAAACTTGATCAGCTGCCTAATGGGCTTATGTGGTGTTAGTACTCCAGCAGTACCGAGTACAGAGTGGACTCTGCCACACATATTTCTGTAGATCTATAGGTCTATATAGTCCAGTTATTAATAATGCTGGAATCTAAACTAGGGAGTTTAACAGATGACACATTGGATCTTCCCTTACAGAGTTTAGCAGCGCATGGACTTGTTTACAATAAATGTCATTTGGCTTTAAAGTGGATTTGCTTCCATAGTGTAAATGGTGTGAAGTATGAAGTATGTACAGTGATCTATCGTGACTTGCGTGACTAATTCATCCAACGTGTAGAGTAACTGGCCATAAAGTTACTTTATGTCTCCAGTGATGTGACATGCACGTTTAGTGTTCAGCTGTTCCGTCTCAGATCACAACCACACGTGTACCTGCTCTAAGATACTTCAACTGTGCACTTCACAGTCCAACCTGATCCAGATGAACCAAGTGCCTCATTTTCACTGCAATAGAAATCAGCAAGAAGACGGCAAGTGGATAGGACAAATGAATATGGAATATGTTTGTCGAAGGAAATCTCTTGGTGCTGTATTAAAATAGTTTCCTTCTGATGCACACGAGTATTTAGTTTGACTCTACACAGGATGTAGTAAATCGATTTAACACATTGGTTTGATGAAACGTGTATGTATATTTAGGGCCATTTATGTTTAACAGCCATGGTCCCCTGGTGTTAATCTGGTCGCAGTATACAAGGAATGTTAATCTGCAGCAAAATACTAAATCTAGCATTAGTACAGCAGCATTGTCCATAAGAAGGAACCACTCATGTCTGAAACCATGTTCGAAGCTGCAGTGTGAGCAGCAATGTGCCAAGTCATCCGAATTATTGCCTTCGCTTTCAAGAAAACGATCCCTTATAAATCTGTGTCTGCATCATTTAATTCAGGTGTCCCACACAATATAAACCCATAAATGTGCAGTCCAAAGCTGTAACTTGACTGACATTTAAAACCTCTGACTCTAGAGCAATTAACGACTGTCATCAAAATCATCAAGTCATCACAAATGTAAACCCAAGACTAAGGAATCTACTCTTCTTTCAGGTTTAGCACGTCAAGACAGACTCTCATGTGGATTCCAGACTCTTTTTTCTCAAGGTAAGAAAGCTTAGGTCACTGGAATTTAATACAAATTTAATAATTGTTATTCATTTATTTCTATTTATTTTTCTGTCAAAGTAAAACTATTGAAATTTTGTAAATTCAGGCCAAAATACTTTTTTTTTCAGTTATCACAGCAGTTTAGTTTGGATTATGAAGAAATTAGAGAACACTCCCAACTGTACACATTACATATTTAGAACGAACATACAACCAGTGTAGCTTTAAAATGTAGCCGAATGTTGATTCATAAAGTACATTATTTTAATCACAGATTAAAATTCTTGAACCACAAATCTCAAACTGATAGAAACCAATTAGCATTTTCTTTAGGACATAGAATGAACATTTACAGCACTGCAATTGTAAATGTGAACAAGAACAGTTGTAGTGGGCCAGTCACAATAATTCTGTGTTCTGTGTGTCCTCTAGTTTACTCAGTGGGAGAATATCAACCTTAAGGGATGAAACTGGAGCTGTAAGTAATCACGTTTCTGGCACATTCTTCAATGACCTGCGTACTACAGGTTGCCATATATTAATTATTTTGTCATTAGTGACAACCCTTTGGAAGCAGTTATGGTTAAGGTCATTCTACTTAATTGGAACTGTGCGCTAAACCTGAACACACAAAATATCTTTTGTACCACAGATATTTATTGATAGGGACCCAACAGCATTTGTGCCCATTTTAAACTTCCTTCGAACAAAAGAATTAGACTTAAGGTAAGACATGACGGACAGGGTTTCTTTGGGACTATCCTTTATTAGTTAAACCACATGGTAACACCAGGTGTGTGATGTTGCCTTAACTCTGTTGTAGGGGAGTTAACATAAGCGTTCTGCGGCATGAGGCTGAATTTTATGGGATTACACCTTTAGGTATGATGTACTTAGTTAAAGCTTTACCTATAAATACCGTTCAGGATATACAGCTTACTGCATCATGCCCTGACCTGCATCTTCTCTTTTCCCTTTATGTGTTTGGTTAGTTCGCCGCCTGTTGTTGTGTGAGGAGCTGGAGAGGTCATCGTGTGGAAGTGTGCTCTTTCATGGCTACCTGCCCCCACCAGGTAGTTTGAGCGCTTCACACGCACAGATACAGACAGCTGTGTGCCTTGTCAAGCACAACCTAATATTCAGACCCAGTGTAGAGTTCAGCCATGGGTTTCAAATAGTTGATGTAATTTTTAAAACACTGTTGCAGTCTGGGCTTCACTGAGGAGAGTATACAGTAGAGTCGGAGCACTTTCTGTTGTCACTGACAGATGGTCAGACTTCAGAGCTCTTTGCCTGCCTTGTTTTCTCACAGCTATCCCAGCCCGCAAAGCTGCTGGCGGTCAGACCACAGCTGCTGGCGGTCCGGAGGAGCGTCCGGGCCCCAGCGGAGCCGAGGGGGGCTTCCCACGTTCCTGCCCACACTCAGCGCTGCCTGGGCCCGCCACGGGGGACGAGGCCGCTAGACTCGGTGAGGGGCATCTGGGTGAAGTGTTCATTTTTAATGAGTAGGATCTGATTTTTAATCCTACATGATCAGTATCCATGAGACATGCTATACACACTGGTTTCATGAATGAAGACTTTCACTGAAGGAAGTGATGTTAACACTTGACATTCCAAGGACCTGCCGGCTGGGTCTCAGCACTCTGTTTTGCAAGTACATATCTTACACATTAGTTTAAATGTTATTATGGAATAATTCACAGTAGGTCTCAACAATATGATTTAACACTAATAAATAGATCATAAACCTTGAGCTCAAGGCATTAACAAGATCAATTCTAAGCCATGTCTGCCTAATTTTGACCATAAAATAATACCTGCTCATGTGATAGTCTGTACTTTTGGAATTGTTACATAGTCAAAGGTTTAGACATGGTGACTTATGACTTGACAACTGTGCCTACAGTCTGAGTCACAGCTGAAGTGTTGATGTCTGATGATCTGTAGTGAAACTAGCGCTCTGAGGAAAACAGTGCTAGCTTTCATTCAATCTCCTTTCCTCACCCTGTCACAGATAAGAGATTGGAACATTTTATCACACCCAAAATAACATCATACTTGCCCTGCAACCAGCTTGTTAGTGTTTGGTTACCAATCTAAGATTAATCACAACCATTCAAATAGTTTACAGGTATTTTATATTTGTATTTTCCTGCCAAAGAAAATACTGTTTCCTGTTTTTATTTTATAATTTTTTCTCTCTTTTTTGCAGTGTATTAATGCATTGGTCCTATTGTTGAAAAATCAAACTGTTGTGACCAATTTAAGCAGATTATATGATGGACCAGAGACTATGAGTCAGATGCATACATAGTGGCAACGGGACCATATTGGCTTCTGCAATAGGCTAGAATATATGAAGCGTAGTTTCAGTGAGGAGCTCACTGGAGTAGTAGAATTCAGTAGTAGAATGAATTTAATAGGAATTAATAGGCATTTAGGTTCTCTTATGAGCTCATTAAGTTGGAATACAGGTTTGGCGAGTCTTCATTTCAAAGTCCTAAATAGTTCAGGACCGTGTTTAATTTGGGTCTATAAATTAGGCAGATGATAAGTGCTCTTAATACTCATCATGGGCCTAATATATATATATTTGGTGATATAGGGCTATAATTTGGGGAACTACAATATCTGTCCAGCAGTGCTGAGAAAACTGCAATCCAACCAAGACTAATGTCATCCTCTTCATCAGAGGGAGAAAGGGAAGGTGTCATAGTAACAGAACAGCTTGCCTATTGGCCAAGGAGCAGTGTGCGGTGGAAGCCATTTTAAACGGCCTTTAATGTCCTCTCATGTGAGAGGAACACAGAAAGACAGATATTGCAGCTCTAGGCATAAAAACAACCCAAACCCTGTCCTGCACTAGCAAATATAAAGTGAAATGTAACAATGCTGCTTGATTCAGAACACATGGATCATAGGAGTACACTGAATATATACATCCAAGGTCTGTTTTAGGAGGTGTTAAGTATTAGGTAAATTGGAAGTGTTATATCTTAGATTTTAGTTGTGGAGCTACCAGCAATTTAAATCCTCCTTCATCCATCCCTCAGTAGATTGTGCGGGGACTGTAGTGCTGCCCAAACAAATGTTAACATATTTAGCTTGCTTTAAATAGTTAGAGGACTTTAATTTTGTCTTCTTTCATCTGTATCTCAGCAGGATCTCCGGTGGATCCCAGGAAGGTGCTAATTGTCGCTGGCCATCATAACTGGATCGTTGCTGCTTATGCTCATTTTGTCATTTGTTACAGGTAACACACACCAGACACATTGCTCTGCTACGTTTACTACCAACCACAGCATGTGGCCAGACCTTCGTAGCTCACTTCTAACTGCTGTGCAGGATGAAGGAGTCCTCGGGTTGGCAGCAGGTGTTCTCCAGCCCTTACCTGGACTGGGCCATCGAACGCGTGGCCCTCAATGCAAAAATCGTGGGAGGTCCACATGGAGACAAAGACAAGATGGTGGCAGTGTCGTCAGAGAGCAGGATCATCCTCTGGAGTATCCAGGATGGTGGCAGTGGGAGTGAGATAGGTAGGAGGGACTGGGAGAGCTGGGAGACTGGGAGAGCTGGGAGAGCTGGGAGACTGATGGTGGGCTGTGCTTTTCATAGGTGTGTTTAGTCTTGGAGTGCCTGTGGATTCTTTGTTCTTCATTGGGAGTCAGCTGGTAGCTACGAGCCATACTGGGAAGGTTGGGGTATGGAATGCGGTCACACAGCACTGGCAAGTAAGACATCAAATTACAAATCATGACATGCAAACATAACAAAGCAAAACTAATTTGTGGTTAAGATAACCTTGTTATTACAATTCTCCTAGCATATTCCTTTAGCCAATTAACCTTTAGCTCAGAGCCGGAGTGGCTAATCGGGAGATTCGGGAGGATTCCCGATGGGCCGGCTCATGTCAGTCTATAGTTTGGGCCGATTGGGAGGGAAAAATAATTTTGGGCCGGATTTGGGCATGAAACTCCCGGGCCGAAAAAGTGGCACACTCCGGCCCTGCTTTAGCTAGTTCTACAAATTTCTTAAATTAATGGTCTCACAGACCATTGTTATTCAGCAGTGGATGACCTATATTTGTTCAAAGTATGTAACTAGAGAAGGTTATGAAACACAGAGCCAGTCTATCGCAGTCTATCACAGTCTTGTTCACATAAACCTTCAGGAGCTTGTCACTCATCTTTTATTGTTACCTTGTTTTGCGTTTTCTCAAAGTGAGGTAAAGTTGGGGCCCATGACACACTGCTTCCCTCCCGCAGGTGCAGGATGTTGTGCCGATCACGAGCTGGGACACGGCTGGCTCTTTCCTCCTGCTTGGATGCAACAATGGCTCCATTTATTACATTGGTGAGCCCATAATCTTAAGCAGAGGTGAAACCAGGCAGACGGGTTAGCACACTCAGTTACTATAAGAGCCGGCGGTTTGAGTTGTATTTGATTACACTGGCCTGTAGTCATATTTTTATGACATTTTTGAAAAGCTAATCGTGTGAATCACAGTTTTGCCCTTGCTCCAACTATTGTTCATGAAACATGAGGTTTGTCCTGTTTGTTTAGTAGTGGAGATATGAACCTCATGTAGCTTCAGATAATGATGGCCTTGCATCCAAAATCTTTTCAACAAGTACACATACAAAATCTTCATTTACTACCTTTAGGTGACAATATTTATATATTCAATATAATTATGACAAATATTTCTTAAAAAGCTGGGCTAGTCTGGGCTAGTAAACACATTTAGGTTTAAAGTTTTTGCAGAAATGGGTGAAATGACTTCCGTTTTCTAGATTAGCTTCTTATCATCAGTCAAATTCATTAATTATGGTAAACATGTTCTCTTCATTGAAAACTGAAGAGAACGTAATTATACCAATTGGCTAATTGAAGATAATTTATTTTTTAAAAGTCAGCACCTTTTTTTGGATATCTCAGAAGTACAGGTAAGAGCGCCCAGGTGTTTCCAATAAAAACAGGGAGGTGGAGAGGAATCCAAAGTGAAGATGGGATTACTGGTGTGCAAGCACAGAGCCACACACTCAGTCAGATGACAAATCCTGATCAATTACCCAATTACCCATTTTGATGATACACGTAGGATGATTTCTGAATTACTCAATAAACTTTATTACTCCATAAACTATCCATTATTCCAAAAACTTTTGAGGGAGAGTGATGTAGAAGGTTTGGGTCAGACTTACATGCGCTCTCACTGTGTTTAGACATGCAGAAGTTTCCACTGAGAATGAAAGACAACGACCTCCTGGTGACCGAGCTGTACCACGACCCCTCCAATGACGCCATCACAGCCCTCAGTGTCTACTTAACACCAAAAACCAGTAGGTGTCCTGCAGAAAACGGAGCACAAGCACTCAGTGCTCGGTGTCCCTCATCACGGTGCTTTTAGCTAAAGGAGTAAAGTGGGCTTTACTTCCTGCGTTTGCAGGCGTGAGCGGAAACTGGATCGAGATGGCGTACGGCACCAGTTCTGGGGCGGTGCGTGTGATCGTGCAGCACCCGGAGACAGTGGGCTCAGGGCCACAGCTCTTCCAGACCTTCGCCGTGCACCGCAGTCCCGTCACCAAGATCATGCTCTCTGAGAAACACCTGGTGTCCGGTAACTATGCTCTCACATGGAGCTCAATATCAGGGAGGCCTTTAGATTTTTCATCATCGTAATGTATGTGGGGTAGGGAAGTAGCCCAGGTAAACTGTATTAAACTTATATGGGGTAGTGAGTAACCCAGGTAAACTGTATAAAACATATAGGGTGCAGTGAATTAACCCAGGTAAACTGTATTAAATGTAAATAGCATAGTAAAATGGTGCAGGTAAACTGTATTAAATGTAAATAGCATAGTAAAATGGTGCAGGTAAACTGTATTAAATGTAAATAGCATAGTAAAATGGTGCAGGTAAACTGTATCAAATGTAAATAGGATAGTAAAATGGTGCAGGTAAACTGTATTAAACATGTATTAGTAGTAAAGTGGCCCAGGTAAACTGTATTAAATGTAAATGGGGTAGTAAAATGGTGCAGGTAAACTGTATTAAATGTAAATGGGGTAGTAAAATGGTGCAGGTAAACTGTATTAAATGTAAATGGGGTAGTAAAATGGTGCAGGTAAACTGTATTAAATGTAAATGGGGTAGTAAAATGGTGCGGGTAAACTGTATTAAATGTAAATAGTGTAGTAAAATGGTGCAGGTAAACTGTATTAAACATGTATTAGTAGTAAAGTGGTCCAGGTAAGCTGTATTAAATGTAAATAGTGTAGTAAAATGGTGCAGGTAAACTGTATTAAACATGTATTAGTAGTAAAGTGGCCCAGGTAAACTGTATTACATGTAAATGGTGTAGTAAAATGGTGCAGGTAAACTGTATCAAATGTAAATAGGATAGTAAAATGGTGCAGGTAAACTGTATTAAACATGTATTAGTAGTAAAGTGGCCCACGTAAACTGTATTAAATGTAAATGGGGTAGTAAAATGGTGCAGGTGAACTGGTAAATGTAGTGAGATGCGCATATGAAAGTCTAACTGCATTTTCAGAACAGTCAAATCAGAAATGAAAATTTGAAATGACTGCAGAACCTCCATGAACACTTTTCTGGGGGACGTCCTCAGTACGGTGCCTCTGTGTGTTGCAGTGTGCGCCGACAACAACCACGTACGAACGTGGACGGTGACGCGCTTCCGGGGCATGATCTCCACACAGCCGGGCTCCACGCCGCTCGCCTCCTTCAAGATCATCTCCCTGGAGGAGACCGAGAGTCACAGCAGCTACTCCTCCGGCAACGACATCGGTGAGAGCCTCATGGCGCACGTCTAATGGGCCTTCAAGCCCAGAGGGAGCAGTGGCACACTGCTGGCCTGGCACTTGGACACTAGGTGGCGCATGTGTTACTTCCACGCAGGTCCCTTTGGGGAGAGAGATGACCAACAAGTGTTCATTCAGAAAGTCATCCCCATCACCAACAAGCTGTTTGTGCGCCTCTCCTCTACAGGAAAGAGGTATGTTCCAGGATGTGTGCATGTTATGGGAAACTCTGAGAGCCAAGACCATGGGGACTGGAAGGAGCAGGGATCTGATCTGATCCTCTGGGATGTGCCATAGCCTTTCATTTGCAAGAGAATTTACTGATAGATGGCTACATCAGGAGTAACAGCACATTGTAATGTTATGGTGAAAGTTCCTATTTGCAGAAGTACACCCGTGAGGTCGTGAACGCTGGAGAACTAGAAGACATTTGATGCAGGGTGATGGGTCATGCAACAATGCACTGTAAGAATGGTAGAGAGTGTCTATGCAGACAAGTACACTAAGCCTTCATTTCCTCTGTATTCCAACCTTACTCTGGCACAAAATATATATGCAGCAACTCATTTTGCCCCCTAGTGGTATCAGCACTAGCATATTTCTCAGTTACTAGCAGCTATATATATAACTGCCCATATATATATATATATGGGCATATATATATATATATATATATATATATATATATATATATATATATATATATATATATATATATATATATATATATATACACAGATGAAAACGGTCTGCAAGCGAGTTAAATTTAATTTGTGGGTCGGTTATCGGTGTTATTGCCATTAAAGGCCCACCACTAATATATATATATATATATATACATTTAATATATATATATATATATATATATATATATATATATATATATATATATATATATACATTTAATATATATATATATATATAATTTATTTATTTCTTTATTATATTTGGATCCATATATTTGGATCTCGAGTGAAATTTCAGGATGAACCTAAAAGCGACATATACTGTAACCAGAGAAGGTGAAATGCGAGTGAGTCTGCTGGTTCCTGCCGGGTCTGTGCAGGATCTGTGAGGTGCAGGCGGTGGACGGCACCACCATCACCTGCTTCACCGTGCGAGAGTGCGAGGGCTCTAGTCGCATGGGGTCACGCCCACGCCGGTACCTCTTCACCGGCCACGGCAACGGCAGCATCCAGATGTGGGATCTGACCACCGCCATGGACACGGTCAACAAGGGCGATGACAAAGCCAAGCGTGATACGGGTGAGCGTGAGCTGAACACCGGTGCAGACGCTGTACCAAGAGGAGGAAAAAGGTCTTGAACCTGCCTGTATTTTATTTATTTTCCTGAAGAAGTAGGAGGGCCCACAGAGGAGGAGCTTCTGAAGCTGCTTGACCAATGTGACCTGAGCACGTCCCGCTGTGCCACGCCCAACATTAGCCCCGCCCCGTCGCTGCTGCAGCACGGCCGTCTGCGGGAGTCCTGCTCCAGGTCAGGTCCTGCTCACGCCTCCACACCTTTGAGCACAAGTGCTGGCCTCCCAGGGTGTACCGGTGAAATCATTTTATCATAGCACCTATTTAACTTAGGGTGTAAAAATAGTGGTAGAAATAATATCGGTGACTAAAGAGAACAAGTTATTAAAGTTAAGGCATTAAAGGCATTAAAGTTAAAACATAAAATATATTTTTAAAAATGTTTTATTGCTTCAGTCTGCAGCTGCAGGCGCTGGAGCCCATGACGGAGGCGGCGACGTACGGGGCCGTGCGGCCGTACCGAGAGAGCCCCCTGCTGGCACGCGCACGCCGCACAGAGAGCTTTAGCAGCTGCCGAGACTTCCACTGCCTGAGCCTGGCCAGGGCCCTGCTGGAGCCCAGCGGCCAGCGCGGAGAGGACGAGGCCGATGGAGGCGACGACAAGGGCAGCTCGGCCGGCGAGCCGTCGGGAGGCGGGGCCCCCGAGGACCCGGCAGCAGGGCGCCAGGCCCCGGACAGTCCCGGATATGCCCGACGCAGGGCCCTGTCGTCCGACGACGGTCCCGAGGGCAGGAGGAGGGGCGCGTTCGAGGGTAATTTCATGGGCAGGAAGAAGGTGCCACCGGTGCCACAGTTGAGCTCCGTGCCCCTGGGGGCAGATGGGGGTGGTAGCGATTCCTCCAGCACCGCCTCTCCCTCTCCCACCAAGACGTCCACGTCCCCCCGGCACCGGCGCGGAGCAGACGCGGCCGGCGAGTTGCACTCCTACGCACCGTGAAGGCTACCGCTACTGCCAGATCCACGAGGAGTGTCTGAAGTGGTGACCTGGAAGCCGCGGGTGGAGCGTTCACATGTCTGTGGGTGGAGCGTGTGAGATTAGACCTGTGTTTGTTTGTCACGTGTTCACTCACTTGCACCGTGTCTATTTTACTTTGTGTCATTTTGCTGCTTTTTATTGCTCAAACGTTACATCCACTACAACCGCTTCCCCGTCTTTAGGGTCTGCCAGTCCACTGAGCCCTGAGGAGAAAAATTAGCGACTCTGTTTGAGCTGACAGGATGTTTCATTAGAAAAATTAAATTAGTTTCAAATCAGGCGCAGACAGATAGACCACAATGCCTAGAGTCATGGCTGCAGTTATAGCCAGTGCAGAGATGCTTTTCTCAGTATTTGTTTTTAAAGCACTTTATTTTGACATTTCAGCACTTAATGAAGGGAATATTCTCACGTTTCTCCAGGTGCCTTTCATGCAGCTCATTTGGCAGTTTATGTGGTATAAAATTTGGGGCACAGTTCATGAAGGATAATCCAGACTTACTATGCACAAAATCTGTTTTCACAGTATGACTGACTTCTCTCCAGGTCCACTAAGCAGTCCAGCCAGCTCACTTTAGTTTGACGCAGATGGCTAATATGCAATCTGAAGGCTTACACATGAGACTTACAATGTGTTGCTCTTGTGGTCTTTGGCTTAAATTGGTATGCTTGGTCCAAGAGAGATTTGTTTCCATGGACTGGGGTATGTGCTAATATCTAATGAGCTGTTAATGCTGTATTGGTGAGAGGGTGCTAGCCGTGTCCCAAGCACAGGCCTCTCCCTCTCTGATACGGCACAGCACTGGGAGGGAAGAGGCTATTTTCACAGAGGATGGCACTGAAATATGATGTGATCAGGGCTCATATTCAGTCGAGTTGCCTTCAACACTAACATGGATCGGCCAACTTGTGTACTTCCAGGCTGCTGTTTTTTCGTTTTGTTTTGTTTTTTTTATGCTACTTTGTGAGGAATTTCCCCACCACTTCAAATGCTTTACACAAAAGACAGAAAAATAACAAGACGGTCCTAAAGATGACAGCATGTCTCTCTGGCATGAAGCAGTTTCATAAGTTTGTACTTGTAGTATAATCAAAAAATGTTACACTAATATTTTGAATAGGCATTGTCTGTAGTGTATTTAATATATATTTACTCATTATAGTCCATGCATAATATAAAGGCCTAACTTTATTTTTATTGCATTTGCACATACTGTGAAGAAATAAATAATTAGTAAAGTATATTCTATAAATACATTAACTGATAAACTAAATATACTTCTATACATTATGTAGACGCTCCACTGTCCGATTGCAGTAACCTCTTTAACCTGGTGATGTTTACACTTTTTATCCCACCTGAGGGAAATGTGCAGTAGGCTAGATGATGTGGCATATTGCAGAATTAACTTTAATTGTTCACATTAAGCCATAATGTTTAATTGTTCACATTAAGCCAGAAACATAATGTTTCATGTTGGTATTTTATTCTATTATGACATTTTCCATTGCTCTTCTACATTACAATATTAAGGAATTTTGAAAGAACTAAGGAAAATTCACAGGAGATGTAGACCAGCCCCTTTAATAAGAACAACTACTATGTATCTACACTCACTCGCTACACAGTAGGGTCATCAAATGTACAGGTGGATTTAATCAGTATAAATACAGACGATAGTCTCTGCTGTTCACTGGGCAGTTTCTGACCATGAGCCCTCTGGCAGCAGGGTGGGACACCACCCAGTTAAGGTGGGGATTGGGTGGAGGACCGCTGTGGAGCAGCATAAACACTGACATGGTAGGATAACTCCCCCTGTTCTGTGGAGCAGCCGCTGGGTCTGACTAACTGTGCACTTACAAGCTCTGTGTAATAAAGTGGGTGTTTTAGAGAAGCGCTTTCATTTGTAATATGTCACCTTACCAAAACTTAATTAGCTCAACTCATTAACAGCTCAACTCATAATTAGCTCAACTGATTTTTTTTGTTTGATTTGTGTGGATTTCCTTAGATTCTGTACGAATGTATTCCAGTTTTGTGTTTCCTTTATTTGCAGACTATTACTGTTTTCAGACATTACCAAATTTATGGCGATGTAAAATTCATAGTTTATACCACATGATTTTAAAAGTGAAAACAGTAAATATAGTGGCCGCACTGAGTGCTAGTGTAGACTCCTCAGCAATCTTCAGTCAAGGTGTTGAAACCACTGGCTTTGGTTCCCAGCCATGTGATCATCAAACACCACCTCCCATCTTCGTTCAATAGGTCTAATAGACACAATGTGAATGGTGGTATTGAACCACCCCAGAACCACACTGCTGGACGTCCTTCATGTCCACTCCAGAACCATACTGCTGGACGTCCTTCACGTCCACTCCAGAACCATACTGCTGGACGTCCTTCACTGCTAGTCTTGCACGTTTCCAATCAAGATTGGTTCAGCAAAAACTGAAGGTAGTGTCGTATGTATGGTAACACACTCTAGGACCTTGAGCTACATGTGTGATAGACTGCGTATAATCAGTGCGGTTATTTATTCAGCCAGCTCAGGGGCACTTCCAGAGGAGCTGAGGGCACTGGGTCATTGACATGTCTGCAGGGGCTAAAGGGATCCAGGAGCTCCTCTGGGGCTAAAGGGATCCAGGAGCTCCTCTGGGGCTAAAGGGATCCAGGAGCTCCTCTGGGGCTAAAGGGATCCAGGAACTCCTCTGGGGCTAAAGGGATCCAGGAGCTCCTCTGGGGCTAAAGGGATCCAGGTGCTCCTCTGGGGCTAAAGGGATCCAGGAACTCCTCTGGGGCTAAATGGATCCAGGACCTCCTCTGGGGCTAAAGGGATCCAGGAGCTCCTCTGGGGCTAAAGGGATCCAGGAACTCCTCTGGGGCTAAAGGGATCCAGGAGCTCCTCAGGGGCTAAAGGGATCCAGGAGCTCCTCTGGGGCTAAATGGATCCTGGAGATCTACTGAAAACACTTTTTTAGTCCCTGAGATGTAATGGCAGATTCTCCTTCATATCCTACAATAAAGAAATAGTCAAATGCAGAATATAAACTAGTCATGTTTAATTACATTCTAATTCCAGCAACATGAATTTTGCCAGTCTAGCTTGCACATGAACATAACCTATACACAACACTTGTGATTTTACAAGAAAGTACATTATTATAAAGTACATTATTTAATATATATATTAAATACATCCAACATAAATAATAATACTGAGAAATTTTAAAAATTATAAAAATGTCAAGAAAATTACTGCTATCTTTTGCGTATGTTCAAATGAAGCTCTGAAATGAAGGGTACAGTCATACTGCTATAGTGCATAGGTTTAAAACAACCTGCTTTCTAAAATGATAAACAATTGTACAAACAACAGGACTGAATTTGTTACATTGTTATATAGTTACAAGACACTCAACAGTTGGCATTATCATGATTTTTTTTATATTATATTGCTGAGTCTAAGAGGCACAACGTTATGCGATTTTCTCATTACAGTTATACCCATTACTATATATGGGAGCAGTTAATATACTGCACAAGACTCTCAAGCACAAAGACTGACTACCTAACAACATCCCTAACACTCCCTAAGAACATTCTTAAGACTCCCTAAGAACATTCCTAATACTCCCTAAGAACATCCCTAAGACCCCTAACAACATTGCTAAGACTCCCTAAGAACATTCTTAAGACTCCCTAAGAACATCCCTAAGACCCCCTAAAAACATCCCTAAGAGTCCCTTAAGAATCCTAAAGAACATCTGTGGGGAAACACTGGACAGTCTGTGTAAGTATTTATGAATCACCAAGTTTCTGAAACATACAATTATATATGTACATCTTTTTGAATGATTGGCTAAACGGCAAATCCAATCTCAAGTACTAAACTCCTTATGTGTATTTCCCATCTTGCTCATGAACTGACAACATACGAAGAAAGATGGAAAATGAATTCTTTGGTTTCTAATTTCTGGGCCTCAATGTCTGAATGTCATGAAGTAGATGTCCTTGGTAATAGTTCTTACAGGCTGCTTTTACAGTCTTGAGAGGAAAGGATCCTCGAGAGGAACAACTGGAACACCTTCCAAATGAAAGGAGCTGAATTTGAAACTTTTACTGCTCAATGATGCCCCTTAGTGGCACAACTGTTAATTACATCACCACTATTTTTGGTCTTATTTCACAGGACATTTAAATCCACATTAATCAGGACTTTCGACAGGATTAAGCTAAACATTCCACATAATACATTCAAGGATATTTAAACACTTGAAAGATAAGCTCTTGCTCACTCCAGTTGCTTTACTGTAGAAATAACATTTCTATTTCATGTTTTGTCAGAAGAATTCTGCTCTGTGAGCAAAGATACTCCAAAGTCCAGCTCAACATGTCTAGTATGTGATGTCAAACAACAAATGTCGGTACCATATAAGCTTTTAAACCACTTACAAAAAACAGAATCACACTAAGGAAACATTAAAATAACATAAGTAAACATGAATTTTGGGGCTGAAATGGAAGCAAGAATATGTGACTTGTACATGGTTCCTGTTCAAGAGGTAGTTGCTATATATACTTGAGGGAATACACACTGAGGAAGAATTGCACTTCTAAAAATGGAAGCATAAAAATCCTTCCAGTAAGAAGACAGAAATGTGTTATGTGATGTACAGTCTATATTCATAGTGTAGCTCTCTGCTTGTGTACCAACTAAAGCCAACAAGGTGAGGTGCTTCTAGACAGCAGCTCACAAAACTGTTAACAGGATATCCAGTATGCACACTTCCATGTTTATAACTGACGAAAGACTGCTGTGTAGAGAAGAGGAGCTGTTTAACTCTTCAATGTTTTCTATGCTGTCTGTGGCAGCATTGTGAGGGGACTGCTGTCAGGTCTCTGTATGAGTGTGTGTGTACATCTGTCTAATTGCAAGAAGGGGAGAATGGGAGTGTGAAAAGCAATCAAGGAGAAATGATCAATTCTATAAGTGTGTGTCTGTAAACACTGTATGCTCTTTCTTCATGGAGCTGAGTCCTTTTATTGTTTCTCCGAGCTCCTCATCTCCCACATACTGTAGAAAGAAACACAGGGGATAGTTACTCCAGAGGTCTGGGGTGAACACAGGGGATAGTTACTCCAAAGGTCTGGGGTGAACACAGGGGATAGTTACTCCAGAGGTCTGGGGATACACAGGGGATAGTTACTCCAGAGGTCTGGGGTGAACACAGGGGATAGTTACTTCAGAGGTCTGGGGTGAACACAGGGGATAGTTACTCCAGAGGTCTGGGGATACACAGGGGATAGTTACTCCAGAGGTCTGGGGTGAACACAGGGGATAGTTACTTCAGAGGTCTGGGGATACACAGGGGATAGTTACTCCAGAGGTCTGGGGTGAACACAGGGGATAGTTACTTCAGAGGTCTGGGGACACACAGGGGATAGTTACTCCAGAGGTCTGGGGATACACAGGGGATAGTTACTCCAGAGGTCTGGGGTGAACACAGGGGATAGTTACTCCAGAGGTCTGGGGTGAACACAGGGGATAGTTACTTCAGAGGTCTGGGGATACACAGGGGATAGTTACTCCAGAGGTTTGGGGTGAACACAGGGGATAGTTACTTCAGAGGTCTGGGGATACACAGGGGATAGTTACTCCAGAGGTCTGGGGATATACAGGGGATAGTTACTCCAGAGGTCTGGGGTGAACACAGGGGATAGTTACTTCAGAGGTCTGGGGATACACAGGGGATAGTTACTCCAGAGGTCTGGGGGTGAACACAGGGGATAGTTACTCCAGAGGTCTGGGGATATACAGGGGATAGTTACTTCAGAGGTCTGGGGATACACAGGGGATAGTTACTCCAGAGGTCTGGGCTGAACACAGGGGATAGTTACTTCAGAGGTCTGGGGATACACAGGGGATAGTTACTCCAGAGGTCTGGGGATATACAGGGGATAGTTACTCCAGAGGTCTGGGGTGAACACAGGGGATAGTTACTTCAGAGGTCTGGGGATACACAGGGGATAGTTACTCCAGAGGTCTGGGGGTGAACACAGGGGATAGTTACTTCAGAGGTCTGGGGATACACAGGGGATAGTTACTCCAGAGGTCTGGGGTGAACACAGGGGATAGTTACTTCAGAGGTCTGGGGATACACAGGGGATAGTTACTCCAGAGGTCTGGGGGTGAACACAGGGGATAGTTACTCCAGAGGTCTGGGGATATACAGGGGATAGTTACTTCAGAGGTCTGGGGATACACAGGGGATAGTTACTTCAGAGGTCTGGGGTGAACACAGGGGATAGTTACTTCAGAGGTCTGGAGTGAACACAGGGGATAGTTACTTCAGAGGTCTGGGCTGAACACAGGGGATAGTTACTTCAGAGGTCTGGGGATACACAGGGGATAGTTACTCCAGAGGTCTGGGGTGAACACAGGGGATAGTTACTTCAGAGGTCTGGGGATACACAGGGGATAGTTACTTCAGAGGTCTGGGGATACACAGGGGATAGTTACTTCAGAGGTCTGGGGTGAACACAGGGGATAGTTACTCCAGAGGTCTGGGGATACACAGGGGATAGTTACTTCAGAGGTCTGGGGATACACAGGGGATAGTTACTTCAGAGGTCTGGAGTGAACACAGTTGACCAGTGAGTCACACTGGCTGTTTGTGCACCAAACCTTCAACCGGTTCCTCCCTGAGCCACTACATCCAAACCCGTCTCACCATGCCATTGTCAGTGCCCTGCACCTCCCGCTCCAAAGCCAGGCCCGCCACAGACATCCTGTCCTGCATGTCGATGAGCTGGCTGACGCTCCGGTGCAGGGAATTCTGGGAGTGGGCGTGGCTGAGCTGGCCCTCGCTGGGGACGCGCAGAATGGACATGGTGGGCTGGAGACTGGGGTTGCTGGGGCGGGAAGCGCCACCCACCTTAGTGTCACTCAGGCCCTGTGACACCAACACACCAGTATCAGGTTTCCACAGCTAACAGGTTCACTGCGCTCACTGACCACTCATGATGTCCATGCAAATGCCAGTACAGCTCAGACAGACAGTGGGGAAAACACGAGTGTGAGGAGTCTGACAGCAAAGGGAGGAATGTAGCTTCCCAACAACGTTTCAGACCAGCAGGTTTGAGCTGGGGCGGTGGGCACTGAACAACCCCCCCCCCCCCCCCCCCACCCTGTACTCCTGTTTAAAATATTACCACCAGCACTTCTACTTTATGTACTGAAAACTGTCTTCTAGTCCATCTTTAATAATAGCTTTGAAACATGCTGGAGACTCATTGACTCATGGTCTACAGCACCATCTGCTGGACAAAAACTGTTGTGCACGTTTGAAATGATCACGCCAATACTGACACACAAAATCATTCCAACAAAAAAAGTGAAGAAAGGAAGACAAAATAACCCACATATTAACTTATAAAGACTAGGAAGTTAACCAAAGAAGGAAAAATAAACATGCCATCTTACAATAAAGACAAAAATACAGACATAAGTATATTTTGCCAGGAATGCAAACAAGCAGGCAGCTCTGTGCTGTGCAGTAAGGCTCCGAGCCAGAGCGTGTACTACCTCAGCGTGCATGGTAAAGCCCTTTAGGGTTACACTGCTGGTCGAGTCCGGTACACTGTCAAACTGAAGGAGAGAGGGTGCCATGAGGAAGGAGGGCACAGGGAGGTGGGGGCAGGGGGAGAGAGAGAGGGGCGGGGACACAGAGAGAGGGGCGGGGCTGGGTGAGTGCTTACCATTCCGCCATTGGACTGCAGGAGAGCAGTGGAAGCATGGCTAGAGCAGAGATCAGAGCAGGCCCTCTAACACGCCGAGAACAGCCCAGCAAGTCGTTACAGGGCCGGGCCGGGAAATGGAAAGGGTGTACAGAGAGAGAAATTACACTGACAGTTTAAGGCTTCTGGGAAGAGAGAAAGGAATGCTGAAAAACAGTAGAGATTTCACGTTCTCCCTAGTTTTGGACTGGTTTTTGCTTTCTGTCATGTGTCCACTAGGTGGCAGCATGGTCAAATGAAAATACATGCAGACGTCTACCCTCTTGTGGACATTTGAGGAAGTTCAAGAGAACATTTTGGAAGCGGGTAAAATATAAGTTTCAATGGCACCGGAAATAAACATTGGATGGCGTGTAACTATCTAGCACTAAATCCCGATAAAACAGAATTAATAATAGTTGGGTCTAGGGCTGCGAGAGACAATATACATAATGTAGCATTGAATCTACATTCCTTTACTATAACCCCCAGCGCAGAGGTAAAGAACTTGGGCGTCACAATAGACCCAGATCTCTCGTTCGATACACATATTAATAATATAACTAGGGTAGCGTTCTTTCACTTGCGCAACATTGCCAAAATTTGAAACATATTAAATATTAGTGATGCAGAAAAACTAATCCATGCATTCATATCCTCTCGTTTAGATTATTGCAACAGTCTCCTAGCTGGATGTTCTGGTAAATCGATAAACAAACTCCAGCTGGTTCAGAACGCAGCAGCACGAGTTTTAACAAAAACTAAAAAGTTTGATCACATTAGTCCCGTACTATCGTCATTACACTGGCTGCCAATTAGATTCCGTATTGACTATAAAATACTTTTATTAACATATAAAACGCTGCATGGCTTAGCTCCAGACTATCTTAGTGAACTTATTGAACATTATAACCCAGCGCGTTCACTTCGCTCGCAGGACGCAGGGTTATTAACTGTTCCTAGGATCAAAAAGATCACAGCAGGTGGAAGAGCCTTTTCTTCTAAAGCTCCACAATTGTGGAATAATCTTCCTGCCTCTAGTTGGGACTCAGACACAGTCTCAATGTTTAAAACTCGATTAAAGACTCATCTGTTTAGTTTGGCCTTTGATTAATCTGTTACATATTTACTACATCTCGTATCTTTTCTCCGAGGTTCACCTGGAGATTAACATTGCAGTCGGAGCCTCCAATACCAGCATCACTGCTCCGACACGAAATGAAAACGGAATATCATTTTTACCTTTACTTAGTCTGATTGTGTGATTTGTGTGTGACTTGTGTATTTGTCTGTATTTTGTGTAATTTGTGTGTTAACGGGCCGCCCAATGGAGGATGGGTTCCCTTTTGAGTCTTGGTTCTCCCGAGGTTTCTTCCTATTCCTCACCATCATAGGTAGTTTTTCCTCGCCACTGTCGCCTTTGGCTTGCTCATTAGGGTTCTGGACCCATAGTATTGTTAACCTTTTAAATCCTGTAAAGCGCTTTGTGACAACATGTGTTGTGAAAAGCGCTATACAAATAAACTTTGATTGATTGATTGATTGATCATAGATTCACAACAATATTAACCATCTTACAATCAGCAATATATAACCTTTGCCAACATCTACCCAAAACGTAAGTGTCAACCGATGCACATTTATGTATTGCAGACATTATCAGACATGACATTCACTGAAAGGCCGCACAAGTGTGTGACCTTGTAAAGGGTCAATACCGACATTCAGGATGTTCAAATGCAGCTCTGCTCTCACCAAGCAGGAGGTGCTGGGAGGGCACGTAGGGCTTCTCCTCTGCAGGGGCTGGAGGGGCGCTCTCTCCCTGGCGCGTGGAGCCTTGCCCAGGGCTCGTCGCAGCACCACACCCAGCAGCACGGCCAGCAGCACCAGTCCCAGCAGGGCCATGAGCAGGATGAACCACAGCTCCGTGTGGAAGCCCCCCGCTGCACCGGACGCTCCACCCTTACCCCCCGAGGTGGCCTCCACCCAATCTGTTAGGGGAGGACAGAGTTCAGACCGTCTTATATAAACTTGTGTCTTTTGATCTGTTTTTATAGGGTATTTATTCCTATTTGAAACAGGAAGTGGAAAACTCCACTTCCTGTATTAAAAAGAGACTGTGTATGAACTATATGTAATTTTCTGATTGTGGTTAGACCTGATTTGCATAGTCAGGTCTCTGTGCAAATTCAGTATTTTAAAATGTATTTATGTAATGAATTTTAACCAATAAATGCACTAGGAAATTCAGAACACTTTTGAGAACACTTTGATGAGCCAGTCACTGTCAGTTCACCCATTTCACCCTCTTACCCCATTGGTTCCTTCTTCCCCTCTCACTTACTCTCCTTCTAGTGTAGTTTCACTCCAAACTCATTAGATCTCTCTCTCTCACACACACACACACACACACACACACACACACACACACACACACACACACACACACACACACACACACACACACACACACACACACACACACACACACACGAGCATGTGACAGTGACACCAGCTTTGGAGCCGGTCCGTCGTCAGAACTGAGACGCGGCACAGTTTCTCCTGGTAATGACGAGTCACCTCCACCTGCTGGGCCCAAAGCCCCAAGCCCTTAGAGAGCAGCACGCCGCATCACAGCCACGCGTACCTACGCCACACGTACCTACGCCACACGTACCTACGCCACTGCCTGTGCTGTGTTTGATGACACTAGAACTGGCACTGCCACTGTCTGTGGTGCAGGTAACCTGGAAGATAAAGGCTGGGGGAGGGAGTAACACAGAACACAAAACTGTCAGAATTAACTATATGAGGAACAAAAAGGTTAAACACAGATAGGTGAGGAAAATGAGCACCCAGAGAGGATTTAAATGATGAAATAGGACCACTGTAAAGCCATGGGCATATCGATATTTTCACAGGCAAAGCTCAGAAAGGTGCACACGTGCTGGTAGGTGAGGGGTGGGGTCTCTACTTTTGTCGGAGGTGCGGGGGATGTGTAGGGAGCTGTGGAAGCCGCTGTAGACGCGCAGGCCGCTCTCACTCAGGGAGAACTCCCTCAGGGGCCCGTTCAGGAGGAACGACTGGGTCCAGTCCACATGGACCGCCGTCAGGTTGCTGTGCACCACAAACGCTTGTTTGTACTGCGGAGCTGCAACATACATGGAGGGAGAACAGGAGAGAGAGGAAGAGGAGAGAGAGGAGCAGGAGAGAGAGCAGTGGGAGAGAGAGGTCACAGACATCATGCCCCAGTGGACAAGCAGTGGAATATGCGATTGTTGTGATAAGATAATATCTTATCAATATTAGTTTATGAGCTCTGTGTTACCACATAATAGTATTAATACAGAATTGAGAGATACTCTAATTATACTGCTCACTCAGATACCTTATTTTATCCAAATATCCAAATAAGAGCTTCGAGTGATATGGAGGCCACGGAAGCTGCGTTTGTCACTAACCATTTTAGGTAACTACAGTCCTAGGTACAGCAAACTAATAAACATTTAGCAGTATTCTAACAGAAGGAGTGTTTCTGTAACATACTTGCTAACTAAGCTAGGTTAGCTAACTAGCTAGCTGGGCCTCAGCGCTCATTGTAAGTCATTCATTTTCAGAGACCAGATCAGCTCTGGAGGCTTTCACAATGGAGCATATTTACTGGGGAGAGAAACGCTATAGCATCAAAGTTAGTGAGCTAGTTAGGATGTGTGGGTTCACTAGTTAGCTAGCTTGTTAAGGTTTACACATAATCAGTTATGACACGAGGTAGCTAAGTAAACTGTGGTCACAATTTGTATTCTGTGACGTAATTGCCCTGTAAATAGAGCATCTCAATCTGTTATCTAAGGTTCTATAACAGTTAACATGCCACCCGGTTAGATAGCTACCTGTGTAGGCCACCTAGTTAGACAGCTACCTGTGTATACCACCTAGTTAGACAGCTACCTGTGTATACCACCTGGTAAGACAGCTGCCTGTGTAGGCCACCTAGTTAGACGGCTACAGCAAGGTGGCTCACTGGGTACAGAGTCTGCAGAAAGTTGAGGAGTGTGAGACAGAGTGAAGTGTGTGAGTGTACAGGAGCTCCAGCTTACGTTCTTTCAGCGTGGTGATGGAGACCCAGTCAGATGCGGTGCTGCCCATGTTGTTGTAGGAGACCACACAGATGTCGTAGGTGGTGTAGGGGAGCAGGGTGGTGATATTGAGGCCCTGGCCCTTTCCGAAGAAGCGACTCTCCACCTGGCCCAGCGAACAGCTCACGGGCACGGGCTGCAGCGGCTGGGGACACGCCCTCCGCACCAGGAGCTCAAAGCTACCCGGAGGAGGAGAAAAGCCGCAACGAGGAGCGAATGTGCGTGATCAAACGCTTAATATGCACGAGCACGTTAACGAACACATGAATATTAGCGAGCACGCACCTCTCAATGATGCCATTGGGCTGCAGGGGCCGGTCCCACTCGGTCAGGGCCCAGCGGGAGGCGAGGGTGACGGGGCGGGGGGGCGGCTGCTGGGCGGGGGCGGAAGGCGGAGTGCGCAGCTCGCTCAGCGGGCCGCGGCTGCAGCAGCCTGGGCACGTACAGGCCTCCACCCCCACGGCGTAGGTGGTGAAGGGGACCAGGTCGCGGAGGGTCTGCTGCAGTGACGTCCCCTCCGACAGCTGTGCACAGGGAGAGAGGAGGTGGAGGTGAGCCTGGGCCCCCTGCACTGGTCAGTGTTACCGCTCATACAACATGGACGCCTGCCCTTCTTACTGAGGACAGTTAAGAGAGTTGATGAATGGTGTTCTAGTGGACCTTCTGCCATCATACGTGGTAACGAATGCCACTTGCTCCAAACGCTTGCACAGTGCAATTAGAGCAGCTTGAGATGTTACTGGCTGGAATACAGAATCAAGACTGGTTATGACAGATTATGATGGACTATTATGAATTAGCTTGAAGTCCCTTTCAAAGTACTGCTTGTGTGTGGGTGTGTGTGTGTGCTGTTAAAATGACTGTAGCACTGAACCACTGGGAAGTATGATAGACTAACAGAAAATATTAAGTATTAACTGTATTAAGTGCAAAAAACATACTGTGAATGACAGCAATTTAAACCAAGCCATCTTTCTCATGTTGAGATTCTCTAGAATACTGATTCATTAAAAATGTATATATTAAACCAACATTACTATTATACATATATCAGAATAAGAGCTGATGAAAATCTTGACCTTTCAGTCTCCATGCCAACTACGTCCCATCAGGCCATGCCCCACACCTCACACTCACAATGGCAGCCTGGCGTCAGAGGGTCAATAACAAACACCGGAGGCACATCAGGAAGTTAAGGAAGCTCCACGGTGGAAGTGGCGTACACATACCAGCACGTGTTTGTCCTTCGTCTGGGCGAACACCTTGTAGAGGCTGACCATACCGTTGGGCTTATCGGGGGGGGTGATATCCACCACAGCCCACGTGGCATGGATGTGCAGGAACTGGAGGGGGCTCACACCCTCGGGAGGAGCTGGCCCGGTCCGGCCTGTGGCCCACGGGCTGCCCACACGACCCGCTGAGTTCACGGCCCACACCTGAAATGACACCAGTGGTTCCGTTGACCACGCCTTGAGATATCAACGTCTGCAGATCTGTTTCATACTTTAGCAATAATGTAACAACAGCTGACAGAATTAAATACAGGTGGTGCAATAACCCTTTTAAGATGTAATGTGTACTACGGTCCTGTTCTTTGGGTGCTGCAGAGGGCGTGGAACTAGAGTATAGAGTAATATAGAGTAATATAGAGTATACATACAGGATCAAACGTGCAGGGCTACAAGGAAGCACCAGTCCTGGCTCTGACACCAACTTCAGCAAGAACAATGACACTACACTCCTCATGTGGTCAGTGGGGAGTCGAATTCTCCCACATCTAGTGTTTACAGCAAACGGCGTCCCACTATATCCAGGGGATCAGAGGCAACACATAACCCCCCCTCGCCAATCACGAGGCCCGATACGCCAGAGTCCATTACGGAGGTGCTCTCGAGAAAATCTACATGGAAATTACATTTCTCCTTCATCAAGGAGCGCGCCAACATGCGGCTAGGTGAGGTAATCTTATTTAGCCGACGAGCTGTTGGTATAATTACAGAGGAGGAGCGGGGAAAGGTCATCAGGGGTCACCATTTGCATGGGTAAGTAATTTGTAGATTGTCAGTCAGAATCGGGCCGGCAGATGGATGTTCTGGCGGATAGGGTTAAATTAGCCTCAATAATAGGCAATTAGAGCGTGATCAATCAGAATGATAGATCTAAGTGGCAATACATCGGGACTGCACGGCGCTCAGGTCCGGTTGCGCATTCCCCTCTGGAGCCCGGACGAGGGGACGTGGCCGACATATTCGAGGGGCCGCGGGGAGGGAGGGGGTCACGGAAAGGGCATCTTGTCACCTCACGAAGCGAAAAGGTCAACATGGCAGGAGGAAGATGGAGGAAGAGCGTGGAAGAGGGACGGCACTGCAGACGCGCCCTCACCCTTTCTCTCGGACGCGTCGGACATCGTAAACATGTCTGCGGCGACAGGCTGAGAGGAACGGGGCCGCTTAATGCTGCGTGTAAATAAACGAACAGCAGACAATGAGGAGGTGAGAATAACAGAGGCATCTCGGAGCTGGGCGGTTCACCGGCTGGAGAGTGGAGTGGGAGCAGGACACCCTCGTGTCCTTGTGTGAGGAGCAGACCTCTTTACTGCCGCGCCAGCACTCGCTCGCCGAGCCGTTAGTACGGTAATTAGGGGAAAATAAAAATATGTCATGTGTGAGCTCTAATGGATCTGGGTTGAAGCGCTGAGGGTAGATTCTGCCCAGCGACAGGTTCTAAGAGAGTCCCGCCACGCCCGCCTCATCAGCGCGGGGCCAAAAGCGCTCTTTTCCAACAGCAGCGCTAATTAAGGTGTGGCATAAAAGTGTCAGTGAAATATGTGGCCGCCGCTTGTGCGAGTGCCTGGGTTTCGCTAAGGAAGCTGTGTGTGGGTGACACCCCAGCAAAGGGAAACAAGATGAACAGGACTTTCCTCCGACGTCTGGGCGAAGCCATGAATCACGCCGACATCCGCGCCTCGGAAAGATGGCTTTAAACGTGAGGAACGAACTGAAGGTGAGCGGATTAAACCAGCCTCCTAATCCACAAAAATTCCTCCCCCGTTGGGAAGCGAGAGCAGAGGTTAATGCAGGAAGGAGCCGCCTCGCCCCAACAGTCCCGTACTGTAAGCGTGCCCTCCCGGGAGAGCACGTGGGCAGGGAAGGTCTTTTCAACACTCGTCTGGGAGGTCGCCGTGGCTGATTCGATGGCTTCGATCATGATCGGCAGCATACTGCCAGGTCCGAGATTAATGGCCCTGTCACCTGTCCGTAGGAGCAGGGACCCCGCCCGCCGGCTGTCATAAATTACCGCTCTTAAATAAGATGGAACAATCAGGCCGAGTCCATCAACGTAGCCCATGCTTCTTGCGCATGACAATCAAATGCTAATGTTATTTCGTTCTAAAGGCTAGCCTGTCAATTAAGAAAGGTCTTGTGAGGGGCAGCGGCGTCACGAATATGAACACCGGATTAAACACAAGCGCAAACCGAAGTCAGATAGCATGCTAGCCGCTTTCTTAGGAACACTGGCTTTGTAGGTACATTCTTCAGGGCTAAGCAAGCAGTCCATTGGTTGAGCGCTCAGGGATCAGGCGACTGAAGGCTGGGCGCTTTTTGGGGTGAGGAACTCTCTCAACCAAGCAGTGGTGCTGACGAGCAAAAAAGTGTACAAGCTCAACCCTGCAGTGTGTCACCGTCACATGAGCTCATGTTGGTGCCTGTGTGTGGCTAGTGTACAGATCTCTCCATGTACAAAAAAAACCCATTTCAAATGTGTTTTTCAAAGTACAGTGTTGGGTGAAATTTAAGAAAGACAGCAAATGAAAAGGAAATGACCTGGTACTCATAAGGCACGTAGGGGAGGAGGCCGCGGTCGTGGTATGAAGTCGAGGCGTCGCGGTAGACGAGTGAGGAGGCAGACTGTCCCTCGACATCCTGGCTGAGCCTCCGGTAGAGTTCATAGTGCAGCAGCTTGCCGTTAGCTTGGGCAGGCGGAGACCAGGAGAGCAGGAACACAGTCTGCAAGCCCCTCAAGTCAGCCTGTAGCTCCAGCAGAGGCGCTGACTGGCCAGCAGGGGGCGCCTCAGGTGTTTGAACCGAGGCCCATTCGCTCAAAGCACATCCGATCAGGGTGCAGGCCTCCACTCTCACTTCATACCTAGGCAGGATTGGCATACGCATACTTCAGCTCTAAGCTTTAACTGGTTATGTTGAATCAGTTAACATTTGTAAGGCTATTGAGGGGCAGCAGGAGCTGAAGGGGAGGGACAGCAGGAGCTGTAGGGGAGGTGCAGCAGGGCTGAAGGGGAGGGGCAGCAGGAGCTGAAGGGGAGGAGCAGCAGGGCTGAAGGGGAGGGGCAGCAGGAGCTGAAGGGGAGGGGCAGCAGGAGCTGAAGGGGAGGGGCAGCAGGAGCTGAAGGGGAGGAGCAGCAGGGCTGAAGGGGAGGGGCAGCAGGAACTGAAGGGGAGGAGCAGCAGGGCTGAAGGGGAGGAGCAGCAGGGCTGAAGGGGAGGGGCAGCAGGGCTCAACAGGAAGGGCAACAGGCCAGAAGGGGAAGGACAGGGCTGAGGAGAAAGGGCAGGGGAGGGAGAGGAGAGGAGAGTGGAGGAGAGAAGGTCACCTGGCAATGGTGGTAACGAGGAAACGATAATAGTGATGAGCTATTAGTATCTCTCTTTGTGCTTATGTGGAATTTTAACATGCGTGTACACACACAGACTTCTACTACTTGTCTGCCTTTGTGTCTTTGACTGCCACTGTGTAAAACAGGAAGAGGGAGACGTAAGGACAATCCCCAAGATGCTCTCTACAGCGTCTCCTGCGTTCCTGATCTCATCTCCTCCCGTCTCCTCAACTTTCCTCCTCCCTTCTCCTTTATTAATGCATGTGTAGCAGCGATGTCGGCCCCAGTCACACGCACCTGCAGTACGGCCGCAGAGCCGTGAGAGAGAAGCTCCGGCTCTGGAAGGCGCTGTGATGTGGCGCGAAGATTAGCCTCCTCACATCGGGCTCAGAGCGATCATGTTCATACACAGAGTAGCTGATGAGGACACCATTGGCCCGCACCGGGGCCTCCCACTGCACCATGATACTGGAGGGCCCCAGGGCCTGCAGACGGGGCAGCGCCATGCCCGTGGGGGCCGAGGGACGTGTCCGGGCCACGGCCGCCGGGCTGCTGACCGTACCCTGGCCGTTTCTGGCAGTGACGGTGTAGCTGTACTCCACACTGGGCAGCAGGGTGAAGTCGTGGTAGCGGGTGTCCATGCCCACGTAGATGACACGCCCGTCGCGGTGGAGCTCGTAGCCCGTGATGACCCCGTTGGGGCTGTCGGGTTCCCTCCACTCCACCTCCACAGACTCGGGGCCCGTGACCTTTAGAGTTGGGGCTGTCATACCAGTGGGGGGTGCCTCTTTAGTTTGGGCTGGAGTGGGAGCACTGGTAGTACAGCCTCCGTTAGTGCAGACTGTGAGGACAAGCACATAGGGAGTGTGGGGTTCTAAACCACTCACCTGTGCACTCAACTTCTTCCCATGGTAAACCTCCTCTTTGTTAATCTGGAGGATGTATTCTAAGATCTCCCCATTCTGGCTAGATGGTACAGTCCATGAAACATTTAGGGAATGGGACATCACACTGGACACCATAGGAGGTTCTACTGATGTGGGAGCAGCTTCTAATGTCCTGACTATAGTCGGCTGGCTGGTGACACAGCCAGCTACTGTGCATGCAATAATTGCATAACTGTAGACAGTGTACGCCATCAAATCCTCATCAGTGTAGTTTAACACACTTGCGTCAAAGCTGAAACGAAAGCCAACGTTGTTTCTATGAATTTTGTAGCTCAGAAGGACACCATTGGCCTCCAGTGGAGGTGTCCAAGACACAAAGAGTTCATGTGGCCGCCCTTCCAAATGACTGACAGCTGGTGGTGCCAAACCTCTTGGAGGAGCCTGCTTGGTGCGGACGGTCAACCAGGGGCTGTCGGAGGAACCCGCTGTGTTTGAAACACGCACGTGAAACCTGTACCTGCTCCATGGCTGCAGGCCAGACACGTTACAGGAGAAGCTGCTGGCGTCAACGTCCCTGACTGTACACGCGACCTTGGCCTGTGTCTCGCTCTCCTCGTCATCTTCATCGCTCCCGAGCCCGCCGTCCTCCACGCCCGCGGCCATCACCTGGTAGAGCAGGATGATGCCGTTGGGATGTCCTGGGGGGTTCCAGCTGAGCTCCACACCACGGGACCCGATGCGGCGGGCACTGGGCGGGGCCTGTGAGGTGGGCGGAGCCTCGCCGGTGGTGACGGGCTGCGCGGGTGTCCTGGTGCACCCTGCCTCTGTGCAGGCCTCCAGCACCAGAGCGTACGTGGTGTAGGGCTTCAGGCGGCGGAACAAGAACTGGCGTGAGAGGCCGCTGAACTCCAGGTTGCCTTCACTGAACACGTTGTACACCTGTAAAAGAACAGACACGGCAGAGTCGGTAGCCGTCCGCCACAGCCAAACCCCCCGGGACGCCCTGCTGGACTATGCTGGGCTTGTAAAGCAGCAGGAGACCCGGAGTGTGCCGCGACAGGCGGATGGATACCTTGAGCGCTCCGTTGGGGGAGGTGGGCTCTGGCCATCGCAGGAGTAGGGCACGCCCGTGTTCGGGCTTCTCTACGGTGAACCTGCCCAGACCAGTGGGAGGGGCCTGCATGGTGCGAACGGGGGCCCAGGGGCCAGCCGCGATGCCACCTCCGTTCACCGCCTCCACCCGCATGCTGTAGCTGGTGTAGGGCTCCAGACCAAACACATGGGCCTGATGCACATGGCCCTAGACCAGGAGACATGCATGTACACACACACACAAACACACCCACACACACATTCACAGTTTAGAAGTCAGTGAAACCCCAAACATTAAACTCAGAAGTAGTTTTTACATCTGCAACAGTATTAAGATAAATGGCTTAAAACTGAGTTCTTAATAACATTAGGGAATGAAGGTGCCAGAACCATCTGATGCTATAATGATTGTGCAGGAGGAATGAGAATGGGATAAACCCACAAAGGTGAGGAATATGATGACAACAGAAACCTATGCCGTCTGGCATGAGGCAGACAACACTTCAATTACACACAGAACCTGTTACCATTACACATGGTACACTCTTACACATACCATTACACACAAAGTAACGTTTCAGGCCGTGGTTCTGAAGTGATCCGAGCCCGGGCGGTTTCTATGCATGATTGAGCCAGAAGAGATGCATTTGTGAGGTTCAGGTTCAGAAAGCACTCCACCGTGTCTAGTTTGGACCAGCATCACTGGCCATCATCCCCACTCAGCAAAACACTGGCACGCGAGGGCAAAAATGACCATAATCCTGAAAGCACTCTCAGAGAGCAGCGCTGGCAGGGCCCGCGGGCCCCGCAATGAGGCTTCTGCACCAAGCCTTTAACAGCTCACTGCATTAATTGCCCCCCCCCTCCCCAACAAAAGCAAAAAAAAAGTGTTCCACAAAGCCAGCATCATGGCAACATAAGGTCTGCCCCCCCCAACCTGTGACAGCTCCGTACACCCACATATATTATGAGAGTCAGAGGAGGAGAGCCACTTCAAAACTACCTTTTTACCGTTGTGAAATATGAAAGCCTGCTTGGACTATAAAGCTGGCAAACATATGCACACTGTCAATAGCAGCAGATGCTTCCTTCCACTTTATTTCAGCACTGAGACTTGCGTGCGGCCCCTAGATGGCAATGCTATCAAACGCTTTCCCAAACACGGAGACAGAGGCATTAACACGCACGCGCTCGCTCAACCAAGACACTCAAGGCACCTATTAAAAAGCAACTAAGAGGATTGATTTTGGTTATAGATTTCCAAATAAATGTAAACGGCACAGATCCCTAAAATGGGAAGTGTTTAAGTTTTGATTAAGAGAATCGGGCAGGCTGCCTGTAGGACTACACAAAACAACCATCAAATTACACCAAATCTTCTACTGTGCTGAACACCAAATGTACTTCAAAAAGTCGTGCTTGTTCCATTAGCTTAAACTATCATATTTAATGATTTAAAAAACACTGTAAACTCTTACTACTACTACTACAACTACTACTGCTACCAATATTAAATGCCACAATCTCTTCCTCTTTGCCCATGTAAAGTTGCTGAATTTTGACTAACGTTCTCAGCAACCTGTGGGGCAGTCTGGGTTCAGACGAGCCCTCCTCTGATCTCTCCACGACAAAAGCACAATTCAGACTTTAGCTGATTCAAAGGGAGATCAGGGTAATGGAGCGAGAGAGCACGCGTCCAGTTCTACACATTAGAGGAAGAGGAGACTGAAGCACAGTTAGAATCTGCTCCGGGAATCAGCCATTTGTACAAAGAGACGAAGAGCACCACCCCCCCCCCCCCCCCCCCCCTCTCCTCATCTCAGCCCAGGTTTGTGTACGTCTCGTCGGCGACTCGCGCTCGAGTTATTTCCTGTGACAGCGCTGGGGGTCGACTGGGCCCGGAGATGATTTTAATTAAGAATAACCATGTGTATTTGTCACAACAATTATGCTAATTAGCGGAAAGCAGAGATTCCTGACCCTTCAAAGGTGCGGGACTGCCTCATCTGCATACTGGAGGCAGACAAGTCTGCTGGAGCCGGTCCTCGTTGAGTCCAGGGTGAGCCTTCATTAGCCCGTCAGGATCTGCATCAGACCGCCACCCCCTCCACACCCACTCTAAAAGAGACGGCCCATCAGACCGCCACCCCCTCCACACCCACTCTAAAAGAGACGGCCCATCAGACCGCCACCCCCTCCACACCCACTCTAAAAGAGACCGCCCATCAGACCGCCACCCCCTCTACACCCACTCTAAAAGAGACCGCCCATCAGACCGCCGCCCCTCAACACCCACTCTAAAAGAGACCGCCCATCAGACCGCCGCCCCTCCACACCCACTCTAAAAGAGACCGCCCATCAGACCACCCTCCTCCACACCCACTCTAAAAGAGACCGCCCATCAGACCGCCACCCCCTCCACACCCACTCTAAAAGAGACCGCCCATCAGACCGCCACCCCCTCCACAACCACTCTAAAAGACATGGCCCATCAGACCACCCTCCTCCACACCCACTCTAAAAGAGACGGCCCATCAGGTTTCTGAACTCTCTATAAGAACAAGTTAAAACATTCCTGGAGATATCCAATCAATATGATCAACAAACAAACAAAAACAAACAAACCCCAACAAATGTAAGATCAGCCAAATGTTTTCTTATGAAATGTATGTGAGAAAAATTATAAATGAATTTGCAGTAGTAATTATCATGAATGCATTCCATGCCAATTATATATACTCAGAAATGCCAGTGCATTCTGTGATAATTCTCACACAGAAAATACCCTTTTAAAGATGTAGTCTTAAGTAATCATATAAACATAACTAGATGCAGATGCTTGTAGGAGCATAATGATTCATCATTATATGTAAGACCCCTGAGGGGAACATGTCCAGAAGTGTTATTACTACTTTTCATTATGAATTATTAATCATGTAAACCAGACTTACTCAACTGTGGCCCCTTGACTACATTTCATGAGGAACATTCCTGTAGAGAGGCACTTCATTTCATTCATTAAGATGCTTTTTGGTGAAAGAGGTGTATTAGTGAATAAAATGTATGGTTACTGGAGAATGAAATGAAGTTATTAGTGAAAAAATATGTAGTTATTTTTGAAAGAAGGTCTGGTTTCTGATTTAAAAAATCAAATGTGATTATTGGTGAAGAAAGGCGTGATTATTAGTGAAAAAGAGGTGTGATTATTAGTGAAAACGAGGTGTGATTATTAGTGAAAAAGAGGTGTGGTTATTAGTGAAAAAGAGGTGTGGTTATTAGTGAAAAAGGTGTGATTAGTACAGGAAGCTGAAGTGACCTTAGTCACACAGCCCCAGTGTAAACTGCACATGCCCATTAAACACCAACAAAGCACTTTCTTTGCTCATTACACATGGGGTCAAATGTTATCCAGCACAACTCCAAATCAAAGTCCAGACATTGTAAGCCTTTCCTCTAACTAGATAGAGTTCATAGAGAACAGAAATCAGTGATACATAAAGACCCCAAGAGACTTTCAGCCTCCTCTGATTAACCGAAGCTCCTCTTCTAAGCCCCTCATTGTCCGGCTATCCAAGACTCTTAATCCTGAGTGCACCTTTAACACAAGTATTAAAGCAGAGGACGGCACAGATAACCACGGGCCGGCTTTCAGTAGCTGGACAGCTCATGGCCTCTTGTGCGGGGGGTAATAATAAAACAGCAGACTTTCCCAGAGGGGGACCATTCTCTGGGGCTGACATCCTGGCATTGGACCGGTGATTTACTGGGTGGGAATGGGAGACTGGGTTTGAAAAAAGCCCCAATCAGCCTGAGAGCCCTCAAATCACTGGGCGGCTCTTCAGAACGGAACAATGTCTGATGAAGCCTCTTGGTTGAAGGGCAACACATGCAGATGCTTGTGCGTGCCCGCACACACACACACACACACACACACACACACACACACACACACACACACACACACACACACACACACACACACACACATGCGCGCGCGTGCACACACACACACGTCCACATGCACGCACGCAGAAAGAGAGAGAGAGAGAGACCTCAGCCTCGGTTAATGAGGACCTCTATGAAGGTACGGTGCACTTTGTATGAGACCCCTAAAGCAGGTTCAAGAACAGTATTTACACAGATGAGAACAAAGGTGTGGCCTGTGGTTAAGAGTACTCCTAAATCCAAGTCCAGATCTGTTAAAGTGCTTCTACACTCCTTCAGATGTGAACGTCTTTGCTTTCAGCTTTCCTAATCACATGGTTACAATGGCTACACACTAACAAAACAGTTGTAAACAAAGCCCTCTGTCGTCAATTCCTACAATCCAAACCCCCCCCCCCCCCCCCCACACCGCCCTGCTGCGGGACTCCAGCCGTCTTTGTTTGATGAAGCTGTGAATCTCGCTACAACCCATAAAGCAAAGTGTAATCAAACTGGGGCCCTCACAGCCATCTTCCTCTCGGCTAACGAGCGGACGGGCTCTTTGCGTAGCCGCCGAGCTGCCTGCTCAGAATTCCTCTCAGATCCTACAGCACCGCTTCAAATGCGAGGCTCGCTGTCTACAAACACACACACACACACACACACACACACACACACACACACAGAAAATGTAAAAGCATAAGAGAGTGAGAGCGAGTGAGTGAGAGTCATGGTCCAACCTGTGCCCATCATGTCTATACAATCTTCTCTCTCGTCTTAATGATACACTAACAGATTGTAAACATGCTGTTGCCGTTTCAACAACCCCCCCCCCCTTCTCTTTTTTCCTGTGCATTTTTTAAACAATGTCCTTCATGTTAGAGTGGTTACAGGCAGCAGAAGGACATCATTAGAGCCATGGTTAAACTGCAATTTACACCATTAGGAAGGCAGGAGCAATTTTTATTGCCTAGTAAATTTCAGCTCTGAAATATTTGGACCATATGGCTCAATTTGTGTAATAACCTTAATTTCTTGCACCCTTCAGGTCTGCCTGCCTCTCCGACAGAGTCGAGCTTCTGTGCGCAAACGGCAAAGTGTGTATGGAGCAGCGGTGGAGATTAATAAGGTGTCACGTCCTGTTTGGGTGAAGGCGTTGGAACAGCAGCCAGATGGTATCGCGGCAAATGACTGTCAGGGGTCCTGATCTAATCAATAGGATGTATTAATACATCGCCCATCGCTGGGAGCCTCGTGGGGCTGCAGTCTAACATCTGGAAAGAACGTGAGGAGATGGGAGGAGGAGGAGGAGGACAGAGAGAGAGAGAGAGAGAGAGAGAGGCAGAAGGAAAGGGAGCAAAGAGAGGGGGAGAGAGGACAGAGAGGCAGACAAGCAACAGATAACAGCAGAGGCAGAAAGCAATCCACAGACCGAGAGTGGGAGGCAGAGAGACACAGGAGAGAGAGGGAGTGTGTGTGTGTGTGTGAGAGAGAGAGAGAGAGAGAGAGAGAGAGAGAGAGAGAGAGAGACAGAGAGAGGAGAATGAGAGAGAGAGAGAGAGAGAGAAAGAGAGAGGAGAGGGAGAGAGAGAGGGAGAGAGAGGAATGAGATAGGGAGAGAGACAGATAGAGAGAGAGGAGAGAGAGAGAGGAGAGGGAGAGATAGGAATGAGATAGAGAGAGAGAGAGAGGGTGAGAGAGAGAGAGAGAGAGAGAGAGAGAGAGAGAGAGAGCGCATGTGTCAGTGAGAAGCAGGAAGGAGGTTCCTGGGGCTGGTGGAGCTTGGGCCAGCACCCCCACTCTCTCCCTCTCTCTCTCTCTGTCTATCTCTCTCTGTCTCTCTCTCTCTCTCCCCCTCTCATGGAGGGCTGATAAGTGCTCCGTAATGAGGGGCGTCTGTGTGCATGGCGAGGGAGGCGGGTTCTGGCGGCTCAGACCGCCTGCGCACCGTAGCCTCATTCAGTCGTGCTGCTGTGACGTCCCCATTAATCACCCTCCCTGGCACCGGCTATAGCCCACGCCACAGCCGGGGATCGATAGCTGAGCCCCCTACCCTGCACCCCCAACTTTAACAACAACAACAGCGGAAAAAACCAGAAGAGTGAGAGAGGAATGGAGAGAGGGGCATAAGGCGAGGTGTTGGATGGGCCCGCTCAGACCAGAGAATGCCACATATCTCTCCCTGATGCCCCGACATTATGGAGAGGCATTACTGAGCATTACGCCATCTGTTCTGTTCCCTACCTGATGGCCACAGCCTGCAGCTCACCCTACGTCCAGGCAGGGAGGGAAGGACCTCTTCAAAACCAACAACGTGCAATATGGTGCAGCACAAACACCACCCACCGCTCTCCCACTTTTGGCTTTGTGGCTGGTCTCGGGGTGGAATCCCCTGCAAAACGAAGCAATGCGGAATCCTCCATCCAAAATGAACCTTTCACTCAATCATGAAAAAAACCCCACAGTAGAGATTCAACCTGTAGCCCTTCAACAGTTGGTTACAGCAAAATCAATACGCCACCCCACTGCTAGCCAAGTATCGACACGGCAGGAGGGGCAGCTGACCGAGCACAAAGCCTGGCTCCAAAAAGCTCCGGCAGGATCAATGGATTATAAATGTAGCCCTGAGAAACACGCTAATAACCACACTGTGATTGGCTCTCGGCAGGTACCGTGTAAACGTCTGGCCGCCGCTCCAGAGGAGCCTGGGAAAACGAGAAGCTGAGGGTGTCAGTGCTTAAAGCAGCGCTTCCAAAAACACACACACCCCAATACCTGCTGCCAGACAACAAAGGGGATGTGGTGGGGTTGGGGTGAGTGGTGAGGGTGGTGGGGTTGGGGTGAGTGGTGATGTGGTGGGGTTGGGGTGAGTGGTGATGTGGTGGGGTTGGGGTGAGTGGTGATGTGGTGGGGTTGGGGTGAATGGTGATGTGGTGGAGTTGGGGTGAGTGGTGAGGGTGGTGGGGTTGGGGTGAGTGGTGATGTGGTGGGGTTGGGGTGAGTGGTGAGGGGTGATGTGGTGGGGTTGGGGTGAGTGGTGATGTGGTGGGGTTGGGGTGAGTGGTGATGTGGTGGGGTTGGGGTGAGTGGTGAGGGTGGTGGGGTTGGGGTGAGTGGTGATGTGGTGGGGTTGGGGTGAGTGGTGATGTGGTGGGGTTGGGGTGAGTGGTGAGGGTGGTGGGGTTGGGGTGAGTGGTGAGGGTGGTGGGGTTGGGGTGAGTGGTGATGTGGTGGGTTGGGGTGAGTGGTGATGTGGTGGGGTTGGGGTGAGTGGTGAGGGTGGTGGGGTTGGGGTGAGTGGTGAGGGTGGTGGGGTTGGGGTGAGTGGTGAGGGTGGTGGGGTTGGGATGAGTGGTGGGGTCAGTTGAGTCGGGCTGGGGTGGTGGGGTTGTGGTGAGCTTAATGTCAAAGATTTAGCATTTAATTTTATATTAAATTCTGCCCTGAAAAGACTGTAATGTTCTAAATATTCACATCACGTGAAGACTTGAGTGGTAAAAGTTCAAGAAAACAAATGATTCCATTTTACAAAATCTGTGACTGAGAGTCAATCAGCACTAGAATGACCTTTTAGTCTTGCACTAACAATACATGCTAGAATGGATATTCAGTTTAGCACCCCATACAAGCCCTGAGAAGGAAGAAAACCAAACCCAAGGGTCGACACGTGAACCTCAAAAATCACTTAATAAAAACCAACTCAGGTTAGACCAGAAAATTAAGGGGAAAAAAGAGAAATCACAAGATGATAAATCAGAGGCCCTCACGGTCATAACTCAGGACGGCTAAGGACAGCGTGGAAAATTAATTAGGAGCTGATTAACAGCAAACCACCTGATCGCGTGTTCGCCCACCGCCGAAACCAATGCTGACTTCTGGAGGTCAAGAGAAACTGGAAAGGACTGCCAAGAGAAACTGTAAATTACGCCCACAGAAGAAGAGAGGGGCACTGATAAAAGGCTTAGCTCAGATGACGTTCATTAATTGCTATCCAAATAATTAATTTGTCTATTGGGCGGGCATCTCTCTGGAGCCCAGTGGGGGGGGTGGAGCTCCACAGTAGGACCTGGACTGCTTCCCTGCCTCACGGTGCTGGGAAGAGGAGCCGGTGTGGCTGGGGCCGAATGCGGACGCGTCTGGAGCGTGAGGTTCTGGTTCTGGACAGAACGGCAGTGGAGAGCAGCTCGCTGCGTACCGTCTATCCAGGCTGAAGACAGCTGAGGCTCACCCGTCCGCCATCTTTACTGCGTCGGGGCCCGTGGGCAGACGGGTGACGTAGCTCAAACACGAGAACGGTGAGCCGTCTAGCTGTGGGCGCTCAGATGTTTTACCTGATCTGGACCCGTGGGATTCAGAGCGCTACTAAATGGCGGATTTGTGTTATGAAAGAGAAGCCCAGAGTGAGAGTGGGAGCACGGCAGAACTTCCCAGGTGAGGCTCAGAGGAGACGCCCACATGACACACATGCTGCAGCTCAGCTGCAAACCCTCTGCTGTGCCACACACCCTCTCCACACCCTCCACCCTCTACACCCTCCACCCTCTCCACACCCTCCACCCTCTACGCCCTCCACCCTCTCCACACCCACCACCCTCCACCCTCACCACACCCTCCACCCTCTCCACACCCTCCACCCTCTACACCCTCCACCCTCTCCACACCCACCACCCTCCACCCTCACCACACCCTCCACCCTCAACCCTCTCCACACCCTCCACCCTCTCCACACCCTCCACCCTCTCCACACCCTCCACCCTCCACCCTCTCCACACCCTCCACTCTCCACCCTCTCCACACCCTCTACCCACTACACCCTCCACCCTTTCCACACCCACCACCCTCCACCCTCACCACACCCTCCACCCTCTCCACACCCTCCACCCTCTACACCCTCCACCCTCTCCACACCCACCACCCTCCACCCTCACCACACCCTCCACCCTCTCCACACCCTCCACCCTCTACACCCTCCACCCTCTCCACACCCACCACCCTCCACCCTCACCACACCCTCCACCCTCCACTCTCTCCACACCCTCCACCCTCTACATCCTCCACCCTCTCCACACCCTCCACCCTCTACACCCTCTACACCCTCCACCCTCTCCACACCCTCCACCCTCTCTACACCCTCCACCCTCTCCACACCCTCCACCCTCTACACCCTTTCCACACCCTTTCCACACCCTCTCTACACCCTCCACCCTCCCCACACCCACCACCCTCTCCACACACCCTGCACCCTCCATATTCCATCCGCACCTCATGCTAAGCAAGCCCCACACTGCCTGTGCAGTCTCCACTGACTCCTGTGCCCAGAACACAGCCAGCTGTACTGCAGGAGATGGGAGGGAAACAAGTCACTGATGAATGAGCTGACGTCCGATGAGTCAGGTTAAAGGGCGCCATTTACATTTGATATAAATTATGACCAACCCTCAAAGGTCAGCAGTAAAAGCAGGTCTGGTCGCACTGCAAATAGCATATGCGAGGTTGTATATAACACCCTCCCCTCCCCATGCCACACTGAAGAGAGTATGTGAGAAGTTGCAGATATCTCTCTTTCCTTCTCTCTTATGCTACAGAGAGTAAGTGAGAAGAAGATATATATTTATCTCTTGCTGCAGATAACATGAGAAGAAGTAGATATCTTTCACACACTGCAGATAGCATGTGAGAGGTTGTAGATATCTCTCCCTCTCTTAGTAACACTGTAGGTAGTATTCAGAAATACTGTAGATATCTCGATACAGAGAGTATGTGAGAGGTTGTAGATATCTCTTTCTCTCACAATGTAGGTAGCATGTGAGGGATTGTAGAGATCTCCTCCTCTCCTGCGTTCTCTCACACTGCAGATAGCATGCTAGAAGTTATGTATATCTCTCCCTCTCTCATGCAGCAGATACCATGTGAGAGCTTGTTCTTGAACTCTCTCCATCACACACACACACACACACACACACACACACACACACACACACACACACACACACACACACACACACACACACACACACACACACACACACACACACACACACACAGGTAGTGGTTTTGTCACTCAGGTTAGGTGAACTGATCTGAATAAGTGCATCATTTGGACATGTGGTAGCAGCCGTGGGTCTGGTCTGTTTAACATGATGTAGATACGCATGTTAACCAGACCTGGAATGAATCATAAGGTATTGTAAGGCTATGATAAGATTGCTATACTCTTTAAGTTGTTCACATCATTACACTGTTACATCTCCTTCATAAGAATGCATAGATGAAAATATTGTCCATGATAATCTTTTGACTAAATGTTGCATATAATAATAATAATAATAATAATACCAGTAACAATAATCATAATAATAAAGATAAAATAATAAAAACATAATAATAATGTCTATGTGTACTGTAATGTCTATGTCTGCTAAATCAAACCTAAATTACATCTTGCTGCACCGAATACAATAACCACCATGTTGTGTGGTAATAAAAGAGAAAATCAAGTAATCATCATGTAATGATTAAGTGTACTTGTATTCATTGCTCATTCAGCCTCTCAGAGTGGCTGAGGCTCCAACCGCATGTCTTTAATCTGTTAATCTGCACAAGCTTCATCTCGCCTCAAACACGCTGCACTAACACACCTTAGGAAGCAGAGACACGCCCATCTGCCTCGCTCCCTCCCACTGTGGCATTCTGGGTTGATCTGACCCCACGTCCCCTCAATCTCCAGTATGAAGCCATAACTTTTCAATGTTAAACTTTTACGAATGAGGAATGACTGTCAAATAAATATTTGCTCTTGTGAAAGGGCCTTACCGGCACCGTGAGAGCAGTGACCGTTGGGGAGCTGAGTGTTGGATCTCCAGTCTTTTTCTGGTACGCTACTTTATACTTGGAGATCCGTCCATTGGGCATGCTGGGCTGGGTCCAGTTCAGCAGGACGGAGTAAGGGCCCGTGGGCCGTGCTGCGGGCGGGGCCATGCCCTCCGGTTCTGCCTCTAGAGTGAGGGTGGAGCTCCAGGAGCTGGAGGCGGAGCCCTGTGAGTTGTGGGCGGTAACTCTGTACTCGTATTCAGTGAATGGCTGGAGGGAGTCTGATGCGTCGATGAACTCCTGGGGACCCTCAGTCCAGATGAAGACCAGAAGCTCTTCCTGGGTTCCTTTAGGTCTTCTACAGCACAAATGAAAGGTGAGGTTTACACACTGTACATACCACACATGGTAATATACACAAACAGCATTACAGGGATCCATAGCTGTATGTTACAACCCTTAGATTTAACTCCTAATAATTAGAAACAAAAGGAATAAAACAGAAAACAAAGGAGGAGGTTGAGGAGGTGGAGGAGGTGGAGGAGATGGGGAAGTGGGGGAGATGGAGGAGTTGAAGGAGGTGGAGGAGATGGAGGAGGTGGGGGAGATGGGGAGGTAGAGCAGATGGAGGAGGTGAAGGAGATGGAGGAGGTGGGGGAGGTGAAGGAGATGGGGAGGTGGAGGAGATGGAGGAGGTGGGGGAGGTGAAGGAAATAGAGGAGGTGGAGGAGATGGAGGAGGTGGGGGAGGTGAAGGAAATAGAGGAGGTGGAGGAGATGGGGGAGGTGAAGGAAATGGGGGAGGTGGAGGAGATGGAGGAGGTGGGGATATGGAGGAGGTGGGGAGGTGGAGGAGGTGGGGGAGGTGGAGGTGGTAAAGGAGATGGAGGAGGTGGGGGAGATGGGGAGGTGGAGCAGATGGGGGAGGTGGAGGAGATGGAGGAGGTGGGGGAGATGGAGGAGATGGGGGAGGTGAAGGAGATGGAGGAGGTGGGGATATGGAGGAGGTGGGGAGATGGAGGAGATGGAGGAGGTGGGGGAGATGGGGGAGGTGGAGGAGATGGAGGAGGTGGGGGATATGGAGGAGGTGGGGAGATGGAGGAGATGGAGGAGGTGGGGGAGATGGAGGAGGTGGGGGAGGTGGAGGAGATGGAGGAGGAGGTGGGGGAGGTGGAGGAGATGGAGGAGGTGGGGGAGGTGAAGGAGATAGGGGAGGTGGAGCAGATGAGGGATATGGAGGAGGTGGAGCAGATGGAGGAGGTGAAGGAGATGGGGGAGGTGGAGGAGGTGGGGGAGATGGAGGAGATGGGGGAGGTGAAGGAGATGGGGGAGGTGGAGGAGATGGAGGAGGTGGGGATATGGAGGAGGTGGGGAGATGGAGGAGATGGAGGAGGTGGGGGAGATGGAGGAGGTGGGGGAGGTGGAGGAGATGGAGGAGGTGGGGGAGATGGAGGAGGTGGGGGAGGTGGAGGAGATGGAGGAGGTGGGGGAGGTGGAGGAGGGCGGCCCAATGCTCTGCAACCTTTGTTCATTCCCCCACAAAAAATGCTGCTGGCCTCAGCCAACATGCCAACAGTTCCATCTGTTGCTTTAATGCTCTGCATCACTGTTATGCTGTATTTCCCACACTCGTGTGTGTTTGGAGCCAGATGTCTGGTGTTCTATTGAGTTCATTGGTCTCTTGGTGATTCCATGCGCTGCAGCAGACCTGTACGTCTCCCCATTATCCTCCCCATCCGGAGTCCCACCTGGGACATGAATGTTGTGTACATTTCTAAAGATTGTGTGTAGATCTAAAGACAAGACGTTTATCTTTGTCCACAGAACACTACTACTACTCCAGATGACAATCTGTGCCATCTTCAGCAAGCTAGAGCAATGGTGTTTCAGCAGTGGTACTCTCCCAGGTCTTCTGAACTCATCTTTGTTACTTTGAGGACTCTGTAGCATGCACTGATCTTTCTGACCTGTTTCTGATACAACAGCCTGGTGATGCAAGTCACCTGAAAATTAGAGCTGTATATTAGAGCTGTTTGAGATCTGACTCATGATCTTGAGTGGTGTGTCCAGCTCACGGTACAGTCTCAGTCTTGACTGCCACTAGACAAATCAGCTACTTGTCCTAGTCCTAGTCCTAGTCCTGGCATCGCTATCTCCAACGCCAACACTGATGGCTGTTAATTCGTGGGCTTAATCTTACACTGATCAACAAAAATAACAACAACAAAAAAAACCTTTAAAGACTATTAAAGCCAAAATATAAAGCCAATACCTCCGTAACATCTGGAATGGTAAATTACAGAATCAATATGAATAAATAGCACTAATAGTTTAGCTACTGCTAGGAGCGCCGACATACAAGCACAAGCAACGCATGAATCAGTGCAGCTCTGCACTCACTCAGTGACTCAAGCCAAGGACAAACAACGGCTCCCTCAGGAGGAGGCGCAAAGTCAACACTGGATCAACGTAAGGGATCTGAGTTTAATGTAATGCTGAGTTCAGGTATTACTATAAACAGGCACGGCGACACATCAAGTCGTTTTAAGCCCGACGGCCGATTCCCCGGCCCCTCTACGGGTGTGCGCCCGCGTGCCGTATTTGCCCACGTTTATCCGATCCCAAATCAGGGCTCAGATCAAATCCGGCCACGTGCGATCCGAGCCACGGGCCTCCGCGGGTATGCTAATGATATTTCTTCAAGACTTATGGCGGCTTAGGCTGCAGTGACCTGGCGTATGGATGACATTGGTCAACACAACGCTGCCCTTGACTAAAGCCCTGGTGGGGGGCGCACACACGTGGCAGCCAGGAGGAGGGGGAGGCCGCTTCTCCCGCCCAGTGCTCGGGTCAGCAGGATTCTTAGAGCACGTTTATTTGAAGGAAGTAAAGTGTCTCAACTAAGAACAAAACCTGTATTTGGCAAAAAAAAAAAAAACTAAATAAATTAAATACTGTGGGAATTAGAAAATTTGAAGTTGGGTAGGTTGTGGCTTTTAGGACTTGATAGCATGTGCAGAAAGTGTAAGTGTGTGTGTGTGTGTTGGTGTGAGAAAGAGCGTAATAATGGAGTTAGCAGGTCCCTCATGTCAAACACTGAACCCTTCCCCCCCACATTCTCCCCTCCAGCAGACGGGTTGGGGCGGGCCGTCTCGATGTAAGCTCTTTCGCTCGGCGCCAGGAGGACGAGTAGATCCATCCTGTTCCATATCGCTCTTTGCAGTGGATCAGAGTGAGTCTGGAACAACGGATGTCAGCGGGGCCATGTCAGCTCGTATTTACAGCTGCCCATCACAACTGCTGCAACATCCTTCTCTCCTCTCCCTCTCTGCTTCCTCCCTTCCTCTCAGTCTCTCTCTTCTCCCTCCTTCCCTCTCTCCTCCTCTCTTTACTATCACCTCCCTCCTTCCCTCTCTTTCCTCTCATTCCTCCCTCCCTCCCTCTCCCTCCCTCTTTCTCTCTCATTCCGACTGTGCCTCTATGACATGGCTTTGATATTCATATATAAGCACTCTGCATATCGCCGCTTGCACCTCCACTGTCAAACGTTGACAAGCGTGACCAGCTGTGTTCACCCAGCTCACCTCAAGGTCACCACATAATTACTGTTTACCGGGTCACACGCTAACTCCATAACGGCCTGTTCCAACGTTTTCATGGCCGGACAACTCCGGCCAAGCGCCAGTGCTGGGAGCTCTGACTTCTCTCTTCTCATTTCAGTCATCCCTGCACCTCTGTTATCACGCTAGGGGTGTGCGGAGCATAATGGCTTCATTTCTGTCATTGTGTCACTTGGTGGGTGAAGTATTTACCAATATAGTTAAATATTGTCTATAAATGTGTATATATAAATTCTCATACATATACACTCCCCAAACTCAGTCACCCACACCACACCACACCACACCCCCAATCCCCCCTCACTCCCCCAGTGCATTCTGGGCGGTACCTGTACAGGAGGTATGTGGTGAGCAGGCCGTTGGGCTTGTGCGGGGCACTCCAGTGCACCTCGATCACTGCAGAGGCAGCTGCTGTCAGTACAGGAGGGTCCAGGGCCTGTGGGGCTGCTTCAGGCGTCTGCACGGAGACACCCGGGCCTGCCCCGCAGCCGTCTGCGTGGGAAGACCAAGACGCACAAATGTATGCGCACACAAACACAATCACAAAGAACTCCCATGTCATCAAAAAACAAAACACCCCAGCTAAACCTTAAACAACAAATGGTTTCAGCATTACACTTTCTTGCAGTACCATTCTGCACCGGTTATCGGTGTAAAACCGGTTCTGGCCTGGCTCAGCCTGAGCCCAGCGGGCTGTGAGTGGTCTGCTGCAGCAGAGGTTCAGCTGTGTGGGGGTTGAACCCAGGGAGGGAGGGCAAGTAAGGGTGTGCTGGCCACTACCCATTGATGTCAGTAACGCGTTACTCTAATCTTACCACTTTTTTCAGTAACGAGTAATATAACGAGTTTCTATTTCCAGTCCAGTAGTCAGATTAAGTAACTGTGTGTTACTATTTTTATTTTTCTTAGTAAAAATATATATTGTATATAAAATATATATTCTTCTTGGCTCAGTTATACTTTTGTGTCTGACTATAGCGTTCGACTCCACACGCTACGCGCGAACCTGTGAGAGCGCGAGCACGTTCACGGCATTCTGTGCAGTGTTCTCCATAACGATATGTCGTAGTGTAAAGAAATAACCCTCAAAACAGGGGAAGGAACATTTACTTGACAAATTTTAATGTTGCCTTGTGTTCCAGGTTTGAAAAGTGCTGGAATTTTGGCTTTAAATTGCTTGAACTTGTAATTGTATTTAGTTTCACAACAAATAGCTGTCTAAATGAATAGCTCGCTTGTATTAATTTACGTTTACAAATACATTTACAAATAATACCGCGCAGCGACACAAACGTAATGTCAGGAGAAACATTATTTAATTGTCCGGAGATACATTGTTACTGTTAAAAATGCACTTCCAATAAAGTGAGTTTTGGAAAAACTAATTTTGCTGCTGAATGTAACTACTAAAGTAACTTGTAATCTTATCTAACATAGTTACTTTTAAAATCAAGTAATCAGTAACATAACTAAGTTACTTTTTAAAGGAGTAATCAGTAATCGTATTACTTTGTCAAGGTATCTAAGCCATCGCTGCCGCTACCTGCTTGGCATGCCTGCACCCGGATGTCGTAACTTGTGTAGGGGTCCAGTCCATCCAGCAGCAGGAACTGGTCCAAACCGGCTGGCCGGGCCAGGGGTCGCTCCGTCCCCGCGTTCAGCAGCACGTTGTACTCCACAGGAGAACTTGTATTATACGTCCCTGAGAGCACACATTAAACACATGGTTGCATTTAGAAAGAAATGGCACACTGACTCCCATGTGACTGAGGAAGTTTAGTGACAGTGAATCTGAAGATGAGCAATTTTTAATTAACAGGAGTCTATATATGGTTAGTGGTAACTACTCCACTGCAGTGGGTCCCAGGTGCCCCACAGCTCCACGTCAGCATGTGCCTGCAGAGAAGCACGGCCACCTCCCATCTGCTTCAGGCAGACGCCTCAGCTCCGACTACACCGGCTGACACCAAATGTGCCTCCGCAGTTTTACTCTGGAACTCTAGAGGAACTAAATCATCTTTGTCACCCATGCAGCTTCCCTGTGAACCGGATTCCGCCTGCACTAAGCCCAGAAGAACAAACAAAAACAAAAACAACAGCAGCAGCACCACGCTGGATTGTTTGCGGGGTGCTGCGTGAGTCACAGCTCAGCTGATCAGTGTGGTGTGATCACAGCCTGGTGGAGAAACCGGCCTTCCTGTAAACTAGCTGTGTGCCAAGATGATGTTTCCTAAACTGGCTCCTACTGCTTCCTTGCTCATACGCACACAGATGTGGGCACACACACACGCACACACATGGGCACATGCCCGAGTACCCCCTCCCCCCCACTCCCACGCCCTCCGAAAGTCTGCCACGACACATTTGGAGCGAGAGATCCAGGCCCTGGTGTGATGAGTGCTTGGTTAATATTCCCATCACTGGCGCCTTTCATAATTTACAGCAACTGCAGGCTGATAGGTTCTTCAACATTTATGAGGCCTGCGATGTATTCCGAGCGGCCTGATTATCTTTACAAATGAAAAAGTTAAATTATTCAGTTTCCTTCATTGCCGTCTCCCTGAGCAGATGTAGTCTTTTGCCCAAGACACAAACCCTGCTCACATTAGAGCACGCTTTGATCAGGGCTTCCCTGCCAGAGAAGTTCAATCGCACAGGTCCTTAAGTTCTATTATTTACAACTAATCACGGACTTTGGAGTTTTCCCTCACTTTCAACTCGAATCAACGTCTAATGAGAAATAATGACACGGCAGGAAAGAGGAGGAAGAAGGCATCAGCGCGACTCCGTCAGGTGGAGGTGCGTTCTCCTGTGCAGCCTACGCTTCAGCACTCATACCTAACCAGCCGTGAGAGATTGGGCTTTAAAGCCATAGAAGTTTGTTTGCTTCCCCCCCCCCCCCCTCTACGAATGTAAAGTCAGTAAGTGATGCAGGCTATGTAAATGTTTGCGGTGGCCACCGGGGCCTGTTAGGGCCTCTTAAGGGGTAAATGAGGCCTCTGAACAGGTTCCCCTCACAGGAAGGGGGCATAATGAGACAATAATAACAAAAGATGGACCATCTGAGGCAGACAATCATCGGCACTTCAAGGCGGCGTGCATGAATATACAGCCGGACGCACGCACGCACGCACGCACGCACGGCAGAGCCAGACTACAGCACGCTCCCAGTCACACTGCTGGCCCCTTCATCCTCTCTCCCCAGCTCCCACGCTCAGCAGGTGGACAGTGTAATAGGTGTGAATGCACCGGCCTTGAATGGGAATGAGTTTGTGTCAACTGCTGCTGGAACAGACACTGTGAAGGGGGGGTGGGGGGTGGAGAGAAAGCAAGAGAGAGAGAGGATGGGTGAGAGAGAGAGAGAGAGAGAGAGAGAGAGAGAGAGAGAGAGAGAGAGAGAGAGAGAGAGAGAGAGAGAAGAATGAAAACTGGAGGGAGAGAGAAAACAACAGAAGGGAGGGGGGAGAGAGGAGGGAGGAGAGACAGATGAGAAGTTGTTTGTTTGGTTAATTTGCACACAGGTTTGGGGTGTGTGTGCACTGGGGGCGGGAGAGTGCCCGGTCCTGATGGACCCTGCCTTCCCCGTGACACCTAGCGGGACCTCCGCAGACGAGCCCCGCACAGACGAGCCCCGCACAGACGAGCCCCGCACAGCCTGCGAGGACAAACCCACCATGGAGCCCCGGCCTGAGGGCAGAGCCGCCATGGGGGAGGGGCTGGAGACATCGCAGTACTTTAGCAGAGACGCAGGGAGCTATGGTAGGAGCGGGAGTGAGAACATCACTGCAGAAGACAGTGCTTACATGGCCAGCAGTGGCACAAACGTAATGTTGACATTTTGAGTAGGTTCACCCTAAGTGAGAAGAGCTTTGAGTTTTTCATGTTTGAGAATAGTCAAGTGGAACAGGAATGATCTGTATACATCCTTTAAAGCGATGACCTGTAAGGTGGGTTATTTAGAGAGACGCTTGATGTTAAATTGCTTTAGTGGGTGAAGATGAATGAGGGAATATGTGGAGCGGTTAGCATGGTCTTATCCCAGTAAAGATGGCCCTTACTAGCCCCAACTTACTATTAACTTTAGCATTTTTTGGTTCAGTGATCTCTGTAATGAGTTTCCAGCAGAAACAGAAATGCTCAAATGTAGAATCGGCTATATAAAAACAAAATGAAAACTGATAAAAGGACACAACTACTACACCACAACTACAACATCACCACTACTACATCACCACCACCAGCACTACTACAACACCACTATTACATCATCACCAACACCAATACTACATCACCACCACCACCACTACTACAACACCACTATTACATCATCACCAACACCAATACTACATCACCACCACCACCACCACCACATCACCACCCCTACTACATCACCACCACCACCACTACTACATCACCACTATTACATCATCACCAACACCAATACTACATCACCACCACCACCACCACCACCACCACCACATCACCACCCCTACTACATCACCACCACCACCACCACGTCACCATCACCACCACCACCATTACATTACCACCACTATGTCACCATCACCACCACTATGTCACCATCACCACCACCACTACTACGTCACCACCACCACTACATCACCACCACCACTACCACCACTACTACATCACCACTACTACATCACCACTAGTACATCACCACCACCACCACCACTATTATATCACCACCACCACCACCACCACTACATCACCACCACCACCACTATTACATCACCACCACCACTATTATATCACCACCACCACCACCACCACTACATCACCACCACTATGTCACCATCACCACCACTATGTCACCATCACCACCACTACTACGTCACCATCACCACCACCACTACTACGTCACCACCACCACTACCACCACTACATCACCACCACCACTACCACCACTACTACATCACCACTAGTACATCACCACCACCACCACCACTATTATATCACCACCACCACCACCACCACCACTACATCACCACCACCACCACTATTACATCACCACCACCACTATTATATCACCACCACCACCACCACCACTACATCACCACCACTATGTCACCATCACCACCACTACTACGTCACCATCACCACCACCACTACTACGTCACCACCACCACTACATCACCACCACCACTACCACCACTACTACATCACCACTAGTACATCACCACCACCACCACCACTATTATATCACCATCACCACCACCACTACTACGTCACCACCACCACTACCACCACTACATCACCACCACCACTACTACATCACCACTAGTACATCACCACCACCACCACCACTATTATATCACCACCACCACCACCACCACTACATCACCACCACCACCACTATTACATCACCACCACCACTATTATATCACCACCACCACCACTATGTCACCATCACCACCACTACTACGTCACCATCACCACCACCACTACTACGTCACCACCACCACTACATCACCACCACCACTACCACCACATCACCACTAGTACATCACCACCACCACCACCACTATTATATCACCACCACCACCACCACCACCACTACATCACCACCACCACCACGTCACCACCACCACCACCACCACCACTAGTACATCACAACCACTGCCACTACATCACCACTACCACCACCACTACATCACCACCACCACCACGTCATCACCACCACCACGACCACCACTAGTACATCACAACCACTGCCACACCACCTCCATCACTACATCACCACTACTACATCACCACCACCACCACCACCACCTCTAGTACATCACCACTACCACCACACCGCCTCCATCACCACTACTACATCACCACCACTACTACTACGTACTACACTTACGCTAGCCGATGCACACGCAAGACGAAGGATGATTACCTGGGGGGGACCACGCCACGAAGATGGAGCGTGGACCCACTATGCTGACATTGTGAGGAACAGGAATCCCCTCGGGGGAGGAGACCGGCGTCCGGATCACATAAGGTCCGCTCAGACCGCTCCCTCCACCTGTGCTGGCCTCCAGCTCATACACATACCTGCAGGGAACAGAAGGTCAGACCCGATCCAGCTGGGGGAGGACGGGCAGACGCATACAGGGTCGTGGACCAGCCGCAGCTCGCCTGGTAGTCTGACTTCTGCTATCTGAATATTTGAACTAAAAGAAAATGTGATTAATTTTTCCTGGGTAGCACCAGGTACTTCAGTTTCCTCCCACAGTCCAACGACATGTGTGTTAGGTTGATGGGTCACTTTAAGTTGCCCGTAGCTGTGAGTGTGTGAGTGTGTGCGTGTGTTGGCCATGTGGCGGACTGGAGACCTGTCCATGGTGTACCCCTGCACTCGATGATGCTGGGATTGGCTCCAGTGATCCTGGCTAGCGGGATAAAATTGTGAAGATAATGGATGGATGGATGTTTAAAAATAATTCTGTTTGGAGTTCTGTTTGGTACAAACCTCCATGACCCATTACGTGGCTCTTTAAACAGGCAAAACAGTATTTGCCTTTGACAGCCTTACAATTAGAATCCATCTTCCACACCAAAAATGTTTCAAATTCTCTAATGGAAAAGCTTGTTGTTAATTTCACTTTAACAGGGGCACCTAAAACTCCTCAGTGGATGGATAAAGGGAGGTGCCATTAACCAGACGACGCTGTTAATGCAATGTTGACCAGTGCATCCACTTTTATCATTCATATACACAGGCATGTATATGAATGGGATGCTCACAGGGAAACTTGTTTAAGATAAAATGCTCACAGGGAAACTCGTTTAAGACATACATGACTTTACAAGACAGATTTAGCTTTTAAACTGGAGAAGGTGTCAGTGTGAAGATCTGCACTGCCAGTGTAAGTGGGTCATGTTGAACAGTGGAGGCTTTTAATTTGCCATAAACTCCATACACAACCATTAATACCTGCACATTAACTATTGTTCCAGCACTATTCCTTTGGAATAAGCCCATCAGCTATCATACACTGCAATAAAATGCATTAGCAGTGCAGATTTGTCACACAAGAAATGTGATGCACATATTCATACTCAACAAGCACAAGATGTCCTGTAAGAGACAAGTGGTCACAGCTTTAGATAAACAGTGTGTGTGTGTGTGTGTGTGTGTGTGTGTGTGTGTGTGTGTGTGTGTGTGTGCATGGTGTTCATGATTTAAGAGGCACACTGTGCTATATCAAAAGAAGTGGTGTGAGCCAGCAGGTTCCCCAAGAGCTGTTGACGGGAGTGGGGTAAGTGACTGTGTGTGTGTGTGTGTGTGTGTGTGTGTGTGTGTGTGTGTGTGTGTGTGTGTGTGTGTGTGTGTGTGTGGGCGGGGGAGAGGGGGACCTTAATATTTCACTCATCAGACAGACTTTCTACAATAGTGAGGTATGTGACAGCTAATCAACACTGTCATAAATAATCTATGAGAGCCCCCCTGTTAGCCCCCCTGTTAGCCCACGCACGCTGACGTGTAGCCTCGGCTAATAACGAAGTGGCCGGCCGCCTTTGTAGCGCAGCGCAGCTAAATTGGACGAAGAAAGAGCAAGCGTGTGAGAAGCGGAGAGGAGGACGCCTTTCGGCCGGTCATCTGGAATTACAGCAAATTAAACGTCATGCCTCGTCGAGAATCTATCAGCAGCCACAATATAAACTATAAACAAGCCAACAATGAAGGGGGGGGGGAGGTGGTGTGTGAAGGCCTGTAGACTTGGTGACCTACCATAACTGTCCAATCAGAGCCCCGTGACAGCTCTGACACATCAAATCTGTGTTGGTGGTGTGGAATAAAAAAGAAAAGGAAAACCCGTATCTACACACAGGAGAATCAGAGGTGAAGCGCTGAATACCAACGCCAGCATTACCTCATCTCCCTCCATAGAGAACAGAATGAAAATAAACAGATTTATATTGTATCTTAAGCTGCTTATATGACACTGCCAACCTTTTCAAATATTTACTCACTATATTGCATAAACAAAACAATCCAAAAGCATACACTGAGCGTGTGTGTGATTGTCTGTGTGTGTGTGTGTGTGTGCGCGTGCGTGTGATTATGAAGCAGCTTCAAAATGCATTTTTGATTACACACATAAAAAGATCAGATATTCAAAACTAATGGTTATGAACATTAAATTTTCCAAAATATACAGAAGGGAACTTCAAAATGCTATGAATTATTAACATTAATTACTGATAAAGTAATAAAAAATATGTGTGGAAATTTAGATTAAACATGGAATTGTGGCATTGTATGTCTTTATGATGACTGAAATGGCAGGGAAAAAAAGTACTGATATATATAAAAATGCATTAAAAAATGGGCTTCCTTGAAGATTACTAATGTTATAAATGTACCTTAAAAAGACATCTTGTCTTGAGCTCTGATTCCAAATGTATGTAATCATAGATTTTACATTTCAAAATATTTTTTTCAGGGCATCAGAAGCAGTAAACGAATGATGAATTATTCAGTTAAGCACTTATACTTATATATATAAAGCAGAAATGGTTAAATGGTTATGCAATTCTTTTCAAATTTGAAGTTAGATTGGCAAATTTATTAAAATAGAGAAGCACATTTCCCTAATGACAGCAACATCAGTCAGAACTATTGCTACCATTTCCTGCCAGCTGCACACCTCCACAACTCGCAGGGCTGGTTCTCCCGGGCGGCCCAGCTGCCCTGGGTCCATAGGCACCTTCTGAGGTAACACCAGCTGCTATTAGCTGGCCCTGCCTGCTGCTTCCCCTTTAAATCTCTCAGTGCTTTGGTAGCAGAGGCTCTTCTGTGTAGCGAGGGGAGGGACACTTCTAGAAAAGTCACCCTGAAAATCGGGCGTGATTGATAATCGGCGGCTGACGGTGTTCATTAAAAGATGGAGTGCGAGACCTGGTGTCTGGTCGTAGGTCGTCGTCCACGTAGGAGCTTGCGTCCGGCCCACCGGCGAAGACGAGCTGCCCGTGGCGGAGGAGGCGGTAGCGTTGGAGCAGCCCGCGGGGCTGGGACGGCGGGCTCCAGAAGAATTGAGCTGCTGTGCTGTTCAGCTGCACGTGTCTGGGGACCGCCCACACGCCTGGGGGGAGAGAGGGGGGCAAGACGTGGAGCACCAGCCGCAACAAACGCTCAGGGAGACGTGGCACGTGAGGCGCACGTGAGGTGCACGTGAGACGCGCGTGAGGTGCACGTGAGACACACGTGAGGCGCACGTGACGTGCGTGAAGAGTAAGGGTATGATATGGGCCGGCGTAAACCCATTTCCCCTCAGCGTGAAGAGCCCTCAGCGTAAAAAAAAAAAAGCTGAGAAATAACATCAAAAAGTGGAAAAGACAAAGAAAATGCAGGGGCTGTTAATCCCGGCTGACAGGAAGAGAGGAAGCCCCGTGTGAGGGGGAGCGAGCACACTCACCCTCTGGAGCGCCCTGTAGCGTGCGGCCCGTAGACGCCTGACTGGCTCCGCAGCCCACCGCCGTGCAGGCCGCCAGCAGGAAGCTGTAGTGGGTGTGGGGCTGCAGCCCTGCAACAGCAGCAGGGAAGGGCACGGTCAGAGGATCAGACCCTCCACACACGCTGGAGACAACCAAACACCCTCCACACACGCTGGAGACGACCAAACACTATCCACACACGCTGGAGACAACCAAACACCCTCCACACACGCATGAGACGACCAAACACCATCCACACACGCTGGAGACAACCAAACGCCATCCACACACGCTGGAGACAACCAAACACCCTCCACACACGGCGGAGATGACCAAACACCATCCACACACGCTGGAGACGACCAAACACCCTCCACACACGCTGGAGACGACCAAACACCATCCACACACGCCGGAGACAACCAAACAACCTCCACACACGCCGGAGACGACCAAACACCATCCACACACGCTGGAGACAACCAAACACCATCCACACACGCCGGAGACAACCAAACAACCTCCACACACGCCGGAGACAACCAAACACCATCCACACACGCTGGAGACAACCAAACACCCTCCACACACGCTGGAGACGACCAAACACCATCCACACACGCTGGAGACGACCAAACACCATCCACACACGCCGGAGACAACCAAACACCCTCCACACACGCTGGAGACGACCAAACACCATCCACACACGCCGGAGACAACCAAACATCCTCCACACACGCTGGAGACAACTGACCAAACACCCTCCACACACACTGGAGACAACCAAACACCCTCCACACACGCTGGAGACAACCAAACGCCATCCACACACGCTGGAGACAACCAAACCACACACCCACCCTCACACATGCTGGAGACAACCAAACCACACACCCACCCTCACACATGCTGGAGACAACAGCAGATCATACTCATAAAAATCTTCAAAAGACAGGTGAAGTTAATTTTTGTTACTGGCAAAAAATCCCCATAGATAAGTTAATGAATTATAATGTGGAATGTTGAACAGTAATCTCATTTTATTACAGAACATAATTCTAACTGATGACACAGTGCATAGAAAATATAAACAATAGTTTAACGTAATGTAATATGTTCAATGTACAATTTTAATGTAATGCAAAAATCATTTGATTGCAAATATAAGAATACAAATGCAAAAAGACAAAGCAATACAACATGATTATTATTATTATTATTAATAATAATAATAATAATAATAATAATAATAATAATAATAATAATAATAATAATAATAATAAAAATTATTATTATAACTAATAATACATTTGTTTTGTAAAAAGGTCACTGAAATAGTAAAAACAGCAAACATGCTTGATGGGACTGAACAAAGTGTTTGTGGTTTCACAAGCGTCTCTGCAACATAAGTACCAGTGTTGGTGGGCAGTGCGTGGCACTCACTCTGGCATCAGCACCTCGCCAGCGCCGGCCCTCCTGGTTAGTATGCCCTCCAGACGCCCGCTCTTAAACCCAAAGCCAGATCAATGGTTTCAGAACACTGAAGTGTGTTTGGGTTAAGTAAAGAATTCTGCCGAGCATACTAAACACAAGCGGGCCAGCAGCGCGCCCCCCTGCCATGGCCGACAGCAACCATCTCTGGTCGTGATCATACATGCCAGCTTGTTTATTTCAATCACTCTGAGCAACACACTTGTGTAATTATTCACAAGCACCCATAGGTTACAAACGAATATAAATTTAAACTTAATAAAATTGACAAAAGCAATACATGAAAAAACTGCATTTGTCAATTGAATCCTGAGCAACATTTAAATAAAGTGGTGGGATATTGGTGTGTAGAAGCTGAAACAACAGACCAGAAGTAAAATCCAGAAACATCAATTATAATATAATAATTAGTATTCTGTAACTTGTGATGCCTGAAATGTCATTAAAGCTACAAAAACAATCAATAGACGGTCCCCCTAAAATATAAACATCATCTGTATTTCAATTTCTTACCCCCTCATTCTCTTCCTGACTGAAGGGGGCACTGTAAGTCTGGTTAAGAATTATGAAACTTCAATAAAAACGACAAGACAAATAAATAAATAAAGAGGGAGACAAAAAAGCGTGAGAGACAGTGAGAAAGAACTTCAATCATTGTAGCGAGCCCCTGTGTGCTCGGCTAGCCCGTTTGTAGTGCGTGGCTAACGCAAAGTGAAACAATGCCGTAACTGTCATCCAAATTGCTCTGTACAGCGCAGTGAGGACGTGTGCGGTAATAAATGACATGAAATTGTCTTTTATTGACAAGCTGCCATTGACTCTTTGCATGAGAGAATTTGAGAAGATGATGGCTGCTCATCACTTCTCCCTAAAGGTATCGGACTGAAGGAGGAAGAGCCGGGATACCGCCCCTCCCCCTCCCAGCTGCATTGATAACGCCTCTAAATAATTAAGTGCTGACTTCCTGTCTACAATTACTTAATGTTTTTCTCCCCTCCCCTTGTCTGGAGGGGATTATGAAGCGATTTGTGGGATCCACGTGACGGTGGAGCTTGGAGACTACCCTCGATGCCTCTTACAGGATCGGGTTACCCCCCCACTGAGTTACCCTCCACCCCCTGGTTGGACTTGAGTTAGAGAAGACGGAGGTTCTGCTCCGCACCGCTCCTCTCCTGTGTCACAACATGGTCACTTGGTACCCTGTGCAGTGACAGAGAAATATTAGCTCCAAACGGGAGTCAGACAGGCCTGTTCACAAGCTTACAGCAGGAGACCAATGACTTTGAATGCTGGTATTGCTGCTGCACGCAGGACTAGCCATTAGAGTCAGTATTACATTAAATCATCTTGCCTGTTAGCCGCTTCACATGCAAAATACCAACTCGTGTGTGAACGTTTGACAGTTTCAATAAAAATTCATAATGTAGTGAGCAAAAGTAGCTGTTCTTCCACCAATACATCCCCAGATAACTGAAATTCAAATACTAATATTAATAAAATAATAGCTAGTGGTCTTGGAGATGGTAGCATATAAATGAAGACACCCCTTAATTTTTTGTTTCAATTTAATGCTAAATAAAATATATCTGTTGTATGGTTGTAGTAATAATATCAACAACAATAATAATTTCACAAAAAAAATCACAAAATAAAGGAACGAGAATTCATATATGATGTTCAACAGGAAAAACAACCTATAAATATAGCCGCAAGCGGCGATTGGCGGGTTCACACACAAATAGGCATATTTTGGCCTCAATAGGCAAAAGGAAGCCCAAAAGGTCCTTTAGACCTAAAAGTGAAAAGAAGCTGTTTGGGTATGGCCAGTGTGTGCTCTACAGATAGTGTGTGATGACATCTGCGTGTGTCAGAAAGGGAGACACAGAAATAGCACATCTGGCTAGGGCTGCATCTATGTGAACAATATAGGAAGGCCTATATTGTGTCTATACATGATTGGGCCTGTATATTACAGACAGAGAGAGATTGAGGGTGCCAGAGACTATGCTTTGTTAATTCACTCCTTGCACACCTTGCACGCCTAACATGA